>NC_063336.1:75860810-76017150 GCF_021869965.1 Rhincodon typus | reverse complement strand
CTCTCTCTCTCTCTCTCTCTCTCTCTCTGTACATCTCTCTCTCTCTCTACATCTGTGTCTGTCTGTCTCTCTCTCTCTCTCTGTCTGTCTCTATACTGTGTCTGTCTGTTTGTCTGTTTCTCTCTCTCTCTCTCTCTTTCTCTGTCTGTCTGCCTCTCTCTTGGGGCTATGGTGGCTTTACCTTCAATATGATTTAAGGACTTAATGGTATAGGGCCCAAAAAGACCATAAAGTGCAGACATGTGACATATTGAAAAGCAAAAGAGATTCAATGATGAGTTATTGGTACAAGGCCAAAGGACAAATGAAAGATGTATTGAGAATGGCCGAATGATGAACAGCAGTCCTCCAAAATGGTGGTTCTAGTTGGGGGGTTGGGTGAGGGGGAGAGGGATAGAAAGGCAATATTAAGTCTGAGAAGTGCAAAGAAACAAGATAGTGGCAGAGATTATAGACTGTGATTGTTCGAATCACCATTGAGTCTGGAAGCTTTTGAATGAGCTGTGAACATCTTTCGAAAGTGTCAAGACTTTTTCCTTAACTCGTCTTTTTATTGAAAACTCAACATTCAAAAAATTAGCTGCAGTCTAGAATCTTCACTTCATGTTAATTCTTGCTGGCTGGTTCTGGCTGTGTATGAACAAAAATTACAGTTCATCCATCAGATCAACTGAGAGATGTGATAAATATCTCCAGCAGTGAGAGTGACCAGATTATTTATAAGTGCAGATATTCTCCATATCAGCACTGTGGGTAAATTTGCATTTGCAGATTTGTAATTGCAAATATATTCTGTTGTTCAAAAAGGACGCAATTTGTCGACCGTCAATGTAGCATTTTATAAATTCCTATTTTGGAAATAAAACCAGTCTGACTCCAAGTTAATACATAACCAGATTCTAAACAAGGCCTTACACCTAAAATGCATTGTCTGACCTGAAATGTCACCTGTGGTATACTGAAAAAAGCCTTTAGTTATCTTGGAGCAGTGACTTGAAAGAAATTCTGGGATTTGCATATCAATCCTTTCTAACTGATCAAATATTTACCAGCCATCTTAGGTTTGTTCAATACATTCGCATCAGTTCTATGACCCTTTGATCTTTTGCTGACAAATTCTGTGTCTGATGCCACCTCTCTCACTGACATATGAAGAAGGAGTGAGACTCCGAAAGCTTGTGTCTTCAAATAAACCTGTTGGGACTATAACCTGGTGTCGTGTGATTTTGACCATGCTTATCAAGAGTTCATCATTGCCTCAAAAATATTCAAAGACTTCGGTCCAATGACTCTTAACCCTCCGTGAGAAAAGTATCTCCTTGTCTCTGTCTTAAATGAGCAAATCCTTTATTTTCAGATAGTGATTTCCTCTCCAGTCAACCTTGTCAAGACCCCTCAGGATTATATACATTTTAACCAAGTCACATCTTACCCTTTTTTTTGAACTCCAATGAATATAAACCTAGCCTGTCTAACCTTTCCTCATAAAATAACACCCTAATTTCAGGTGCTAGTTAGGATAACTTCTTAAACATGCTTCCAACACATTCAATTTCTTCCTTAAACAAGGGGATCAATACTGTACACAGTACTCCAGGTGTGATCTCATCGGTACCCTGTATAACTAAAGCATAACATCCCTATTGTAAAAACCGAAAGAACTGTTTCTATCCCCTTAATAAATAATAACATTTCGCTAGCTTCCCTGATTACTAGCTGTACCTGAATACTAACCTTTGAGTAATGCATCTTAGGGCTATGCAATCTCTGGTCATCAGATGATCTGCTTTTTTTTCAATCTTTGTGCTGAAATGGACAAATTCACATTTTCCCACATGGTTTCGTTTGGCATGTTATTGCCCCCTCATTTAACCTATCAATACTCCTTTTGTATCATCCTTGTGCTCTCTTTGCAGCTTTCTTTCCTCTCTATCTTTGTGTCAGCAACCAATTGAACAGCCATACCTTTGATCCCTTGATCCAATTTATCTGAATTTGCCAAAAGGGAGCTTTGTGAGATGAGCATGTGCAGAATGGGCCTAAGTTACCTAGACTTCCTCACAAAGCAACATGGCTGACTGTAGTAATCTGTCCTAATCTGCCAATTGCATATTCATCTCTACAATCACCCTGAAATATGTGTTGTTATCCTTGCTAAGTGACGAGGAAGATCATTGGGCACAAAACATTAACCCTGATTTCTCTCCACAGATGCTGCCAGACCTGCTGAACTTACCAGCATTTTCTGTTTTTGTTTCTGATTTCCAGCATCTGTAGTTCTTTTGGTTTCTGATGTAAAATAACTCATAGAATCGTAGAGGTCTACAAGCATAGAGAAAGGCACTTCAGTCCATTGCATCTGAGCTAGTCAAAAACAACCACCTAACTATTCTAATTTAATTTTTCAGCATTTGGCCCATAGCTTGTTTTCTTTGACATCACAAGTACACATTTGAATACTGCTGAAATGTTATAAGGGCTTCTGCCTGGGGTGATGGCCCTCTGAGCCCCAACCCTCACCCCAAAATCTGACAGTCAGATTTACCTGGCTTCCCCTCAATGGGAAGCCAACAACTTTTCTCACCTTTCAGGAACCCAGCTGGTTAGGCCAATGGTGAATTCAGGCCCAGGATGGCCATTAAGAGTCAGAATTGGTGGGAGTCAAGCTTGTCACCAATAGATCTTCTCACTCGACTCTTAATTAGTGAGGAGGCAAGAAGGGACTGAGTCTTTTTCTGAGGCCAACTTGCGTAATTATCTGCCTTATGCGCCACCTTCTTCGCTATCTCTAGGAAAGGGGCAGTCGTGCCCGGGTAATCATCAGCATCACACTTGCAGAAATACTAGTTGTTGTGCCAGTTAGTTTAGAATTTCTTTGCTTGCACCCTTGCTGACCTAGTTCAGGTCAAACTTATGCCTAATCAATCTGACCCTTTCCTCCAGCCATGTGCACTAAAATATTGCAGCTAATTAGAGCCATAGACTAATACAGCGTGGAAATAGGACATTTGGCCCAAACTGGTCCATGCTGACCATGGTGCCCACTCAGCTAGTTCTAATTGCCCACATTTGGTCCATATCCCTCTAAACCCTTCCCTTCCATTTACGGATCCAAATGTTTTTTAAATGTTGCTATTGTACCTGCCTCAACCACTTTCTCTGGCAACCCATTCCACATACGCACTACTCTCTGTGAAGAAATTGCCCTTCAGGCCCTTCTTAAAATCTATCCTCTCATCTTAAACCTATGCCCTCTAGTTTTCAATTCCCCATCCCTGGGAAAAAGACTATATGCATTCATCCTATCTATGCCCCTCATGATTTTATATACCTCAATAAAGTCAGCCCTCATTCTCCTACATTTCAAGGAATAATAAAGTCCTATCCTTCCCTATAACTCAGGCCTACTCCTCCTGGCAACATCCTCGTAAATCTTCCTTGCACACTTTCCAGTTTGACTCAATCTTTCCTGTAACAGAGTGACCAAAACTGTACACAATTCTCCAGGAATTCTAGGAAAGGGGCAGTTGTGCCCAGGTAATCATCAGCATCACGCTTGCAGAAATACTAGTTGTTGTGCCAGTTAGTTTAGAATTTCTTTGCTTGCACCCTTGCTGACCTAGTTCAGGTCAAACTTATGCCTAATCAAGTAACATCTCGACCCCTATACTCAATGCCTCAACTGATGAAGGCCGGCATGCTAAATGCCTTCTTCACCACCTTGTCCACCTGTGGTGCTGCTTTCAATGAACTATGTACTTGTACTCCTAGGTCCCTCTGTTCCACAACACTCCTCAGGACCTTACCATTTACTGTATAAGTCCTACCTTGTTTGATTTTCCAAAGTGCAGCACTTCGCAATTATCTGTATTGAATTGCATTTGCCAATCCTCAGCCCATTTTCCCAAATGATCAAGATCCCTCTGTAATTTTTGATAACCTCACTTGCTATCCATTATACCTCTTAATACGGTATCATCCGCTGCAGACGGTATCATCCGCTGCACTAAACATGCCTTGTACGTTCACATGCAGATCATTTATGTAAATAACAAACAATAGGGGTCCCAGCATCAACCCTTGTGGCACATCACCAGTCACAGGCCTCCAGTCCAAGAAACAACCATCAACCATCACCCTCTGCTTCCTACAATTGAGCCAGTTTTGAATCCAATTAGCTAGTTCTCCCTGGATCCCATGCAATCTAGCCTGCATGGCTAGCCTGTTGTGTGGGACCTTGTCAAAGGCCTTACTAAATTTCACATAGACAACATCCACTGCCCCACCGTCATCTATGCTCTTGGTTACCTCTTCAAAAAAACTCTAAAAGATTTGTCAGACATGAATTTCCGTACACAAATCCATGCTGACTATCCCTAATCAGACCTTGACTATCCAAATGTTGGTTGATCCTGACCCTCAGTATCCTGTCCAATAATTTGCCTACCAGGCTGTCAGGCTCCGTGGCCTGTAGTTCCCTGGCTTGTCTTTCCTGCCCTTCTTAAACAATGGAACAACATTAGCCACCTTCCTGTCCTCTGGAACTTCACCAGGTATAAAGATGAGGCAACAATCTCTGCAAGGGCCTCTGCAATTTCTTCCCTAGCCTCCCACAACATCTGAGGATGGACTTGATTAGGTCCAGGGGATTTATCCACCTTAATGTGCTTTAAGGCTTGCAAACACCTTCTGTCTAGTAATGTGTATGTGGTCCAAAACATCCCCACGTGTTTCCCTCCTTTCCTTATCATCCATGATTTTCTGCTCAGTGAACACTAAGGATAAATATTCATTAAAAATCTCCCCCCGTCTCATGTGGCTCCACACATAGATGGTCAGGTTGATCTTTGAGGGGACCTATTGACTCCCTAGCAACCCTTTTACTCTTAATGTAGCTATAGAACTTCTTGGGATTATCTTTAACATTATCTGCCAGATCCATCTCATACACTCTTTTTGCTCTTCTGATTTCCCTCATGAGTGTGCCCCTACAGTTTTTTTTAATTAATGTTAGTTATTAACTGGGTGGGATTTGGTGAGTTATGACTAGCGGGGACTGTAAGATCACTATTTGGAATCTTAACTATTTACAATTCATATATAATGACATAAATGAAGATATAGAACATAATGTATCCAATTTTTTTCACAATACAAAATTACAATTAGAATTAGGTTTACAGTCACATGTACTCACATGAGTGCAGTGAAAAGTTTACAAGTTCATCTTAGAACATAGAACAGTACAGCACAGTACAGGCCCTTCAGCCCACAATGTTGTGCCGAACTTTTACCCTAATCCTAAGGTCTATCTAACCTCTACCTCTACCTTATACTATCATCTATATGCCTATCTAATAGCCGCTTATATGCCCCTAATGAGGCCGACTCCACTGCCCTCTCCGGCAATGCATTCCACGCCCCGACCACTCTCTGAGTAAAGAACCTACCTCTGATGTCTCCCCTATATCTACCTCCACTCACTTTAAAACTATGCCCCCTTGTAATAGCTACCTCCACCCTAGGAAAAAGTCTCCGGCTGTCCACTCTATCTATATCTGTGATCATTTTGTACACCTCTAACAAGTTACCTCTCATACTTTGTCGCTCTAAAGAGAAAAGCCCTAGCTCTCTCAACCTTTCCTCGTAAGACCTTCCCTCCATTCCAGGCAGCATCCTGGTAAATCTCCTCTGCACCTGTTCCAATGCTTCCACATCTTTCCTGTAATGAGGCGACCAGAACTGGACACAATACTCCCGATGTGGCCGAACCAGGGTTTTGTATAGCTGGAGCATAACTTCACGGCTCTTGAACTCAATCCCGTTATTAATGAAAGCTAACACCATCCGCCTTCTTAACAACTCTATCCACCTGGGTGGCAACTTTCAGGGAACTGTGGACATGAACCCCAAGATCCGTCTGCTCCTCCACACTGCCAAGAATCTTCCTGTTAATCCTGTATTCTGCTTTCAAGTTTTTCCTACCAAAATGAATCACCTCACACTTTTCAGGGTTACACTCCATCTGCCACTTCTCAGCTCAGCTCTGCATCCTATCAATGTCCCTTTGTAACCTCGAACAGCCCTCCACACTATCCACAACTCGACCCACCTCGTATCATCCGCGAACTTACTAATCCACCCTTCCACTCCTTCACCCAAATCATTTACAAAAATCACAAATAGAAGAGGACCCACAACAGATCCTTATGGTACACCACTCGTAACTGAGCACCATGTTGAATATTTTCCGTCCACTACCACCCTTTGTCTTCTAAGGGTCAGCCAATTCTGAATCCAATCTGCCACATTTCCCCTATCCCATGCCTCCTTATCTTCTGCATGAGAAAGATCTTACAGCTGCATCTTACAGCGCCATCTTAGGTATAAAGGTACAAAGGCACAGGATCTTAGGAATAAATTTAAAAAATAAAGAAATAAAACATTCAGCATTACAATCCTTCAATCATAGCCCATCTTGTCTACAGGGCAACTAGGTACAAAACCTTAGGATTAAATTTGAAAAGAAAAAGTAAAAGTAAAAGTTCAACATAACCGTCCTTTAGTGCCAGCTGTCGCCTCCAGTCCACGCTGGACTGCACCACGAATGTAATTAGTGAGGGATACACAGTGCGACTGCAAAGGGACAAAGCCAGATTGAGTGAGTGAATAGTAATGTAGCAGATGAAATATAATGTGATCAAGTATGAAGCCATCCACTTCAATAGGAAGAATTAAAGCATGTTTTTTACATATTGAAGAGTGGGCAGAGTTTGTGTTCAGAAGAATCTGGTTGGTCTTATACAGGAATCACAGAAAAATTAACATGCATATGCAACAAATAATTTGGACGACCATTTATATGTTTGTTTCCCTTAAAAAGGGAGTGAAACAGGATTCGAATTATACAGGGCTTTAGTGAGGCCAAACCTGGACTATTGTGTGTGGCTTTGTTGTCCTTACCTAAGGAAGGACATGCTTGCTGGACAGATTCCTCAGGAAAGGAGATTGGGTAGACTAAGTCTACATTCCCTCGAGGTTAGAAGAATGAGAAGTGACCTCATTGAAACGTATAAAGTTATTAAGGGTCTTGAAGAGTGGATGCTGAGAAGATGTTTCCAATGCCTGGGGAATCTAGAACACAGAGCATCAATCTCAGAATAAGGGTAACCATTTATAACTGATGTTAGGGGAAGTTTATTCACTTGAAGTGTTATCAATCTTTAGAATTCTCTACCCAAGGGAACAGTGGATGTTCTATCATTGTGTACATTCAGGACAGAGATGGATAGATTTTCAGCTACTACTTGGGAAATTTGGAGATATGAAGACAATGACAGATTGTTGATTTGAGGCAGAAGATCAGTCATGCTGTTGCAGAATGGCAGAGATGACTGGAAAGGCAAATGGCGGACTACAGCAACTATTTTGTGCAGACTAAATGCAAGGATAATGCAGATTGGTGGCGAGGCCCGGTGTTGATGGACTGTAATGCTGACCTTTTTTCTTTATTTTTCTTATTTATTCCTAAGGTTTTGTGCTTTGTACCTAAGGTGGACTGTGATGCTGAACTGTTTATTTCTTTATTTTTCAAACTTATTCCCAAGATTCTGTACCTAAGTACCTTTGTACCTCGGATGGCGCCACAAGTGGCGACTATGTAACCCTTTCCTTAGGTAAGACCATGAAAGCCACACAGTGTTCCAGGTGTGGCCTCACTAAAGCCCTGTATAATTTAAACCCTTCTTCACTCCCTTTCTTAAGGAAAGCAAATGTATAAACTATGTTCCTAATTGTTTGCTGCATTTGCATGCTAACCCTTTGGTGACTTCCATACAAGAGCATCCGGATTCCTCTGAATGCAAACTTTACCCCATCTCTTCAATTTGCAAACATTATGCTTTAACTTTTCCTATTCAAATGGATAGCTTCATACTTCACCACATGTATGTGTGTATGTTTTTATACTTAAAAGTATTTAAATAACTATTTGGTAATACAGAACCCGAGTATTGATAAATAAAGACATAGTTGGTTGAAGCTTTTTGCTTCCAGTCGTGACATTCAGGAAAAGTATCAATGTAAAGAGGAAATACTTTATCAGAAGAGAGTGCTGATTTGGTTGGTCAGCAGTTTCTGATAAGCAAAGTCATTGCCTTGGTGAATGTAACAGTTCGATGATGACTGGCAGTTAACTGCCAAGCTTTGTTTAATGTTGAACCAGACTCATTGACTCTTCATTAGTCAAGGTATTGCGCTGAGGAATGAACCACAGCATGACTATCAATTGTTTTAAGTTGGATCAGGCATAATGTGTGTAAACAAAATTTGCATTTTAATCTCAATAGTTTAGATCTCTGATCAAGATACCTAAATTTACATTCTTACAGCATATTAAATCAAATAATTAGAAGTAATCATAGACTAAACAATGGGTGTATATTTTAAGGCTATAGTGCCATGGTCGCAAACAGTCCTTGTCAAATTTCCCATATCAGTACTCCAGTTCTCAATGTCAGTCATCAAATAATACTGATACAACTCCTTGTAAACTTGTACATGAAGTCATTCTTATACACACACACACACACACACACACACACACACACACAGTAATAGCACTTTTTAAACATTTAAGATTTGTAACAATTCAGTTCACCTAGTTTACAGCAGCCTGTTGAAATAAAGTTGTTCTGGTCAAAATATGTGACTGCAAACTTGTAGTGACACACATCTTAAACAATATTTAGCAACCCATTAAACTTTTGCATGCATTTTCCCACCACGGCAACGCTGCTGTGTTCATATTCTATACTAGTAAAGGTACAATGTTTACCCTGAAGCACTGTGGGCTGTGAGTAGTTCGGTTATGTTGTAGCTAATTGTGAGGGTAGCAATTCACTTCAAAATATATTAGTGCCTAAAGCAAGACCCTTGCTAGAATGGTAATTACGGTCTGTGCAAATGATTAAAAGTAAACAGTTGAGCAATGTTTTAGTTATGGAACTTTTATTTCTTTTTAATAATAAAACAATCCCCTATTCATGTGCCTATAGCAGTTTACAAACAAAGAACATTACAGCTCAGGAATAGGCCGTTCAGCCCTCCAAGTTTGTGCCGACAGATTTTGCCCTTCCATGCTAAAACTGTCTTCACTTACAGGATTCGTATCCCTCTGTTTCCTTCCTATTCATGTATTCATCCAGGTGTTTCTTGAATGCTGCTATTGTGACTGCTTCCACCAGCTCCTTTGGCAGTGGGTTCCAGGCACTCACCACCCTTTTGTGCAACAAACTTGCCTTGCACATCTCTTTCAAGCTCACCTCTGTCCCAAATCCCACACCTTGAACCTGTGTCTCATAGTAATTGACCTCTCCACCCTGGGAAAAAGCCTCATACTTACCTTTCTATGCATGTTAATCACAATTTTATGAACTTCTTTCGGGTTGTCCGTCAACCTCCTGTGTTCCAGAGAAAACAAACCCAACCTTTCTTCACAGTTAAAATCCCCCATACCAGGCAACATTCTGGTGAGCCTTTTCTGTACGCGCTCCAAAGCATCCACATCCTTCTGGTAGTGTGGTGACCAAAATTATATGCAATATTCCAAGTATGGCCTAACTAAAGTTCTGTAAAGCTGCAGCATAACTTGCCTATCCTTACACTCAATGCCCCTTCCAACGAAGGCAAGCATGCCATAGGCCTTTTTTTACCTATTTTAGCTACCTGCGCTGTCACCTTCAGTGATCTGTAGACCTACACACCCAGATCCCTCTGCATATCAATACTCCTAAGGGTTCTGCCATTCACTGTATAATTTCTACCTGTACTTGACTTTCCAAAATGCATCACCTCACATTTTTCCAGATAAATTGATCCAAACATATCTTTTCCAACTGATCTATGTCCAGCTGTATCCTCTGATAATCCTTCTCACTATGCGCAACTCCACCAATCGTTGTATCATCTTCAAACTTAGTAATTCAACCAGCTACATTTTCCTCCAAATCATTTATGTAGATGCGAACAGCAGAGGTCCTAGCACTGATCCTGGTGGAACACCACTAGTCATAATCCCGTATTCCGAAAAGCGTCCTTCCACTGCTACCCTCTGTCTCCTATGAATAAGACAGTTCTGTATCCATCTTGCCAGCTCACCCCTGATACCATGTGACTTCACTTTTTGTACCAGTCTGTTGTGAGGAGAATCGGGAGTTGAAGTGGGTTACAAGGCCCCTTGAGCTTGCTACACATTTCAGTGTAAGATCCATTATCTCAACTCCATATTTCTGCCCTATGCTCCCATCCATTGATACATTAAGAATCAATTCACAAAGCCTTCTTGAATGCACTCAGCAACTGCGTATGTATGTTGTAATGAGTAGAGCATCACAAGGAATCACAAGCATTTGAGTAAAGAAATTTGTCCATGTCTCAGTCGTAAATGGTCAACCCTTTTCTAGATTCCCCATGCAGGACAAACATTTTCTTGACATGTGCCCTGTCAAATCCCCTGAGGAACATATGTTTGAGTCGGATCACCTGAACTCCAGAAAATACTGGTCTATGTGATCGTTCCCTCAGGGTGGCATCTCATCCAAGGAATTGATCTAGCGCTAAAAAAGAGGCAATGTTGTCAAAACTTCTCTCTTTGCAATCATAAGGATAGATACAAAAATGCCAAACTTCAATGGGGCAAGCATTTATATTGCAGGAGAAAAGCATGCTGTTTGGTTGGCAAGTCGACTATGGCCTTGATGTTGCAATGAAAAATGAAGGAGGGAACCTTTTCTCATGCAGTATAAATCATTGGTGCCTTTGAACTTTGGCATTCTTGTATCTGTCCAGATGATTGCATGATGGAAATCTTCAACAAGTTTCTTTTTGTTTTGCCATCTAGCAATTCTTTGTTGCACCCTTTCTAATATAAGTCTGTCCTGTTCTTCCTTAGATAATGTGTTCAAAACCACACTCTTTCTGTTGAGAGACTTTTATTCAGCCATTATCTAGCAGTCCGGTGGAATAGAATGAGTGGCAAGCTACAATCAGAAGTTCACTTTGAAAAGCAGAAAAGGCTGGTGACACCTCAAAACACAAGTGTTATCCTTCCAACACAGAGGTCAATTCAATTACATGCTTATCATAAAGATGCTGTTGTATCAGTTGGAGACATGAGTGAGATCTTAAACAAGTACTTTGCTTCAGTATTCAGCCAGGACAAGGATATGGAGAATATTGAGATTTATGTGGAGTATGCTAATATGCTAGGGCATTTTGAGATCAAGAAAGAAGTGATGTTGGATCACGTGAAGAGCATTACGGTGGATAAGTCCCCAGGGCCAGATCGTTTCTGCTCTAGGTTGCTGAGAGAAGCAAGAGTGGAGATTGCTGGGGCCTGTCTTGGAGGACTGGCGAGTAGCTAATGTTGTTCCTTTGTTCAAGAAGGGAAATACAGATAATCCAGGAAACTATAGACAGGTGAGTCTCACATCGGTGGTTGGGATGCTATTAGGGAAAATTCTTATGGATAGGATTTACCATGTTTGGAAACGCATAGCCTAATTAGGGACAGTCGGCATGACTTTGTGCAGAGCAGGTCATGCCTGCCCATGGTGGTAAATAAGGCATATGGCATGGTTACATTTATTGGTTGGGGGATTGAGTACAAGTGTCATGATGTCATATTGCATCTTTGTAAGACTTTGGTTAGGCCACGCTTGGAGCATTGCGTTCAATTCTGGCTACCACATTACAGAAAGAATGCAGAGGCTTTGAAGAGGGTGCAGAAGAGATTTACCAGGATGCTGGCCAGATTAGAGATCATGAGCTATAAGGAGAGTTTATAAAAACTTGGTTGTTTTCTCTTGAACAGTAGAGGCTGAGGTGAGACTTAATAGAAGTCTATAAAATTATGAGATGCATTGATAGGGTTGAAGGTCAGAATCTTTTTCCCAGAGTTGAAATGTCTGAAACCTGGGGGCATGCATTTCAGGTGAGAGGGGGAAGTTTCAAAGGAGTTGTGAGGGGCAAGTTTTTTGCACAGAGCGTGGTAGTACTCTGGAATGCACTGCCAGGGGTGTTGGTTGAGGTAGATACGATAAGGACATTTAAGGGACTTTTAGATACACACATGAATATGCAACGAATGGAAGGATATGGACCAAGGGCAGACAGAAGGGATTAGTTTCATTTGACGTCATGTTCAGCGCAACATCGTGGGCGAAAGGCCCGTTCCTGTGCTGTAGAATTCTGTGTTTAATATCCTTGGTCCAGTTGTCATATATTAGCAAAACATGTCTCTGTTAAAATTTACATTTGAAGAATAAGATATTAGTTCTGTCTCTGAGTAGGAAAGATGGTCCATCAAATCCATACAGTGGGGTCAAAAATGTTCATTTGTTGTGGTGACATGGACAATTTTGTAGCTGTCATAAAATAGTTGATGTAACAGTCATTTGCAACAGGCTTTTTTTTATATATGCTAATGAGTAACAACTCCAACTGTGCTCCAACATAATTGAACAGAAGCTTGGAGACTCTTGGTTGGGGCACCAATTTTCTCAAAAATTCCTCTTTTGTGGTATTGAAGATGAACCAGACTGCTTGTAACCTCTATGTAATATTTTAACCCTGAATGAGCTTTCAGCTGCGCTAACACATAATCAATAAGACAGCCTGGCAGCCTGTACCCTTCCCTGTTACATCACCCACTTTGCCCCACCACCCCTTTCATTCTGCTGAAACCTTTCTGTGTACCTTTGCAACCAATGTTTCCTCAAGTTATTTTTCCTGTTGCATGGACTCTTCGAGGTTTGAACCAACAGCTTTTGAAGTTGGCATTCCTCCAGACTTGATCATTCCAGTGGCTGGTGCCCCACATTCTATCCTCAACAAACGTGAGGTTATGAAAAACTCTTTTAGCCCATGTCCTAACTTGCAGTAAATACTGTTCACAAACCATACCTTTGGTCACTGATCAGGACTTGCTGCCTGTTAAATAACATCTAAATTTTAAAATTTACAGCCTGGTTTTCAAATGCTTCCATTGCTTCATCCCTTCCCTACATCTGCAATCTCCTCCACTTCACAACTTTCGAGGCTATCTGTGCTCCTTTGGTTCTAGCCTTTTGAGTATCCCCAGATTTACTTATTTCACTATTGGATTTTTAGCTGCCTTAGTGCTAAGCTCCAAAATTTCTCCTCCTTCCACAAACCTGTCCATAACCATCTTTAAAGATGCTCCTTAATACCTACCCCTTTAACTAAACTTTTTGTCATCTGCTGTGGTATCATCTTAACATGGCTCAATGTCATACTTTGTATTCCAATGCCTCTGCGAAGTGCCTTGCGTCATTTCATTGTATTAAAAGTGCTATCTAGATAAAAGTTGTTGAAATTTGATCCAAGTAAGTTTCTATCCCACTGTATCTTGCAGAATTCAGAATAGCACAGAACCAAAGAGTGGTTTGAGGGTAGAAGAAGATTATTTTGTCTTTTGTGCCTATATGGGCTGTCCAAAAAAAACACTTTTTTTCTAGTGCTATAACCTTGCATATTGTTCCTTTTCAAATAACTAATTTCCTTTTCTGTGCCTCAATTGAAGCTGCCTCCAACACCTCATATTCCAGACACAACCATTCATTGCATGAAAATGTTGCTCCTCATATCTCCTTTGCTTCTCTTGCCCATTACTTTAACTATGGGCCCTTTAGTTTCACCTGTCGGATCAGATTTTCCCTATCCAATGGGTCTAGACCCCTTTTTCATTTCGTCATTCATGCAATGTGGGTACCTCTGGCAGGGCCTGCACTTCTTGTCCATCCTTAATTGTCCTTGAACTGTGTGGATTCCTGGATCATTTCAGAAGATTGATATGGGTTTGGCATTACATGTATTGTAGATTTTCTTCCCTTAAAGACATTTGTGAACCAGATGGGGTTTTATGACAATCGATGACCCTTGCAACATAGAATCGTAGAATCCCTACAGTGTGGAAACAGGCCCTTCGGCCCAACAAGTCCACACCGAATCTCAGAGCATCCCACCCAGACCCATATAACCCACCTAATCTACACCTCCCTGAACACTACCGGCAATTTAGCATGGCCAATCCACCTAACCTGCACATCTTTGAACTGTGGGAGGAAACCGGAGCACCTGGAGGAAACCCACGCAGACACGGGGAGAATGTGCAAACTCCACACAGACAGTTGCCCGAGGCTGGAATCGAACCCAGGTCCCTGGCGCTGTGAGGCAGCAGTGCTAACCACTGTGCCACCGTGCCACCCTAAACAAGTCGTAGGGACACCACAATTAGAAGTCCCACTGAGACATTGTGGAGGCTAGCTTTCAATTCCACATTTTTATAAATTGAATTTAAATGCCACCAGATGCTGTGGTGGATTTTGAGCCTGTGTCCTCACAGCATTAGCCTGGGCCCTTGGACTGCTAGTCCAGTGACGGTACCATTTAACTACCATGTCCTGTCATGATTTTAAATATCTTTATCAAATCACAGTCAAGCAAGCAATTCCACTCAATGCAATTCTCCAGTGTATTCACAATAGAACATTTGGGGCTGTTCAGAACGTTGATCCTTTAGTGTGGGATTTATCAGCTAATGTGCAGTGGCTAAGAGAAGTGGACCTGATAAGAGGGAAGAGTGATTATTTACTGAGGAAACATCAAGCTAAATAAGAAACTTTGCAGAGTGAAGTGGTCCCCTGCTTCTGTTCTTGGTTAGTGTGGGACATCAAACTAAATTATTCATGGTTTGTATCAAGTGATCTGCTGCATTAAAATGAAAATTGTCTGGTTATTAAATCTATTGTAAGGAATAGAAGATTCATTTAAAGACTAGTGAAGTGAAGATTCTGTTCTCAAGCACCACAAGAAATATTGATTCTGTCATGTTACCACTACCTGAGAGGGCAATGCTTCAACTGAAAATTTACTTGTACCTCAAGAAACAACCCCAATTGGAATGTAATTGATCATTTTGATCTGTAAAATTGGCATCTGATACAAACCTTATTAAGCCTTCTGGTTTGAGAGCCCAGATATCCATTGTTCTGTTGAAATGACAACACCATCTTCAAGTACTGAGTCCAGATTCAACAAGACCTGGAAAATATCCAGGTTTGGGCTAACAAACAGCAAATAACTTTCATGCCATGCAATTCCCAGGCATCGCCAACAAGTGAAAATCTAATCCATTGTCCCTTGATATTCAATGGTATTACCGTCATGAATATCCCACCATCAACATCCTGAAAGTTACCATTGACCAGAAGCTGAACTAGAGTAGACATACAAATACACTGGCTACAAGAGCAGGTCAGAGGCTAGGAATTCTGCATCAAGTAACTCACCTCCAACAACATTCAAGAAGCTTGACGCACTCGAAGACAAGGCAGCCTACCTGATTGGCACCACATCCGCAAACATTTACTCTGTCTACCCCCAAAGCTCAGTACCAGCAGTATGTACCACCTACAAATGCACTTCAGAAAGTCACCAAGGCAGCTCAGACAGCACTTTCCAAACCCTTGACCACTACTGCTGCCATCTAGAAGGACAAGGTCAGCGGATACATGGAAACATCATCAAGTTCCACCTGCAAATTCCATCTCACCAAGCCACTCACCATCCTTAGTTGGAAATTAATAACAATTCCGCATGCAGAACAACGAACCAGCTTGGCGAGCCAACCAACCACAACCTCCACAACCCGAACTACAAATCTACTCTTAAAAACTTATAAATAACCATTCCTTTCATGTCACTGGGTCAAAATCCTGGAATGCCCTCTGTAACAGCGTTGTGGGTCTGTGTACACCAAAGAGACTGCAGTGGTGAAGAAGGCAGCTAAACTTCTCAGGGGCAATAAATGATGGGCAATAAATACTGGCCCAACCAGCAATGTTCAAATCAACTGAAAAAAAAATAACATGAATAAAGTGTGCAGGTTTTTCCTTTGAAAGTGCTGCTTGGTTGTACCTTTGCCAGTACCTTCCATCCTATCTCTCATGATCAAGACTAAACCAACGAGGTGCTAAGTAGTTGGATTTATCCTGCTTTTCTGTGGATAGGATACACCTGGGCAATTTTCCACTTTGCTGAGTATGCCAGTGTTGTATCTATTCTGGAACAACATTAACTAAAGGTGTGGCTAATTCAGGAGCATACATATAATGTTGTTACAGTCTCCAGTTTTTGCTGTATCCAGTGTCTCCAACCGTTTCTTGATATCATGTGGAGTGAATTGAATTAGCTGAAGACTGGCATCTGTGATGCTGAGGATCTCTGGAGGAGTCTGAGATGGATCACCCACTTGGCACTTCTGGCTGAAGGTGGTTGTGAATGGTTCAACTTCATCTTTTGCGCTGATGTACTGTACTCCCCCATCATTTAGGATGGGGATATTTGTGCACCCGCTTCTTTCAGCGGGTTATTTAATTACCCATCACCATTCACAACTGGGTGTCATTGATCATAGAATCCCTACTGTGTAGAAACAGGCCCTTCAGCCCAACAAGTCCACCCCAACCCTCAGAGCATCCCACCCAGACCCATCCCCTTATAACCCACTTAATCTATACATCCCTGAACACTATGAGACATTTTAGCATGGCTAATCCACCTAACCTGCATGTTTGTAGACTGTGGAAGGAAACCAGAACACCTGGAGGAAACCCACACAGACACCAGGAGAATGTGCAAACTCCACACAGACAGTCATCCAAGGGTAGAATCAAACCCAGGTTCCTGGCACTGTGAGGCTGTAGTGCTAACCACTGAGCCACCATGGCAGGACTACAGCTTGCATCTGATCTGTTGGTATGGAATCATTTAGCACTGTCTGTCACATGCTGCTACTACTGTTTGATATATAAGTAGTCCTGTATAGCCTGACTAGGTTGACCAACTCTTACCAATGTCTGGTGCTGCTCCTGGTAAGCCCTCTTGTATTTTAAGTTAAATACTTCATATTTAGTTTCATATATCGTGGCAATAAAACATTGAAACATAGTTGTCAACCTGAGACTGTAGCGGTAGTGAGCAGCATTGCTTGTATTGATGGGAAATTCTAACTTTTTTGCACTAAATGATGCACACACAAAGATAGTGGCAGAATTAAGTATGACATCTACATGCTGGTTCAGGATTTCAACATTCCTAGTGTGAAACAGGCCTGGGTCCTTCTGTTTTATTCTCATTAAAATGATTCAGCAAGAAATCAGGAGCAATAGGCCCAAGCTAGACACTCCAATTAATGTATCAGCACTCCCAAGTAACCAGAACTTTTATTTTCCTGTCTTAAGAAACTAACTAGTCATCACAATAACTTGGCACGTTGTTACTTTCAGCTACTTAGTTTTTGTGCTCTGAAATTCTTTTCCTAAACATCTTCACTAGTCTCAGCATGAAAAATGTTATTTGACGTCCATCTGTTCAATATTCCCCACGTTTGAAGATAATGATTTTGCAAGGATGATGTAAAGCAGCTTCAACAAGAATTGGATAGCCTGAGCGAATGGGCAGGAGTGTGGTGGATAGAATATAGCATGAATAAGTGTGACATTATAAACTTTGGGAGGAGCACCAGAGGCAGAATAAAATCAAATCTGGGTCCCTGGCGCAGTAAGACAGCAGTGCTAACCACAGAGCCACCATGCTGCCCCAAGGTGGAGAGTACAGAAAATGTTAGAAGCTATTATTAGACATTATAACAGGGTGCTTGGATAAGTTCAAGGTAATCAGACAGAGCCAACATTGATTTGTCAAAGGAAATCATGTTTTACTAATGTATTAGAGTTATTTGAAGAAGTAACTTGTGCTTTGGATAAAGTGGAACATTTGGATGCATTGTACTTAGACTTCTAGAAATAATTTGCTCAATTATCATATCAGGTTATTGTGGAAATAAATAACTGTTCCTTTAGTGCCGCAGGGTGCTATAAAGATAAGAGAAAAATGAGTTGCGAAGAAGGGTAGTTTAAGAAATGTGTCATGGAGCCAACCAGGACTATTCTGGATCTGGCAATGGGTAATGAGGCAAGCTTAGTAAAAGACCTCAGAGTAAAAGATCCCCTAGGAAATACTGATCATAACATGATAGAATTTAATATTTGGTCTGATTGTGAAAAACTTAAGTTGGAAACAGCTATATTTAACCTAAATAAAGGGATTTACAACTGAATAAGTGTAGAGTCAGCTAAATGGACTGGGCAGATAGATTAGCAGGAAAGACAGTAAGTGAGCAGTGACAGACATTTAATGAAGTAATTTGTGACTTTTGGCAAAAATATATCCCAGTGAAGAGGAAAGATTCTGAGAGGGATAAACCAGCCATGGCAGTGGCTCAGTGGCTAGCACTGCTGCCTCACAGCGCCAGGGATCCGGGTTCAATTCCACCCTCGGGCGACTGTGTGGAGTTTGCACATTCTCCCTGTGTCTGCGTGGGTTTCCTCTGGGTGCTCTGGTTTCCTCCCACAGTCCACAGATGTGTAGGTTAGGTGGATGGGTCATGCTAAATCGCCTGTAGTGCTCAGGGGTGTGTTGTAGGGGGATGGGTCTGGGTGTGATATTCTGAGGGTCAGTGTGGACTTGTTGGGCCAAAGGGCCTGATTCCACACTGTAGGGATTCTGTGATTAAGACAGAAGTTAAGGAGAGTATAAAGTTGAAAGGAAAAAGCATATAAGGAGACAAAAGTCAGTGACAGCCCCAAAGACTCAGATAAAATCGGAATCCAGCAAAGGATAAAGAACTAAAAAGATAGTAAACAGACAGAAAATAAACTACGGGCAATTTAAAAAACAACTCACAATTAAAGCTTATTCAAATATATGAAAAGGAAGAGAGAGAGAGAGAGGTCAAAGTGAACATAGGCCCCTTAGAAAATGAATCTGTGGAGATGGTTATGGAAACAAGGAAATGGCAGCAGAGTTAAACAAAAGCGCAGTGGGGAGCTGGAGGAATACAGCATCAGAGGAGCAGGAAAGTTGATTTTTGGGGCGGGACCCTTCTTCAGAAATGGGGAGGGGAAAGGGAGCTGGGAAATAAATACAGGAGGGGTGGGGCTAGGGAAGGTAGGTCGGATGGTGATAGATGAGTGCAGGTAGGGAGTGGTAGAGACTGGTCAGTGAGGTGGGAGGGACGGATAGGTGGGAGAGAAGACCAATCCCCACCAGTCCCTACCTGCATTCACCTATCACTATCCCACTTACCTTCCCCAGCCCCACCCGTCCTCTCTCTATTTATTTCAGAGCTTGCTTCCCCCTCCCCATTTCTGAAGAAGGGTCCCGAACCGAAACGTTAACTTTCCTGCTCCTCTGATGCTGCCTGGCCTGCTGTGTTCTTCCAGCTCCACACTGTTATTTGTGACTCCAGCATCTGTCATTCTTGTTATCTTGAAGTTAAACAGATATTTTGCATTAGTTTTTACAGTGGACATTACTTTGAACTTTACATTAATTCTAAAGATTACAGGGAAGAATTAGGTACCATCATCATCACTAGAGAAGTAGTATCAGACAAACTAATGTAGCTAAAGGCAGATAAGTCCCTTGGTCCTGATGGCTTGCATCCTAGAATTCTTAAAGAGGTAGCTGCAGAGATAGTAGATGCATTTCTTGTAATTTTCCAAAAATTATTGGATTCTGGAGAAGTAACCAAGGATAGGAAAACTGCTAATGTGCTGCTCCTATTCAAGAAGGGAGGGAGGCCAAAAGTGGATGAATATATGCCAATTAGCTTAATATTTATTGTCAGAAAAGTATTGGAATCAGTTCTTAAGAACATACTAATTAAGTAAAAACAACATGGTTTCATGAAAGTGAATCATGATTGACAAATTTACTGGAGTTTTTTGACGAAGTTTCAACTAAAGTGGACAGAGGGTAACCAGTAGATGCATTGTATTTGGACTTGGATGGCGGGGGGGTGAAAATTGACAACATCCTCACAAAAGGTTTTCACAAGATAAGAGCCCATGGTGTTTGAGGTATATTGGCGAGATTGAGAATTGGTTAATGGGTAGGCAAATGGGGACTATTCGTGGTTAACAATGAATAGTGTGTAATAATAGACCACGTGATAACAAAGCTCAATAGTCCCCATTAGTAGCCATCCATTCTCCTAGACTGACCATTATCCAGGCCTTTGTCTAACTGTTATTCTCTCTCTTTGGGGTCTATCTCCACCTATTGTTTACTCCTTATCGATTCCCCTAACCCTATCTTCTGCATAAAAAAACAACTTTTTCTGAAGGAGGATCGCTGAACCTGAAACATTAACTCTGATTTCTGTCCACAGATGCTAGCAGATCTGCTGAAATTTTCCAGTAATTTCTGTTTTTGTTTCTGTATTCTCTGAAGTTTTGAAGAATGAGAGGTAGCCTCATTGAAACTTACCAAATTTTTAAAGGTCTTGATATGGATGATCCAAAAGAATTTTTCGCCTTATTCAGTGCAAGTGGCGTGTATAGAATCAGGGGGCACCTTCTCAGAGTCAGTGATAGCCTATTTAGGACCAAGATGAGGAGGAACTTCTTCATCCAGAGTGTGAAAGATCTTTGGAATTCTCCCCATGCAAGGGTCTGTGGAAGCTCAGTCATTTACTTAGTTCAAGATTGGGATGATTGATTTCTAGATATTAATTACATCAAGGAATGTGGGGATAGTGAAAGAAATCTATTTCTACGTTGAGGTAGATGATTAGCTAAGATCTAAAATAGAAGTCGCTGGAAAACGCCCAGCAAGTCTGGCAGCATCTGTGAAGAAAAATCAAGAGTTAACGTTTCGGGTCAAGTGACCATTCCTCAGAATTTGAGGGATGGAAAGCATAGCAGCATGGGCTTGAGGGGCTGAATGGCCTACTTCTGTCATGTTCCATGTGACTGCTTTCTTCTTGCCTCCACTTTCATAACTTGGGTTGGTTTTGAAAATAATACTGTGTATATGCTACTCCATGGGTTTTCTGACTCAGCGCACCTGCTGAATCTAAAACAGTCTGATTAGACCCTTGGGTGAGTGCCATGCTAGATGGTTGGCCCTCATTACATTTGTTTCCAATGATGTTATGCTGTCCACCCCTCACACTTCATCCCTATCACCCCATGCTAGCTCCATGCCAACCATGACACCACCATTATCATAGAATCCCTACAGTGTGGAAATATGCCCTTTGGCCCAACAAGTCCACACTGACCCTTGGAGCATCCCAACCACACCCATTCCCCTATAACCCACCTAAGCTACACATCCCTGAACACTATGGACAATTTAGCATGGCCAATCCGCCTAGCCTGCACAACTTTGGACTATGGGAGGAAACCGGAGCACCCAGAGTAAACCCATGCAGGCACTGGGAGAATGTGCAAACTCCATACAGACAGTCACCGGAGGGTGGAAACAAACCTGGGTCCTGGTGCAGTGAGGCAGCAGTGCTAACCACTCGTACCTTCTGTCATCTCCATTGCCATCTGCCTTGTATCTTTCGTGGGCAGACCTCAGAAGCCACAGGGAGATGAAAATAACTTTGAATAATCCAATGTAGCTCTCAGTCCTCCAGACAAGACAGTTTAAAAAAAAATGCAGCCAATAACTGTGGAGCTGGAAAAGCACCAAGGAGCAGGAAATTCAACATTTCAGGCTGAAAGGACAGTCTCTCCTACCAGTCAAAACATCTTCTCTATTTATACTTTATCCAGGCATTTCAGTAAAGGAAATTTTGACCTTGAAAGTAGAGTATTGGCAGCTACACAGGCAGCTAATGTTGAGGTGGATTCACTAGAAGGCCTGTCATAGTGGACTAAGCTTTTGTCCCAGTTGTTCTAGAAATTGTTAGGTTTCCTTGCTGTCATGCCTCGCACCCTGTTTCCAGGACTGGCACCACCTCGTACACCCACACACAGTAGAATTGGATCTGTCTGATCTGGTCACTCACTTCAAATGGCTCCTCTGAGTTTAGGCTCCCTTCCTGTGTGCTTCATGCCCCACCACCTTCCCCATGCCAACAAAACTGGACGAATAGGAAATAGGATTCGAAACTTCTACATCTGGGTCGGGCCACAGAAAAGGAAGCATGTATTATTTGATAACTGCTTCTGATCAAAATGAGTAATGATCTTGTTGAGAAAGGAACAAAGTATATAACAATGTTAGCTTCCTACATGAAATGGCATAATACATGTGCTATTGATAACTTTATACCATTTCACCTTCATGTTGTCTGTTGAAGGTAGCCATGATGTGGAGGTGCCATTATTCGACTGGGGTGCACAAAGTCAGAAGTCAAATGACACCAGTTTATAACCCAACAGGTTTATTTGAAATCACAAGCTTTCAGAGCGTAGCCCCTTCAGATGATGAAGGGGCTACGCTTCGAAAGCTTGTGGTTTCAGATAAACTTGTTGGACTATAACCTGGTGTTGTGTGACTTCTGACTTAGTCTGTTGGAACTATAGAAATGAGACAGGGTAGTAGATGGTCACTCTTCTGTTTAATTTCACTGTTTAATAAACATAAGTCATTTGCAAGTCTCCAAAAACTTATAATCCAAAGAATTGTGTCATTGGGGGAGGGGGGTATTTGAACAAATATCAACAGACAGACAGATCCTCTAGTTCATCCAGCACTGTCCTGCATAGTTGTGATATATTGTGTATGGCAATGAATGCAGCTGAATGTCCAAGCACCAGGACTCGAGAGTATATCTAGCAGACAGTGTACTGCTAAAAATAACTCTTCAGAGCAGTAAGTTTTAGTGGGTTCCAACAGTTTCACATTGCACGGGCAGTCAGCTGCTCGCACTACTTTTTGGCAGCAAGGCACGATTGGTCCATTGTCAAAGCAGCTGCTGTTCTAGGCAGGGTTTCAGCACAGCGCAGCTTTCTAAAACTGGAATCATAGAATCCCTGCAGAGTGGGAGCATGCCATTCAGCCCATCGAGTCTACACCAACCCTGTGAAGAACATCCCACCCAGACCCAGCCCCCTACCCAACCCCCGTAACCCTGCATTTGCCATGGCTAATCCACCTAGTTTGCTCATCTCTGGATACTGTGGGTAATTCAACATGGCCAATCCACCTAATCTGCACATCTTTAGATGGTGGGAGGAAACCAGAGCACCCAGAGGAAACCCATACAGACAAGGGGAGAATATGCAAACTGCACACAGACAATCGCTGAAGGGTGGCACTAGTCGATAACAAAAGCTTTCATTCATGTCTCTCCCTTGTAATTGTCAAGCATGCTTTGTGGGCGCAGTTATCACACTACTTTCGAAACCCAGCGACTACATGAGGCGTTGGTAGGGCAGGTTCCCAAAGAGCTTAGTTAAAGGGGTAGGGTGATGAGAAGCAATTTAAAAACGGAAAAATCATGGGATGTCACACTTCAGCAAACCACCCCCCTCAACATAGGACTTGGGCAGCAAAAGACACAGCCACAAATAGGTTTGTTTCTTATTCACTCATGGAATGTGGGCATTGCTGGCATTTTTTCCAATCTCTATTTGCCCTTGAGCAAGTGGTGGTGGTGAGCTGCGCACGTGAACTGAAGTCGATGTGCTTAGGAAGGGAGAAGCTTTGACTCAGTGCCAATGAAGGAGTGGCAATACATTTCCAAGTCAGGATGGTGAGTGTCTTAGAGGGGAACTTTCAGGTTGTAGTGGGGTTTCCATGTATCTGCTCCCCTTGTCCTGGTAGTTGTAATGGCTTAAAACAGGAGATTTTGGAATATTGAAGGAGATTTTGAGGACAGTAGGGCAGAGGAAGTCACTGAGGAATGGAAGGGTGAGAGATTAGATAGTTTCCTTCATCTGTTTATGTGAATGGCTGCGACAAAATATCCCAGAAGGAAACTTCATGCAAGTATGCTAAGCCCAAGGAGTTAAACCTCATATTAGCAAAAATGCGATTCTGCCCTTTTTGTTCTACTATGTTATAATTTTCACTTTCCACACAAACATTTTTATCTTTGTGAGTAATTTTAACTCGGCACCCATTGCTTCGCTTATTCAGTAGGTTCACAAGAACCTTCAGATTTTTAGCAATCTTTAGAGGAATGCATGAGAATGCAAGAACTTATTGCTGTTTATGGTAAAATAATATGATAAATGAACATTTATTTTCTTTTTTCTTTCTATTTTACCACTTATCTCTTGAGAACAGAATGTTAACTGAGTTCTCTTCATCTGATGTAATCTTGTTTAGTTCCATGGAGATCACAGAATTTTGATGGCACAGAAGGAGACCATTCAGCCCTTTGTGCCTACACTGGCTCTTCAAACAATCAACATTTCCTGGTGCCAATCTCCTGCTTTTTCCCCATACTAATGCGCACTATTTCTAACTAAACAATCATCCAATTGAATGCCTCAATTGAATTTCTAGGGTTCTTGCAGTCATCTTCACAGCAAGAGCTGTGCATGTGTTCCCATAGGAACTGTATTGATATTTGCTCTGTATTCTGTGATACTTGGAGGGAGAAGTTGGAAGGATTTAGTTTTTTTTTCCCCCCTGTGAGTCAGTTTTAAACTGTTGATTCTGCCAAATGCTTGAAATGTGCAAAGGTCTCCAGGCTTACAAATCTGTGAATGTTAGCTTTCTAAGCTTAGCTAACAGGGATAGAATGGACAATATCAGAAATTTGTCAGAAATATTTCAGTTTGTTTTAAGTATGTTGTAACGATTGCAAACCTACTAGTTCCAAACATGATGTGCAAACTATAGTGTGCGAATCAAGAAGATTTTTGTAGAATAATTGTCTGACTGTTTTTGAGGAGGTTGTTGTGTTACATTTAAACTGATGGTGGCTGAACTATTTTACACCCTAACTTGGCATGACTCTGCCTCTCTATCTTTTAATTGAGAAAGCCAAGAGGAAAGCCAAGCTGCATCATGCCAGGCATTACTGAGTTTTAAAGGAAAAGTAGACATCAGAAGGAAAGATTGGATAACATTCCACATCTTCATAAAACTTTGCTGTTGCAGATGGGAAGGAAGAATGAGGTAAATGAGATATTTCACAGTTTTGAAGTTTGAGAATATAGAGTTGGAGCAACAGTTGGTGATTTCAGCGAAGTAAGTTGCAGGAAATAGGAAGTCAGTGTGGGACTGCATGTTTCTGGAGCTGAGAAGAAGCAAGTAAACAAATTGACTTGGACTGCAATCAATGGACTGCAGAGTAGCTTCATAGGTACTGCAGCTGCTGTGTATCTTCTACAAATTGATTCTAGCAATCAGTGGTATAAAGCTGTTGGACTGGACATTGGGTTTTGGCACACCCACATTCTAGCTATGAAAAAGGCCTGTTAAGAGTCTGCTGTTCTCGGTAACATATGGTATGCTCATTTTGTGCATTATGTGCAAAGCTTGTCATGTAAGGAAGCGAGGAAAAAGAGCAGGCCACTCGGCCCTCTATTTGTTCTGTCATAAATTGACATTATTGCTGACCTTTGACTTAAGTCTCTGTACCCACCATTGCCCTTTATCACTTAATAACTTAGATTATTGAAAATGCATCAAACTTAGTTAAAATTATTAGTTGATCTGCCATCAGTTGCAGAAGCGTGTTCCCAACTCCAACTTTTTTAACGTGTGGACATGTTTCCTGATTTAGCGCCAGCATTCCATGTGTGGACTAACCAGGGATTTGTAAAGCTAAAATATGACTTCTACCCATTTGTAGTCTAGTTATCCAGATATAAAAACTAAAATTTCATTAGCCATTTTGAATACTTTCTGTACCAATTCATGACTTTTCATTGATCTCTGTACCTAGACAATTGATTTGTACCTTTTTTTTAAACCTCAGTTGAAGACTTTGAAAGTATCCATTTATCCTTTTTAAGTCTTTTAATCCACATACCATTTGTTTGCCCATTAATTTATTTTATCAGTTTCTCTTTCTAATGCTATGCTTCCACGCACACTGCTTGGAATCCCACCTAGCTTTGGGACTTTTGCATATTTGCTTCGGTGCATCATCTAAACAATTAATGAATACATTGGCTGAAATTGTGAGATCCTTTTGAAGATGCTGCTAGTCACATCCTGCCAGATACAATTCCTACACATTATCCCCACCCATTGGCCTCCTGCCATTCAGTAATTTAACATCAGTTCCATGGGCTTGCACATCTCCCAGTCTTCCTTAAATTCCATTCATTGATCGTATCCTGTCTATTGCCTGCATGATCGCTTTAAAATTGCCACAAGTCTACATGTGCACACATTGTAAGTTGAACAAAAACAGAAGTTGCTGGAAAAGCTCAGCAGGTCCGGCAGCATCTGTGAAGAAAAATCAGAGTTAAAGTTTCGGGTCTGGTGACCCTTTCTCAGAACTGTTCCTGATTTACAGCATCCACAGTTCTTTCGTTTTTACATGGTAAAATGAGGGTGTACCTTGTGCAGCTGAAGAAGCAGTCCCTGAAACAAGAGAATTTTGGAAGATTCTAGTTAAGACAGCTGCAAAGTTCTCAGCTACTTGTGTTAAAAGACAGGATGGTAAGCAACTGCTTCTGTAATTGTTGGTGCTTTTACTTTCTTCGTCACCAGTTCGGCTTGTTTTGGTGAGTCCACATCCCTGATTCAGTATTAGTTTCCTCGAGAAGATTGATATGCTGATCTCTTCCTCAACAATGAATACTGGCATGTTGTAATTATTCCACATGCTTACCATTACCTTACTTTCATTGCCATAGGAAATAAGAGCAGAAGTCAGCCATTCAGCCTATCGAGTCTGCTGCACCACTTAATGAGATCTCAGCTGATCTGATAACTCTCAACTCCGCTTTCCTGCCTTTTCCTCATTATCTCGTATGCACTGAAAATGGTTGATCTAAAATAAAAAGCTAGGAGCACCGATTCAAAGTCGAACCTAAGGAATCATTTCGAATAAAAACCATGCCGAGGAATGACGTCATGGATACCAGTTACATGTGAAAATAGGCAGTGTAGATTTTATGACATTCTCAATTTGCAGGAGGCCCTTATGTTATTGTAACAAAAAATTATAAACTTTCATAATCCTTGTAAACTTGCTTCCATGTTCCCTTCCTGTAATTCCAGCTACCTCTTTTATTATCCTTTGCTTTTCTTTGTACCCTGCCCACTCATTATTTTTGGAGCTATATGTTATGCATTTTTTTGCAAATGATTTTTTAGTTTTACATTGTCAGCAATCCCTTTTTATCAGCTTAGTTGAGGTGAGAGTGACTGTCCCTGATATCAAGCAAAGCATGGAAAAAACCTCTCTGCTGGCACAGAACAAGATGGTTGCGGTTCTGGAAGTCAAGTATCTTATTCCAAGGACATTACTGTAGGCGTTCATCTGGGCATTGTCTGAGGGCCAAACATTTTCACTCTATCATAAAGTCAGAAGTGGGGATATTCACCAATGATTGCGCAATGTTCAGCACCATTCACAACTCCTCAGATGCTGAAGCAGTCCATGTTCAAATGCTGCATCCCGGGGCTTACCATTGACGAGACACTGCACTGGACTAGCAATTTAAATACAGTGACTGTAAGGGCAGGTCAGAGGCTGTGAATTCTGCAGCAAACAACCCATCTCCCAACTCCTCAGAATTTGTCCACCATCTACATGACACAAGTCAGGAGTGTGATGGAATACTCCCCAGTTGCCTGGATGACTGCAGCTCAACAACACTGAAGAAATTTAACATCATCCAGTTGTGACCTCCGGCAAAGCCATGCTCTTTCTGAACAAACCTTGCAACTCAACGTGGAGATTAATAATAAAAAGTACTTGAGTAGCACTTGAAATACCATAACATTCAAGGCTATGGCCAAAAGTGCTGAAAAGTGTAGATTGAGAGTATTTTTTTGTCAATCCAGACTCGATAGGCTGAATTGTACTGACAAAGCAGCCTGTTTGACCGGCACAACATCTACAAACACTCACTCCCTCCGCAACTGACACTTAGTCACAGTAGTGTGTGTCATCTACGAGATACACTGCAGTAATTTACCAAGTCATCTCTGATAGCATCTTCTAGACCATTACCATCTAGAAGGACAAGGGCAGCAGATACATGGGAATGCCATGATCTGCAAGTTTCCCTTTAAGCCTCCCACCATCCTGGCCAAGAAATATATTGCTATTCCTTCAGTTTTGCTGGGTCAAATCCTGGAGCTCTCTCCCTAACAGCATTGTACATGTCTCTACACCAAATGGACTACAGCATGCAGCTCACCACAAATTTTCAAATGCCACAAGCTGATCTTTTGGTGAAGGTTCCTCCATCAATGTCAAAGGTACGCACTAGAATCAGGCACTCGGTTCTTCCATGCTAGTCCCAAGCCTGATCCATTTCACGCTCCTTTTCCAAAATCCATTTGACTGATAGTACTGCCTGTTGCTGTTGGCAAGACAGCTCATGGGGTAGATCCCTGTGCTACAGGATGTTCATAGATGTGGGTTGAATATTACATCTTTTTTGCCCTAGTGAGGTTGCTTTGGATTTGGTGGAGTGATTCTTACTGTACCAAACTCACCACATTAATTGGAGCCTCAGCCTTCACACTGAGAACCCCATCACAGTTACCACCCATCTTACCACCCACTGATCCCTGAACACCTCACCATTGCCAGGTTATCCTGGAAATCAGCGGCATCCTGACAATGGTGCCATTCTTAAAAGCCCATTGTGTAACACAGTCAGTTCAGACTTGCCCTGCATGATTCTTGATGATTGCTCAGTATGTGGCAGACAGGGGAAATCAGTGCCCCACTTTGCAGGGGGGGATCTGAAGATCCTACTGGACAGGGTTGTGCACAGGTGGAACGTTCTCCCCCAGGACCTGCAGAGGTGTCTACGAAACAGACCATGCTAGCCTGGTCCAAGGTTGTCACTCAGATAAAGCAGTCTTAGCTATCTGGCAGAATGCTCAGCATGTAGGAAAAAGATCAATGTCCTCAATTCTGTCAGTGTAAGTGCCACCACCTTCTCTCCAATACCTCACTCACTCTATCTCTGCTATTGGACCCACCTCCCATCAAAGCTTATTCTCTACCTCTCTCACTATTGCCTCCAGCATCTTTAACACTTGCTGTGACCTGCTGACTCTGACCACTCCGAGCAGGGCTGAAATGATACTGGAGACTGCCCTGACTAACTGTGCTGCAAACCCCTGAATGAAGGCTTCACCTTGACTGAGGTCTGTCAACAGCCATGCCAAGCTTCCTGGTTTTCTGTCTGTGCTTATGGCATGGCAAGACAGCAGTAATACAAGCCTGGTATCTCTGGCTGAGAAAGCAAATTACAAAAAGCCCATGATTGTGCTATAGTATTATGTAAAGATCTGGGCAATGCAGCCTGCCCCCCTTCATGAGCTGAGCTTGTGTCCCTCACCACTGTGTCTTTGCTGCAGCTTTACAATGGTAGTTGCTGGTGCAGCACAAGGTAAAACATTGAAGTGTAGAAGTGTCCTCTAAATGGATCAGACATATGCCATGAGGGTTCTTAGAGACTGTCACATGTTAGCTGTCAATGTCAGCAGACGTGGGGGTGCATATAGCTATAGAGTTGTCCTAAATGCTCAGTGTCCAACATGGAGGACTTTCGGAGTAAATAACAGGTTGAACCCGTGAGGAATCTTTTAGTTGACTTCTTAACATGGTGTTTAACAAACAATAAAGAGTACCTATTAGGAATTTGCCACTGCCCTGCATGAATCTTGCCATATCACATGTCAACAATTTAGCATGTTTTAAGTATTATAAAGTATATTATAAAGTTTTAAATATATATTATCAGTTAAAAAGAATAGGTCCACATTATATCTGCAAAGCTGATTTGGTTGCTCACCCTGAAGTCAGCATGGTAGCTTCTAGTTTTAAAACAGTCTGCCATCCAGTTAGGCTTTCCTTTCATGAATTTATTATAACACCATGGTAACCAGTCATGAAAGATTTAAATAATGACTGTACACTGCAAGCATAAAATGGATCCTACCACTAGAACATGCTTCGGTTACCAACCCATTAATATCTTTTTGTTGAAATCAGACATTAGTTATGCCAAAAACTAAGCATTAATTTCCTTAAATATTTATGTGGAGATGCTGATGTCTCTAAAATGATCCACAGGATCTGGGTAATGCAGTGACTGAATCATACAATAGATAAAATTGAATGCACTAATCTTTTTTTCATTCATTAGCTGGGACCATTATTCTAGTTTCCCATTAAGTTTTTCCAAATTGAAGCATTTGGAAATATTAATGTGGTGTTAGTGCAATTTGATTTCCCAGTCACCTGTGGCTCGGTGGGTAGTGCTCTTAATTCTGAATCAGAAGTGGAGGTGCCGGATTGGACTGGGGTGAACAAAGTCAGAAGTCACAAACTGACTGCACCTGACAAAGGAGCAGCACTCCAAAAGCTTGTGAATTCAAATAAACCTGTTGGACTCTAACCTGGTGTAATGTGAATTCCAACTCTGAATCAGAAGGTTCTGGGTTCAAGACTCACTCAAAAGTAAGGCATAAAATTGCGGCAGATAATTCAGCATGGCACAATGTTAGAAGTGTCATCTGCATGTCTGTTGGACTTAAAACATCCCATGGTATCATTTTGAAGAGGAGCAGAGAAATCTGTGCCAATATTTGATATATTATTGCTATCACAGAGACATAGTTGAGGGAGGAGCAGAACTGGCAGCTCAATATATCAGGGTATTGCATATTTCAACAAGACATTGGACGGATGTAAAAGAGGAAGTGGTATCACAGTATTGATCAAGGAGCTAACTTATGCTGTTTAGGAGGGATAATCTCTTAGAAGATTCCTCAAATGAGGCCATATGGATATAATCTAAAAAAAGGGGAAATCACTTTGCTGGAGGTGTAATATAGATTCTCAAATGCTTAGAGAGACGTAGATAGACAGATATGTAAGGCAAGTCTCAGAAGTGTAAAAATAATAGGATACTTCTAGTCGGGGATTTCAACTTCCCCAGTATTAAGTGGGATAGACAAGTGTGAAAGGGCTAGAGGGGGCAGAATTCTTAAAGCTCTCCAGTGGAGCTTTTGAAGGCAGCAGGTTGAAAATCCAAGGGAGAGACTGATACTATGCAATTTGTAGATGTGCCTGAGGAGGGGTGTGGCAATTCAGTGATAGTGACCATAATTCAGTAAGGTTTTAAGTAATTATTGATAAGGGTAAAGAGAAAGATGGAGCAGAAATAAAGGTTTGGATTTGGGGAAAGCTAATTCTAATAAGATAAGGCAGGATCTAGCCAAAGTAAATTGGGAACAACTACTTGCAGGAAAATCCACATCAGAGCAATATTTAGTGAGTAAACAGCCAAAATGTTCCCGTAAAAGTGAAGGGTGGAACTAACACTTCCAGAGAATCCTAAACATCAAGAAATGTATATATTGGGTAAAGAAAAAAAGGAAGCATATAGTAGAAACTGAAAGCTCAAAACAGTGCATGTGGAGATGAGTATCGAAAGTTCAAGGGATTGTTTAACAAAGAAATCAGGGCACAGAAGAGGCAACATTTAAAAGCAATAAAAATAAAGGAAAATCAAAGACATTTTTTAAGTATTTTTTGGGGCAAGCGAATAAGCAGGGAAAGAGTAGGGTTCTTTAGGTACCTCAGTGGCAATGTGCATGTGGAGCCAGAAGACATAACTGAGGTTTTAAATGAGCACTTTGCGTCTATATTCACAATGATGAAGGACAATGTAGGTCGAGAAATCAGGAAGGGGAGTCTGTGATATTCTTGAACAAATTAGCACTGAAGGGGGAAGGTATCAACAATCTTAGCAGGCTTGAAAATGGATAAATCTCCAAGCCAGATTCGGTATATCCTAGGCTGCTATGTGAGGTAAGGGAGGAGATTGCAGGGGGTCTGACATTAATTTTTAAATTGTCTAAGGCAGTACGTATTCAAGAAGGGTGGTATGGATAAATGAGGAAACTACAGGCCAATGAGTCTAACATTTGCATTAGGGAAACTAATGGGAAAAAATTCTTTGGAACAGAATTAATCTCTATCCAGAGAGGCAAAGATTAATTGAGGATAGTCAGCATAGCTTTGTAAAGGGTGGGAAGAATCATGTTTCGCAAACTTTCATTAAATTTTTTTGAAGAGCTAACTAGTTGTGTAGATGCATTTGGTAGAGTCATAGAGTAATACAGCATGGAAACAGACCCTTCGGTCCAAACTGGTCCATGCTGGTTCTAATTCCCTGCATTTAGTCCATATCCCTCAAAACCCTTCCCATCCATGTACCTATCCAAATGTTTTTTTTAAATGTTGCTATTGTACCTGCCTCAACCACTTTCTCTGGCAGCCTATTCCATACACACTCTGCGTAAAAAACTTGCCCCTCGGGTCCTTTTTGAATCTGTCCCCTCTCACCTTAAACCTGTGCCCTCTAGTTTTCAATTCCCCATTCCTATCTATGCCCCCATGATTTTATACACCTCTTTCTCCTACATTCCAAGGATTAAAGTCGTTTTCTGGCCAACCTCTTCCCATAACTAAGGCCTACTAGTCTTGGCAATATGCGCTTATATCTTCTTCGCACACTTTCCAGTTTAACTATGTCTTTCCTATCACCGATGACTTATACAATTGTAACGTAACATCCCAACTCTTAACTCAATACCTCAACTGATGAGGCCAGCATGCTAAATGCCACCTTCACCACGCTGTCCACCTGCGATGCCACTTTCAACAAACTATATTCTTGTACTCCTAGGTTCCTCTGTTCCACAACACTCCTCAGGACCACTTACTGTATAAGTCCTACCTTGGTTTGACTTTCCAAAGTGCGACACCTCATACTTATCAGTATTGAATTACATTTGCCAATCTTCAGCCCACTTCCTCATCTGATCAAGATCCCTCTGTAATTTTTGATAACCTTCCTCGCTATCAACGCTACCTCCTATTTGTATCATCCGCAAACCTACTAATCATGCCTTGCACATTCTCATCCAGGTAATTTATGTAAATATCAAAGATCCCAGACCAACCCCTATGTTACACCACGAGTCGCAGGTCTGCAGGCCAAGAAACAACCTTAAACCATCACCCTCTGATTCCTACCATTGAGCCAATTTTGAGTTAGCTAGCTCTCCCTGGATCCCAAGTGACCTAACCTTCATAACTAGCCTGCTGTGCGGGAGCTTGTCAAAGGCTTTACTGAAGTCCATATGGACAACATGCACTGCCCTACCCTCATCAATCCTCTTGGTTACCTCTTTGAAAAACTCTAAAAGATTTGTCAGACATGACTTCCCATGCACAAATCCATGCTGACAATCGAAATGTCAGTTGATCTCAGCTACATGGAGTTCATTAAGGCTTTTGATCAGGTCTCATATGGCAGACTAGTAAGAAGCTAAGAGCCCATTGGATCCAAGACAATTTGACAGATTGGATCCAAAATTGGTTTAGGGGCAGAAAACAGAAGATGTGTTCGAAGGATGTTTTTGTGACTGGCAGCCTGTGTCCACTGGCATGCCACAAGTTTTGGTGCTGCTTCCCGTGCTGTTTGTTGTGTACAATAATGAATGTAGGAGGTATCAGCAAGTTCGCAGATAACACCAAAATTGATGGTATAGTAAATAAAAATGAGGAAAGTCTTAGACTATTGAAGGATATAGAAGGGCTGGTCAGTTGGACAGAACAGTGGCAAATGGAATTTAATCCTGAAAAGTACAATGTGTTGCACTTTGAGAGAACTGACCGGGCAAGGGAGTACATGTTGAATAACAGGACCCTAGGAAGTACAAAGGATCAGAGGGACCTTGATATGCATGCCTATAGATCTTTGAAGGCAGTAGGACAGGTAGATAAGGAGGTTAAGAAGGCATATGGGATACTTGCCTTTATTAGTCAAAGCATTGAGTAAAATAGCAATAATGGAGCTGTATATAACATTGGCTAGGCCACAGGTGGAGTACTACTTGCAGTTCTGGTTACCAAACTATAAGAATGATGTAATTGCATTGGAGAGGGTGCAGAGGAGATTCAACAGGATGTAGCCTGCGGTGGAGTGATTCATCTTTAAAGAAAAGACAGACTAGATAGGTTAGGGTTCTTTGCCTTAGAGCAGAGAAGGATGAGGGTCAACACGATTCAGGCATACAAAGTTCTGAGGAACATAGGGTAGATAAGAAGAAATGTTTCCCCCTTAGGGAGATCAATAACCAGGAGGCACAAATTTAAGGCAAGGAGAATTAGGTTTAGGGGGATTTTTTTTCACAGTGGGTGGAAGGTATCTGGAACTGTCTGCCTGAAAGGATGGTGGAAGTGTGAACCCTCACCATTTAAGAGCTATTTAAATGACTATTCAAAACACTATAATATATAAGACAGTCAAGTGTTGGAAGATAGGATTAGATAGGTGCTTGATGACCAGTGCACTTGTGATGAGCTAAATTACCTCTTTCCATATTGTAAAACTCTTTGACTAATTATCCCTAGACCTACATCATTAAAATGACTTATCTGGTTGCTGTCTCATTGCCATTTGTGGGGACTTGCTCTGCATAATTTGGCTCTTGTTTTACACTGAGGGACTACACTACAGTGACGACTTAAAAACCACTTCATTTGTTGTAAAGCACGTTGAGATGCCCTGTGATCACAAAAGATGTGTTATGAATCCCAGTTTTTTAGTTGATGACTATAATCTGAAAAGGAATAAAGTGTTAGATGGATTGTAAGACAGGAGCAGTGCCACTTCCTTGGACTGTTTTGTGATTCAGAGAGCATTATCACGCCATGCATTTGCACAAGTGTTTTTATAAATTGTTCAAATGGACTTCTAATTCCACAATATTCCAGCAGTTTTAACATCCCAAGAGCAGAAGATTTCTTCATCCCACCCCCTCCCGCTTTGAGCTTACCACTGAGAAATCATGCTGCCCAATGCTAAAAATAGATTCAATTACTCAGGCAGTTTTCACAATAATTTGAGATGTCAATTTCAGATTTAATGTTTCTGTCCACAGCAATTTATCCCTTGATTGTAATAAATGACCTAAAAGTGTCTAATTAGCTAATTAATTCATTTGAATTGATTTGCTGTCTCAGGAAGCCCAATTTTATTCTTTGAGAATAAAGAAGAATCATGGTCTTGAGTCAGAATGCTTGCTGAAAAGATTTTGGAGGGATGTTGCAGCAGGGAATTGATTGACTCAATGAACACAATCTCTTTTCTCATTTGAAGATACTTACAACAACATCAGCCTGCTTTTATTGCATTGTTGACAGACCATTCCAAGGCTTTTCATATGAGCAATCAGCACGAAATTTGATTTGATCCACATGAAATATTAAGATAATTACATCAATATTTTGTCGGGGGATAGGTTTTAAGGAGCATGTCAGAAATAGAGAGAGAGAATGAGAGACATAGAGAGGTAGAGGGATATGCCTGAGGCCAAGAAGAGTCTTGGAAGCAAAGGATGAGAATTTTAAAACTGCAGTGTTGCTAAACAGGATCCAACATAGATCAGTCAGAAATGTTGAGAAACTTTCACCTAGTGATACGATGAGGAGTTTAATGCAGAGATAACAGAACGAGTTTAATTCTATTTCATTAAACAGTTAGTTGAACCGGAGTATTTATGAAAAATATGATACATTTTGTCAAAGTACTTGACCGCAAGATGAAGATCTTCGACTAAATATGTCTTTTTTCAGCAACACTCTGCTGGATTACATTGGTTGCAAGATGCCACATGGAAAACAAGGTATCTATGTATAAGTTGGATGATGGAATAGAGAAATGGTACTAAGTTAGGAAAGACTGTAAATTATGTCAATGAGGTACAAACGTAGAGAGGGACATAGGAAGTTTAAGTGAGTGTGCAAATTTATGGCAAGCAACGTTGAAATTTGGATGAGATCGTTTATTTTAGATCCAAACAGTGTTCTTTCTAAAAAATGAGAAACCAGGAAATGTGGAGGAGCACTGTGCAGAAATGACTTTACTTTCTGTACGTGCACTAATGTTATCAAAAAAGTTAATGTAATGTTGACTTCTTTCTCAAGAGGATCGGACTATAAAAAGAATGACATTTGCAGCCTTAGTCAGACTACATACTCCATACATACTGTATGTAGCACTGAGCGCTAGACCTCAGGAAGGATATATTGGCCTTAGATTCAGCAGAATGCTACCAAGAGCTTATGGTTAAATTATGAGGATAGGTAGCCCACATTTGTGTGGATTTCCTCCGGGTGCTCCGGTTTCCTCCCAGTCCAAAGATATGCAGGTTAGGTGGATTGGCCATGCTATGTTGCCCATAGTGTCTACGGATGTGCAGGCTAGATGGGTTAGCCATGGGAAATGGAGCATTACAGGAATAGTGTTGGGGTTGGGGGGTGTGGGTCTTGGAGAGATGCTGTTCAGAGGTTGGTGTGGACTCGATGGGCCGAATGTCCTGCCTCCTCACTGTAGGGATTCTATGGCATATATTCTATGACCTGAACTGCATTTCCTTGAGTCTATAAGGTTGAGTGGTTGTGATCTAACTGAGTGTTTAAAGTGATTGAATGACTTGCTGGGGTCATGCACAGAAAAACTATTTCCTCTGGTGGCAGAGTCTAGAGCAAGAGAAGTTCATCTTAAACGAGTGCTGGGCCATTGAGGAATGCGGTGAGGATTCACTTTTTTCACACAGCAAGTAATGTAAACCCCTTCTCAAACTGCTGTCAATTGAACTTTTAAAGAAACAATTGACAATTTTTATACACTAAGGATATGTAGAAAAGGGAAGTAAATGGATTTGAGATCGGGCCCACACTTAATAAATGGCATTGCAAAATAGAGGGGTTGAATGGTCTCCTCTTGTTCTCAAACCATTATTGCTATTATTAGAGCAATGACAAATTTTTCCAACTGCCTCAAACCTCCAAAACCTCAGCTTTTGTTTGTCCTTTTGTGTGAAAGATTTTGCTTATTCAGTGTTTATTGAAATGTTGTCAAATAGAGTTGGCTCTGAGGAATTGGTCAGCTTAGCTGTCAGGCAGCTGATACAAGGGGTGCGAGAGCTAATGGTAATGTAACAAGTTCCATGTTCACACTGAACAACTGTCAATATCTATGGAAGCAGTCACCTGCACTAAAGAGCGGATTGTCTGATAACAGCCCCTTTGATCAGCGGGAGGAAGAGCATCCAGCAAAGGGTGACTGAGAGGGACAGGCATCACTTTGGTGCATTCAATAGAGCCTGGAAGCAGTCACCCGCACTTAAGAGTGGATTGTCATAAGCCTGGCATGAAGGAGTCCTGTCCCTGTGAGGCAATTTTGTACTCCTGCTGTAGAGCCTGTTTCAGCACTCTTGTAGGTTTATAGGTAGAGCTGACACAACCTTAAACCAGTAATGTAGTTTCAAAGTCAGATTTGCCAAGTCTTCTGGGTCTTGATGACTGAAAAGTTAATTATTCTCTTTGACCTGAGGCTTTGTCATAAACATACTGTGTGGTAAAGTGTAATAATTCATCAACTTCCCATGTCATGTTCTTTTGGTGTGACTCATACAGCGTCTTGTTGACTGTCTCTTTATAACATTGTATCTTCATTAATGTCTTTCAGACACTCATGAAATTTCCATTACTTCTTTCCCGTGGTTACCCTGCAAGGTGACACCAAGTTCCAGACTATTGACAATTAAACATGAACTGGAAGCAAAGATCTACCGTAAGATAAATCAGGCCTTCCCCACCACTCAATCTGATCCAGGCTGATCTTGAGCTTCAACTCCCTATAGCTCTTGATTCTCTAAGGAATTAAAATCCTGCTTATCGCAGACTTAAATATATTCAATGATAGAGCATTCACAACCCTTTAAGAAAGAGAATTCCAAAAAAATTGAGTGAAGAAATTTCTTCATCTCAGGCCTAAATGATCAGCCCCTTATCCTGAGGTTGTGCCCCACCACGTTCCAGATTCTCTGACCTGCAGAAAGAATCTCTCTCAGCATCTAATTTATCAAGCCCCTTCAGAATCTCGTACATTTCAATAGCATCATCTCTCATTCTTCTAAATTCCAGTGAATATGGAGCCAATTCACTAAGTCTCTCTTGGCTGGGCAATCCCTCACCCAGGGAATAATGCAGTGAACCTCTCTTGTACTAATTCCAAAGCAAATACAGCAAACTTTGTTTTACTTGGCACCTTATGAACTGAACCCCTTGATAAACTGGCAAAAATTATATACTTTGAATTTATACATCACGGTGCCTCCGTGGTTAACACTGCTGCCTCGTAGAGATAGAGATCTGGGTTTGATTCCACCCTCAGGCAGATCTCTGTGTGGAGTTTGCACATTCTCCCCATATTTGTGTGGGTTTCCTGCAGGCGCTCTGGTTTCCTCTTAAGCAGATTGGTCATACTAAATTGCCTATAGTATGCAGGCATGTGCAGACTAGGTGGATTAGTCATGGGAATTGCAGGCTTGCAGTGATAAGATGAGGGGATAGGTCTGGGTGGGATGCCTTCGAAGGGTCGGTGTTGACTTGATAGGCCAAATGGCCTGCATCCATGCAGTAGGGATTCTATTATCATGTGTTTCAATACCAGAAACGTCCTATATTATTGCAATCTCTTCAATTTGTGAATAGTCAGCTGAATGTGCAAATGAGAAGGCTCTCTGCTGGTAAGTTTTATTTAAGGCAAAGTTGTATTATCATTTAAGTGATTTGTGCTGTAAATAAAGTATTACCGTGATGTGTGTGTCCCCTCTATTATGTTTCTGTTATTTAGTGTGTGTTTTTACATCGATTATGTGGACCTCTTGATTAACTAGAATATTTGATCAACCTGCATACTCTTCGTAACATCCCATAAGTGCCAGTTAATAAAAAGTTGCTGTATATCTTCTCCTAAACATGGAGACCAACATGATACAGAGTACGTCAAATGTGGCTTTGCCAAAAACTGGTGCAATTCTCACAAGACTTCTTTATTGCTGTACTCCAGTTCACTTGCAGTAAAGGCTAACATGCTTCCTAATAACTTGTTGTAAATGTACACAAGATTTCTGTGCAGCTGGTATGAGCACATCCAAGTCTCTTTAAATATCAACAACTACAAATCTCACACCTTTTTAAAAAAAATTTGCTTTTCTATTTTGATAACGAAAGTGAATAATTTTGCGCCTACCAATATTATGGTCCATCTGCAATCATGTCCACTTGCTGACCCTGCTCTTAACTATTTTCAATCTTTGTGTCCTCCTCTCAGCTTTTCTTTTACACTGATTGTTCCTTATCCTTTTCTGTGCCATTCTAAACCTTGTTGTACCCATGATCACTACCCACCAAATGTTCTGCAAATAATTGTTGATCTACTTGACCGTGCAATCCCCTGAACCACTTCCAGCAATGCCTCCTTGGATCAGAAATGTACTGATCTAAAAGATTCACCTGAATACAACCCACAAGCTCCTGCCCTTTCCACCCTAACCCTAACCCTATCGCTTTTACTATCCCAGCGTATATGCAGGAAAAGCAAAACTCCCCATTATAATTACATTATAGGTGTTGCTGCCTCCTGTAATTTCCTTGCAGATTTGTTCCTCTACATCTTTTCAGTGGTTGATGACCTGTAGATTATTCCCAGTTACGCAATGATGTCTCTAAACTCTGTTTCTTAGCTCTCACAAAATAACTTCTGTGCTTGAGCCCTCTTACACATCCTCTGACTCCAGAACTGCAATGTTAGCCAGAATCAATGCAGCCAAGTCCCTTCCTTTTTTGCTTCCCTATCTTTATTGAACACACACATCCAGGAATACCTAGTACCTAGAATATGAAAATAAAAGAACAGAAGAATTTGTGTAAAAAATTATTAAACACCAGACTGAAAAGTCATTGCTGGAAAGCTGAATTGAGACTAGAAAATGAGAAGTGCAGAGCAGTTCAGGCTACACAGGAAAGAGAAACTAGGGGGAATATTTAATCTGGAACTTGTTGTCTGGTTAACACTTCTCAAACAGTGTTTGGCTTTTTGTATCTAGCCTGGTACAGCACTGAAGTCCACTACGTTGCTAAAGCCTTTATGGTGAGGTTTTAAACAAAGATGTGTAAGTCCGTTCTGACAGACGTAAAAGTGCTGGAACCTTATTTGCAGAAGAACCAAGGAGTTATTCTTATTTTAGTATAGTCCCTTTCACTCAGACTAGCAATCAGAGCTGAACTAATCATTTGTCATGTCTGCTATTTGTGAGAACTTGCTGGGTGCCAGTTGATTGGTGTGTTTGTATATGGCATGCTTCAAATTACATTAATCAAGGATAAATCTTCATAAGCTCATCATAAGGTTCTACATAAATACAATTCCTTTGTTTCTTTCATTCCGGAGAGGTGGATGAATATTTCCAGGTGAAACACATGAATCTTAAGACTTTAAGACACCTAAAATATTTGGCCCTCTATCTCTCTCAGATATTGCTACTGTTTTTTAAACTGTGGACAAGGTCTATTATAAATTAGATGTCATAAGTGCAAGATTCTCCAGCCTGAAGCACTAGACATAATATGCATGGCATGAGGTAAATGTTTGTGTGACTTACTGCTTAAGTGAGAACGTCAGTGAAGGAAATATTTTATTGAAAGTAGCAGGGCTGTTAATCTTCACATAGTTCTAGATCACTTCTGCACTTGGTCTAAAAGGAGCCTAATGAAAGCTAACCCAATAAAAATCAAGGAGCCATTCATCACTTTAAAGCCTCAATAATTATTTTAAGTCATTAATGTGATGTGGGCATCACTAGCAAAGCCAGCAGTTGTTGCCCATTCCTAGTTGATTGGACATCTTCTTTGAATCATGGCAGTCTATGTGGTGTAGGGACACCCACAATTCTATTATGGAGGGAATTCCAGGATTTTGACCCAGGAACATTGAAGGCACGGTAATATATTTTCAAGTCAGGATGTTGAGTGGCTTGGAGGGAAATTTGCAAGTAGTGATGTTCCCATGTATCTGCTGCCCTTGACCTTCTGGGTGGAAGTGGTCATGCATTTGGAGGGTGCTGTCTAAGGAACCTTGGTAAACACAGGGGTTTGGGAGGTTTCTTGAGACCATAGCACAGAATCTTATAGGTGTCTGAGTAACATAGGCAACGATAAGATGTGTGGCTGAAGAGAGAGACAAGTGAGATCATCTCACACCCGCTCTTGCACTTATCATAAGCAGTGTGGTGAGATAGGAGCAAATTACTGCAGATGCTGGAATCTGTACTGAAAACAACAAATGCTGGAGGTCACAGCAGGTCAGACAGCATCTACGGAGAGAAAGCAAGCTAACATTTTGAGTCTAGATGACTCTTCAAGAAATTCATGCTAGGCAGCAGTGGAATGACAATTAACTAGGATTAATGCTTGTTAAATGCCTTGTTATCAACCCAATTCACCTTATTAGTATTCAGACTCTCAACTCAGCAAACTTGCCAAATAAGCTGGACACCAGGAAAGCTCGACAAGGAAATCAGAGTTAGCATTTGACAGTTTCAGCTCACAGCTTGCTCTAACCATCATGTTGGACGCTGGACAACAATATCTCCGGGTACAATCTGGGGACGCCAGCCTCACGCACCTCACATCTACAGACATTGGCATCTGATGTATGCCAACTTCTGAGAACTCATGGCACATCTCTGCTCCACTTACAGGTCATTTCTGCACTTCAGTACTGCACCTCGACAACTATCATTGTAATGCTGCAGCAAGGACACTAGGTACTCAGACACACACCCAGCTTGTGGATTGGAGCAGGCTGCATCTCCAGGCTGTCGTGGTGATTACTCACTCTAAGTCCACCTGGATGCTGACAGCATTTCGGACTTGCATTTGTGCTGTGTCCCTTCAGTCAGCAATACCAGGCTCAGATTACATCTATCTTGCGGCATTTAGCACAAACAAAAAGACTGGAAGCTTGCCATGGTTGTTAACAGGCCTCAATCCAATCAAAGAGGAATTTTCTGAAGAAGGGTCTAGGCCCGAAACGTCAGCTTTCCTGCTCCTCTGATGCTGCTTGGCCTGCTGTCTTCATCCAGCTCTACATCTTGTTATCTCAAAGAGGAATATTGTTTGCACTGTCTAGACTGGAATGGTCTATGTCATAGCCTAGTCTGCTCGTCCTCATAAAGGACGGACTCCTGCATTTTAATCCCAGAGACTACCATGTCCACCAAGTCCCTGCCACAAAGCAGGACACCGATTCTCCTGCCATATGCAAACTTCAGGAGCCATGCAGGGCAGCTACAGACTGACAGTGGTTGTGCGAGTGCATAACAGACTTTTAAAGATGATGGATGTTTGTGAATGTGGTGTCAATCAAGTGAGCTGCTTCATCCCGGATGGTGTCAAGCTTCTTGACTGTTGTTGGAGCTGCGCTCATCCAGGCAATTATGATTCCATCACACTCCTGATTTGTACCTTCTAAATGATAGACAATGGGGAGTCAAGAGGTGAATTATTTGTTGCATGATTCTCAGCCTCTGACTTGCTCTTGTAGCAAAGATTTATGGCTGGTCCAGTACTGTTTTCGCCAGTCAGATCTCCTGATCTTGATCCGTTGCCTGAAGTTAGAGGCAATTGGTGATCTTGGTGAGGAGATTCCTGAGTCTTATGGAAGGAAATTGCTGCATTGTCTTGTCACATCTTGTGGCATGATGCCTGTCACCCTTGTCACTGCTTTGAGAAGTTGGCTGTGATGTAGAAGCTAAAAAGCCAAAAGAGAGCTATCACATTGCTAGGTGTATACTATAGACCCCCTAACAGCCTGCGAGACTTAGAACAGCAGATAGGTAGACAAATTTTAATGAAATGTAAAAGTAATAGGATAGTGATATCAGGTGATTTCAACATCCTCAACATTAACTGGGGTATACATGGTTTTTCATAAAATCCCTTCAGAGTGGCAGGAGGCCATTCGACCCACTGAGTCTGCACAGATCCTCTGAAGAGTATTCCATTCAGACCCCTACCTTTATTCTAGCAACCCCGCATTTACAATGGCTAATCCGCCCAGCCTACATACCCTAAACTATACAGTTAAGACAGAATTTGATAGGAGTGTTCAAAATTATGAGCAGTTTTAACGTGATAATTTGGGGGAATTGGTTCCACTGAGTGGAAGGTTGATAAATAGAATGCAGGTTAGATTTAATTGGCCAAAAGAAGTAGAGCAGGAGGGCGGCAAAATGGCACAGTGGCTAGCACTGCTGCCTCACAGCGCTGGGGACCTGGGTTCGATTCCACCTGTGACTATCTGTGTGGAGTTTGCACATTCTCACCGTGTCTGCATGGGTTTCTTCTGGGTGCTCCAGTTTCCTCCCACACTCCAAAGATGTGTAGGCTAAGTGGATGGGCCAGGCTAAATTGTCTGTAGTGTTCAGGGATGTGTAGATTAGGTGGGTTTATAGGGGGATGGGTCTGGGTGGGATGCTCTAAGGTTCAATGTGGACTTGTTGGGCCGAAGGGCCTGTTTCCACACTGTAGAGATTCTATGATTCTATTCCAGATATGTTTTAATTTGAAGCATATTGTCTGAAAGGGTGATGAAGCAATTTGCAGTTTGTATTTCTCAAAAGGGACTCCAGCATGTACTTGAAGAGCTAAAAAGTCATAGGGTTGTGTGGGATAAAAAGGGTTTTGAAACTAACTGGATCGCCTTACCAAAGAGCTGAAATTGTCATGATGAATAGCACTCTTCAATGCTATGTCTTTCAGATTGTTCCATATTCAGGTCTGGATCCTGTTATGGGATGATATGGATTTATCATTAGCTGTTGGGGGAGGGCTTTGGGATAGTAGGGGTGTGGAGGTAGGAGTGAAAGCGATGACGCATAACCTCTCTGACGCTCAATCTATTTCCAATCGGCATTTGGGGTGAGGTGAAAGATTTCTTCACTCAAAGGACAATGATAGGTAGAATTCTCTACCACAGAAGGCTATGGAGGCCAAGTCATTGAATATATTCAAGAAAGAGACAGATTTCTAGATTTAAAAGACATCAAGAGGTGTGCCGAAAAGCAGGAATATCACGTTGAGATAAAGGATCAGCCATGATCATACTGAATGGCGGAGCAGGCTTGAAGGGCTGAAGGGCTGAAGGGCCTACTCCAGCTCCTATTTTCTATGTTTCTGCAACACCTCAAGGCACTGAACAGTACACCCTGTCTGTGGAGATTGTGTGCTCACCTTTTATAGAAAGAGGGTTGGATTTCAAAAGTGCATTGTCTTGCCAGGTTGTACAGGCTTTGATGAGACCTCACCCAGAGTCTGTACAGTTATGGTCACTCTACCTGATGAAGTGTATACTTACCACAGAGGGGGTACAACAAACATTTACTCGATTCTTGATGTAAAGAATCTGAGCAGAAGTGTCTATATCATACTATGTTGAGAAGAATGAGATGCAGTCTCACTGAAACCAGCTTGTGGTGGAGCCCACTCAGAAACAGGCAATACTGGATTTAGTATTGTGCAATGAGGTAGACTTGATAAGGGAGCTTAAGGTGAAGGAGCCCTTAGGAGACGGTGATCACAATACAATTGAATTTACTCTGCAATTTGAGAGGGAGAAGATAGCATCAGAGGTAACAGTATTACAGCTGAATAAAGGTGACTGCAGTGGTATGAGGGAGGAGCTGGACAGAATTGACTGGGAGAGGAGCCTAGCAGGAAAGAAAGTGGAACAGCAATGGCAGGAGTTTCTAGGAGTAATTCAGGTTACACAGCAAAAATTCATCCTTAGGAAAAAGAAGCATGGTACAGGGACGATGAGGCAACCATGGCTGACAAGGGAAGTCAGGGATAGCATAAAAGTAAAAGTTAAAGTGTATAATAGGGCGAAGGGCAATGGGAAACCAGAGGATTGTGAAGCTTACAAAGACCAACAGAGGGCAATAAAAAAAGAAATAAGGAGGGAAAAGATTAAATATGAGGGTAAGCTAGCCAGTAATATAAAACAGGACTATAAGAGTTTCTTTAGATATATAGAGGGCAAAAGAGACGCAGAAGTGGAAATTGGACTGCTGGAAAATAATGCTGGAGAGATAGTAGTGGGGAACAAGGATATGGCTGAGGAACTGAATAATTACTTTGCGTCAGTCTTCGCAGTGGAAGACATGAGTAATATCCCAAAAATTCAAGAGAGCCAGGGGGCAAAGCTGAGTATGATGGCCATCACCAAGGAGAATGTGCTAGAAAAACTGAATGGCCTGAAGGTGGTTAAATCACCAGGGCGAGATGGACTACACCCCAGAGTTCTTAAGGAGATAGGTAAAGAGATAGTGGAAGAAATCGCTAGAGTCAGGGAGGGTACCAGAGGACTGGAAAATCGCTAACGTGACATCCCTGTTTAAAAAGGGAGTAAGGCAAAAGACTGAAAATTACAGCCCAATTAGCCTGACCTCAGTCGTGGGTGAGATTTTAGAGTCCATTGTAAAGGATGAAATTTCTGAATACTTGGAAGTGCATGGTAAAATGGGCAAAGTCAGCATGGCTTCATCAGAGGTAGGTCATGCCTGACAAATCTGTTAGAATTCTTTGAAGGGATAATGAACAGGTTAGACCAAGGAGAGCCAATGGATGTTATCTACCTGGACTTCCGGAAGGCCTTTGACAAGGTGCCATGCAGGTGGCTGCTGAGTAAGCTGCTGTGGTGTTAGAGGCAAGGTGCTATCATGGATATAAGATTGGCTGTGGCAGAAAGCAGAGAGTGAGGATAAAAGGGTCCTTCTCAGGATGGTAGCCTGTGACTTGTGGTGTTCCACAAGGGTCAGTGTCGGGACCACAACTTTTCACTTTATACATTCATGATCTAGATGAAGGACCTGAGGGCATTCTGGCTAAGTTTGCAGATGATGCAAAGAAAGGTAGAGAGAGAGGTAGTATTGAGGAGGCGGGGAGGCTACAGAAGGATTTGGACACGTTAGGAGATTGGGCAAAGAAATGGCAGATGGAGTACAACGTGGGAAAGTGTGAGGTTATTCCCTTTGGTAAGAAGAATAGAAGCATGGACTATTTTCTAAATGGGGAGAAAATTCAAAATGTCTGAAGTGCAAAGAGACTTGGGAGTTCTAGTCCAGGATTCTCTCAAGGTAAACTTGCAGGTTGAGTCAGTAGTTAGGAAGACAAATGCAACTTTGGCATTTCTTTTGAGAGGACTTGAATAAAGAAGCAGGGATGTACTTCTGAGGTTCTATAAGGCTCTGGTCAGGCCACGTTTGGAGTGTTGTGCGCAGTTTTGGGCCCCATATCTCAAGAAAGATATATTGGCCCTGGAGCGGGTTCAGAAAAGGTACACTAGAATGCTAGAATGGTCCCAGGAATGAAAAGCTTAACTTATGAGGAACGTTTGAGGACTCTGAGTCTATACTCGATGGAATTTACAAGGATGAGGGGGATTTAATTGAAACTTAGAATATTGAATGGCCTGGACAGAGTGGATGTTGGGAAGATGTTTCCATTGGTAGGAGAGACAAGGACCCGAGGGCGCAGCCTTAGAGTAAAGGGAAGACCTTTTAGAAGACAGATAAGGAGAAACCTCTTTAGCCAGAGAGTGGTGAATCAATGGAATTCACTGCCACAGATGGCTGTTGTGGCCAGGTCATTGAGTATTTTTAAGACGGAAATAGAGAGATCCTTGACTGTCAAGGGGATCAAGGGTTACAGGGAGGAAGCGGGAGAATGAGATTGAGAAACTTAGCCGCCATGATTGAATGGCAGAGCAGACTGGATGGCCTGAATGGCCTAATTTCTGCTCCTATGTCTTATGGACTTACGGTCTTATGAAACAAATAACATTCTGTGAGGGCTTGACAGTGTGCATTCTCAGAGGCTGTTTTATCCTGGCTGGAGAGTCTACATTAAGGAGACACTGCTGTTTGATAATGGGTTTGCTATTTCAGACTGAGATACACAATCTCTTCATGCAAAGAATTGAGAATCTTTAGAATTCTTTATCCCGGGAATTGTGGAAACTAGATTGTTGAGCATTTTCAAAGTTACAAGACTGAATTGTCAGACTATTCAATTGGCATCAAGGATTGATCAGCATTTAAACGATAAGTTACCATTCTATTCCTCTGACCAAAATGGTTCAGCCCCCCAGGACATACTCTGTTCCCTAGCTGTATATCTATTCCTCCTTCTGGCAACTGTCTAAAATTGTTCAAAACCTTGATGTGGGATTTAACCCTCCTAATCACGTTGTTCTGTCACAAAGGCCAGTCATTTCTATCTCCGTCACATCTCCTGAACACAACCCGTCTCGAATCCTGTTCTGCTGACAGCCCAGCTGATGTCTCACTCTCATAAAATAGCTGTGATTATTCATACATATTACAGGCTGGCCTCGTATATTTCATCTTCTGTCAACTTGAGATCAATAAACCAATGTTGTACATGTGTTAACCAGTTCAGCCACCATTCTTCTGATTGCTGACGTACATTAGCTGCCTAATAAACAATACTTTATTTTCAAAGATTCTCCTATTGGTTTTCAGTCCCTCTGTGGTCTTGGCCCTTCCGATCCATGTAACTTCCTCCACACAACAACACTCTGAAATCACTGTCTTGCTTTAATTCTCATTTATTGGTCTCCCCAGATTATAATCACCCTACACCATTGGTGGCATACTTCATGAGTCTAGAATTCCACACAACCACCCCCACCCAAAAAAAACTACTGCCTCTGCACTTTCTTTTCTTTCTTTAAACGTTTCTTAAAACCGACCTCTTCAGCTACACTTTCAGCCGCCTGACCTAATATTTCTTTAAGTGAATCACTGCTGCTATTGTGTCTGCTTCCACCACCACCTCTGGCAGCACATTCCAGGCACTTGGCGCCCTTTGTGTGAAAAACATGTCCCGCACATCGCTTTTAAACTTTCCCCCATTTGCACCTTGAACCTATTTCCCCTAGTAATTGACCCCTCTACCCTGGGAAAAAGCTTCATACTTTCCACTCTATTCATGCCATTCACAATCTTATAAGTTTCTATCACCTCCTGCATTCCAGTGAAAACAAACCCAGTCTATCCAACCTTTCTTCATAGCTAAAATCCCCCATACCAGGCAACATCCTAGTAAACATTTTCTGTATCCTCTCCAAAGCATCCACATCCTTCTGGTTGTGTAGTGACCAGAACTGTACACAATATTCCAAAGTGTGGCCTAAATAAAGTTTCCTAAAGTGGCGGCATAACTTGTCTATCCTTATATTCAATGCCCCTTCCAAAGAACGCAAGTAAGCCATAGGCCTTTTTTACCACCTTATCAATCAGTGCTGGCGTCTTCAGCGATCTGTGGACCTGCACACCCAAATCTCTCTGCATATCAATACTCCAAAGGGTTCTGCCATTCACTGTATAATTTTCACCTGTACTTGACCTTACAAAATGCATCACCTCACATTTGTCTGGATTAAACTCCATTTGCAACTTTTCTGCCCATTCTTCCAACTGATCTATATCCTGCAGTATCCTCTGACAATCCTCCTCACTATCTTCAACTCCACCAATCTTTGTATTGTCCACAAACTTACTAATTAGACTAGCTATGTTTTCCTCCAAATCATTTGTGTAACTCACGAACGTCAGAGGTCCCAGCACTGATTCCTATGGAACACCACTAGTCACAGCCCTCCATTCCAAAAAGCGTCCTTTCACCACTACCCTCTGTCTCCTATGATTAAGTGAGTTCTGTATCCATCTTGCCAACTCACCCGAATATCATGTGACTTCATCTTTTGTACCAGTCTGCCATGGCCAGAGGCTTGTCAAAGGCTTTACTGAAGTCCATGTAGATAACATCAACTACTTTTCCCTTATCAATCATCTTCATCACCTCCTCAAAAAACTTGATTAAGTTAGTAAGGCATGACCTCCACCACACAAAACCATGCTGTTTATTGCTAATCAGTCCATTTGCTTCTAAATGCTTATAGATCTTGACCCAGAAAATCTTTTCCAGTAATTTCCCCACCACTGACGTGAGGCTCACAGACTGTAATTTCTGGATTATCCCTATTACCCTTTTTAAACAATGGGACAACATTAGCTATTCTCCAGTCCTCTAGGACCACACCAAAAGTTTACTGATGACTGTTGGTTGTCAGAAAAGCCTATCTGGTTCAAAAATGTTCTCTAGAGAAAGAAACTGCCATCCTTATTGTGTCTGGCCCGCATTTGACTCCAGATCTACAGCAATGTGGTTGACTCCCAACTCATTCTGGGTAATTTTGGATGGGTAATAAATGCTTACCAGTAATAAATGATAAAACAATATGGAAAACATAAATGAAGAAATAGTGCTCCCATTTTGGAATGCGGAAAGAACATGTTTTGTCCGTGTGCACTTAGAATCACAAATGATACAGCGCAACAGGAGGAATTAAATGGCAAGGCAAAACAGAAGCAATGAGCATGGCCTCACTGACTGAGGGGGCAAAGTGCAAAAATGCAAGGCAAGGATGCTGTGAGCATCAAGGTGGGCTCAGTATGAGTGAGTGCTATGACAATGAGTGAACAGCCCAGAGATGCAGTGTGGTCTAGTCCATGAGCTTGCATGTGTCCATCGGTGCAAGTGTTCCAGCTGCAGCATTACAATGATAGTCGACAGTGCAACCCAAGATATAAGATTGAAGTTTAGAAATGTCCTGTAAGTGGATCGGAGATGTGCCTTGAGGATTCTTAGAAGCTGGCAGATATCGGATGTCAATATCCATGCGATGCATGTGGCTGGGACCCATGGAGCATGCCCTGAGATGTCGGTGCCCGGTGAGCAATATGGAAGTCATTCAGAGCAAATGGCAAGCTGAATTCACCAGATACCTGTTCTGATTTCTCTGTCAAGCATTCTCAATGTCTGGATTGTTTGGGGCTTTTGATAAGCCAAGAATATTAATAAGATGAGTTGTGCCAGTTAACAAGGCGTTTAACAAGCAATAATCTGCCTTACTTGGCAACTTGCTGATGCCTAGCAGGAAATTTGCCACGCTGCGTCAAAAGCGTTAAAGATGGACTGAGATGCTCCTGACATTGAGATAGGCCTTGGTAGACATCTTGTCTGATTCTGCCACAAATCTCATCATAACTCAGATTGCTCAGGCTTCTACAAGATCCCACCCCAAGTCTTTTGTTGGGAAGTGAAAAGAGATGTAGGTTCGGTTTTAGAAGGCCATTCCTGAAACCAAAATTGTTGCCCCTTTGAAATTTGACATTCTTGCATCTGTCCTGATAAATGCAAGGCAAAAAGTCTCAAAAGTCATGCATCTTTTTTAAGCTTATGTATGCTTTCATTTCCAATTATTACTCAAAGTCAGAAATAAACCACACAGCTACATATCAACGCAATGTTGAGCAATCAAATTATTAAGCTGAGGATGCACAGCGAAATCGCCAATCTAAATTGGTTTCATTTGTAACTTGTAGTTTATTACGTATTTCTTGGCAGCTTAATTCATTATTTAGGTGGTTCATGAGAAACTATAATCACATTGGATACCATCCTTTTTAAAACTGTTTTTGAAGATGAAGTAGATTTAGTGTTTGGAGTTACTGCGTATTTTACTTCGCTGTTCCAGAAGCCACAAAACTATTGATTAATAAAGCTCAAAGTAGCTAATCTCAGCAAAACTAGTAATTGAATTCAGAATTTGAACATTCTGTTGTTTTAGATTATATTCTTTTCTAAAGGTTATAATACTGCAGCATTGCATGTAAACAAAACAAGCATGTATGCCAAGTCACAGCATATGATAGTTTCACAATACATAGCTTTCTACCTATTTACTTTGGCTATTTTTCCAAATTGATCCACTGAAGCATAAAGCAGAAACCTTTTAAATGTATTCAATAATCATTTTAATGAGTCTAAAGAAATTTCTGATGCCACAATTTACTATATAGCAGTAATGTATTATCCTGGTAATGTATTGATCATGCCTAAAATAACATCAGTGATCTAATGACTAATGGAAAGCTTGTACTTCATTTTTGCTTTGGCATGAAGCAGCTTTTATTCTATTATTTTTCCATTTTGCCCATTCTGTTAGCATTTTCATATCCCCTGTTAAGAAACAAATGGGCACCTGCCCAAGAAGGATATATACAAAGTGGTGAATGTCAGAGAGTCGTTGCCGATAGCTTGTCGCAATGAAGTGCAAGTTTGTGGCAGTCATTTTAGGTGGTGATCTTTGGGAATAGGTGATGTGCTGGATTTAAATATTCTCTTTCACTGGGGCTCTGATACCAGTGTCTTGCAAGTGTCAGCTTGCTCATTGGAAACTACATTGAAGAATAATTTTGAACTCCTCCATTCTTTCCTCTCTACCTAAACCTTCCTGAAGTTTTGTGGTTGAGGTGGGGAGCTGGTGTTTTGGGGGCAGTAGGCCTGTGGTGCAACCTATTCAGAATCCATTTGTGCACGTGGAAACCCAGAGCCTGACTCCACAGAGGTGAGTTGGGTTTTAACAAGTCAAAATAAGACCCTAGGTATCCGTGAACTCTTTCAATTGGAATTGGTTTTCCTTCGGAACATTGTCACATTGATGCATACTATCCAAAATAAAATATTTGTCTTTTCTGTGTGCACAGGGTGTTTGTACAATGACGACCGCCTTTCTCCATTTCTTCTTTCTGGCTTCTTTTTGCTGGGTTTTGACGGAAGCTTGGCAGTCATACATGGCCGTTACAGGGAAGATTAGAACAAGGCTCATCCGCAAACGTTTCCTATGCCTTGGTTGGGGTAAGCATCACAAGTGTATACGTTTTTTCATTGCTGTAAATTATCTTTGTCTATTTCAATTATTTTATTACAAAAATTCATTTTCCTTCCTCTACCCCTTCTATAGCATATTTCAAATGAACATTAATGCGTCATATATGTTTTGACACATAATTGATGCCTTTTGTTCTTACAGTAGAAAAGAAGTTCTATTCTTATCCAGTTTTCTTATCAAATAACAATCTATTTCTTCAGGGTTACCAGCATTGGTGGTGGCAATATCTATGGGATTTACAAAGGCTAAAGGATATGGTACATCAAACTAGTAAGTCACTTCCAAAGTTTTGGTTCACTGAAATTGCATCTAATTGACAACCTCCATGAGAATTTCACCTGGTGGGGAATGAAAGTGGTGGGCTGTAACTTATGACCCTCCCCGTAATGTATCCTGGCCCCATCTAAGGTCACGAGTATTTGCACATTTAGGATTGTTCGCTGCACAACTGGGTAAGCCACCTGGGATAGGGAGAAGATTGTCCTTATCTTGTCATATGGTTGCCAATATTTGGAAAGACTTTTTTTAACAATGAGAATTCTTTTTAAGATATGGTGAGTATCTGTGCTGCAGTCAGCAATTCCATAGCTAATTGAAATAGTCAAATCAAACCATTGAGTATTAAGACCACCCACCTCTGACCTTAACCCTATTACCATCCATGATAGTCGCTTAACATCCGCCCTTGAGTTCAGTAATGGGAATGCGCAACTGAAGGAACCGCAATATGTGACCTTAGTGTTCTTTCCCGCCATTGGCCTGAAGTTCTGATAGACCAAAAAAAACTATTAATCTCAATTAGTAATGCCCACTAGGAAGTCATGACTATGGAAACTTCACTGTACATTTAAATAGAAGGCTGTGAATAGCCAATTAAGAGGAGTAAAAGGCCAATTAATACCTTTCAACAGAGGCTAACAGGAACTGTCCAGTTTTTCCCCTGACAGCAAACCATAAAGTAAGGCTGTAGCCCTACACACAGACTTTGAGGCCATTCCCATCTTCTGATTACTACTACAGACCCCAACCCCCATAGTGGCACCCTGGCCACTGCAGCCATTGTTCCTTTAGTATTTTACAAGATGCTGAAAATGTGGCCTCGAGACAGAGACAGTGTTTCCTGATCTGTTTGGCCCTCCAACTTTCAGAGACAACCTATGCTCAGAGGCTGTGAGCAATCATTGACCAATTTGGGGAAAATTTCTGTCATCACAAAATACTTAGAAGTGAATACTTAGAAGTGAAGCGTATAAGATGTGTCAGACCAGTGTGTCTCATTTGCCAGTTTTACTGGTTTTTCTTCCTGGAGTGTGGACACAGTGCAGAGTTAGGACCCTTATTTGACTCTCTTTTAGGGGCCTAATTTGAAAGGTAAGATTCTGTCCAGGGCATTGGTAGGGCTGAATGGGATTCATCTATGGAGTTATTTAAAGGGCATGAATGCAAGGTACATCAGTTACATCAAGGAAAATTAATGAATGGTTATTTCACATACATATTTGTTATTCACCTTCAATAAATGTTATGAAGTAGGCCATCCCTCTCCTTCCCTCAACCTTTGATAAACTAGGCAAAGATCTTTGCTGATGGATAGTTTGATTCCAGAACCTGGCAAACTCTAGATTAGAGATAGCAGGAACTACAGATGCTGGAGAATCCAAGACAACAAGGTGCAGAGCTGGATGAACACAGCAGGCTAAGCAGCATCATAGGAGCAGAAAGGCTGATGTTTCGGGCCTAGACCCTTCATCAGAAATGGACTCCTGGTTTGCAGTTTTGCCATATGAGGAGAGATTGGGTCAACTGGGCGCGTACTCACTAGAGCCTCGGGAACGAAGGGGATCTCATTGAAACAAATGAAATTCTGAACAGGTTGGACAGACTAAAGTCAGAGATGATGTTTCCCATGGCTGTGTATCCGAAACAAGGTCACAATCTCAGGAAACAAGATAGGCCAGTTCACACTTCAGTAAGGCGAAATTTCTACAATCAGAAATTGTTGAAGCTGTGAAATTATCTACCACAGAAAGCCATGGAGCCAAAGTCACTGATAGTGTTCAAGAAAGAAGTAGATGGATTTCTAGAGGCGTGAGGCGTCGAGGACACAGCTTGTATGGTGTTGAGATAGAAGATCCATGATGATCATGTTGTATGATGGATAGGCTTAATAGGCTAAAACCATAAGACATGAGAGCAGAAGTAGGCCATTTGGTTCATCAGGTATGCTTCAACATTTAATAAGGTCATGGCTAGGCTGATCTTCAGCTCCCTGTGTCTTCAAAGTGGAATTGAAGAAAGATGTTTCTAGTGACGAACAGCAGCAAGGACAGAATCTAAATGTGAAAGTTAACATTGTCTGTTGTTTAATGAATTCTGTTTTCTTTCTGGTTTCTGGTATTCACCATTTTTCCTTTAATCTGGTCCCACTGAACCTGTAGTTGCTTCATTCTGTTTCCATGCCTGCTTCAGACTTTGCGGACAAATCATTGGATCATCTCTCAATCACTGATGGTTTCTTCATTCTACCAGCAATCTACCACTCAGAAAAAGGAAAGATTTAGCCAAGTTTAGTAAGTCAGAAAAGATTTAATTACACTAAATCAGTAACTGGATTTTCCTGAGTCAGCCACAGTCTTGTTTCCTTCTGTTAATTACTTAGCTTCAAAATTAAAGATTATGTTTGGTCACAATGAGCCATCAGAAAGCAGAGATTAGTGTTCAACAGTTATATGGGAAAGATATCCTGAGACATGCTTCCCGATAGGATAGCCTAAACCTGGAATTAGCATGAACAAACGTCTTTTATTAACATTCATCTGAAAATCTACTTTTCCTTTGTGTTCCATTTTGAGTTATTCACTACAATGGACTTAAATAATAATTTGCTCCACAACCCTTAACCCAAAAACAGTTTCCCCTATACCACTTAGCTTCATAGCAGCTGTTGCATCTCCAAATAATTCAATGCTTTTGAAGGTACATTAGGATTGACACTGTTGGTGCCATATGAGCAGGACCTGGACAATATCAAGGTTTGACTTAGCAAGTGGCAAGTAACATTTGCACACATAAATGCCAGGCAGTGACCGTCTCCAATAAGACACAATCTAAGCATCACCCTTTGACAGTCAATGGCATCACTATCACTGAATTCCCCACTATCAGACACTGGGGGGGCTATCATTTACCAGAAATTAATTTCGATACTGTGCTACAAGAGCAGGTCAGAGGGTAGGAATCTTGCAGCAAGTAACTTGCCTCCTGACTCCCCAAATCCTGTCATTATCTACAAGGTACAAGTCAGGTGTGCAATGGAATACATCCCACATGCCTGGATGATTTCAGCTCCAGCAACACTCGAGGCTTGACGCCATTCAAAGCATTCGCTTGGTTGGCATCATGTCCACCATCTTCAGTATTATTCCCCTTACCAGCAGTCTGCACCATCAACAAGATGCATTGCAGAAGGATGCAAAAGCTCCTTCATCAACTCCTTCCAAACCTATAACCTCTGGCACCGAGGGGTGCCAGATAAAATGGAACACCATCCCCTGCAAGTTCACCTTCAAGCCTCTCACTAACCTGACATGGAAGTACATTTCTGATCCTTTAGTGTCACCCAGTCAAAAAATCCTGGAACTTACCCCATAACAGTGCTGATTTTACCTCATGGACATAGCAGTTTAAGAAGACAGCACATGACCATGTTCCCCAAGGCAATTAGGGATGGGCAATAAGAACTGGACCAGCCAGCAATACCGGCATCCCATGAACTAATAAATAAAATAAATAGTGCTGGCATTCGACATTAGAGAGTTAGTGAGAAGTCTTAATTGATCAGGAGCAAGTCACTGAGAACTCCTAACAAGTGCAATCTGATTTGCAAATTATAGACTCAGTTCTCTTGGGCTAATAACTGATCATGTATTGAAGTTGATCATCAATTGCAAAGGAGGATTATCTCAATGATTACAGATGATACCCAGGTTGCCAGTGGCAAACCACATGACCTGGTTCTGTGATTTCTGGAAAGCATTTCAAACTGTAAACATGTTACAGCACAGAAAGGGGACGTTCACCCCATTGTGTCTGCACTGGTTGGTTAAACTATCCTCTCATTCCAATCCCACTTACCAACCCCTGGTCTGTAACCTTGCAAGTTTCAACGCTTCTGGTATAGATCTATTAGGTAGGAACTTAGGAACAGGAGGAGGCCATTCAGCCCTTCGGACCTTTACTGTTATTAAATATGAGCACTGCTGATCAAATGCCTTTTACCCATATTATCCCCATAACTCTTTATGCCATTGGTAATCAGAAATCTATCAACCTGTACTTTAATTATACTCAAAGACTGAGCCTCCACAGCCTCTGGGGCAGTGAATTTCAGTGATACATCACCCTCTGAGTTAAAACAAAACTTTTTCCATTTCCGTTCTAAATGGCATTCTATTTACTTTTAAATTGTGCCTCCTGGTTCTAGATTCCTTAACCAGGGGAAACATCTTACCTGCCTTTACCTTGTCTATCCTTTTTTGTGTCTTGTAAGTTTCAATGAGATCACCTCTCATTCTTCAAAATTGTCACAAATGCAGAATAAAAACCGAAAGAACTGTGGATGCTGTAAATCAGAAACATAAACAAAGTTGCTGGAAAAGAAAAAGTCATAGTTAACGTTTCAGGTCCGGTGACCCTTCTTCAGTTCTGAGGAACGGTCACTGGACCCGAAACGTTAACTCTGATTTTTTTCTTAACAGATGCTGCCAGACCTGCTGAGCTTTTCCAGCAACTCTGTTTTTGTTTCTTACAAATGCAGGTCCAGTTTGCCCAATCTCTCTTCACAGGACAGTTCTGTCAACCCAGGAACAAGTCTTGTGAACCTTCATTGCATTTCCTGTATGGCAATAATATTCTACCTGAGATAAGGAGACTAAAATGCACATAGCACTCTAGGTGTGGTCTAACTGAGCTTCTATAATTGAAACAAGACTTAATTACTTCTTGATCAAGCCACTGCTGGAAGCTCTTTCCTGAAACACGAATCAGTGGGAAGAAAAGATTAAAACCTGCATCATGTTACAAATTAGCTCAAGATGGAAATCAAAGGACACTTGTTGGGGGAATGATGTGAAATTTGACAACATGACCAAGTTGAGTGTGGAGGATGAAGTAGTGGGCTTCGTGGAATCTCATCTCTGTTCATAACTTGTATATAAAGAACCAGTGCACAATGATCAAAAAATACAGATTCGTAATGAATTAAAGGGGAGCAATTGACTCAGAAATTGCATAGGACTGAGATGAGGATTACCTTCATTCAAAGAATGGTGCACCTTTGGAATTCTTTACCCAAGGGGCTGTGAAAGCGCAAGTCATTGAGTATGTTCAAGACAGAGATTAATAGATTTTTTAAACACTAAAGATACCAAGGGAAAGGGGGTAATGCAGGAAAATGGTTTCAAAGGAGAAGATCAGCCATGATATACTTGAACGGTGGAGCAAATTGAGAGGCTGAATAGCCTACTCATTCTCCTATTTGGTGTGTAGCTGTGTATCAACAGAAATCTGATTGTTTCATTGGAATCTGAGAGGTACAAGAAAGGATTTAGGTAAACCATGAAATGAAACAGTGATGGCAGATGTAATACAATACTAAAATATATGGAAGATTACACATTGGGAGAAAAAAAATTGGATGTGAAGATAACCATGGCCAGAATCTTTAGAAGTTCTATCAGAAAATAAATGGCTAGAAATTCAGAGCAAGCTAAAAAGCCCAGCTGAAATGCAGGCGTAAAAGAATGTTTCTCCTGTGCCTCCCCACAAATAAAGACAGATTGGAAGCCGATCTATACTGTTGAAAGTGGAGGGAACCATTTTCTGCGAAATTGCCTATTGTAAATTGAGCTGATTCCTTACTGCAGCGACCTTAATTCTGTTGCATGGGTGATTAAATCATTAACTGTGGCTTTTCTATTTACATTTACATCTAGGACAAATAGATAGGTGAACAGTTAATTAGCATCCTTGAAAAACAAGTCAGTTACCAATGTGGTACCATTATCAAGAAGTGAGCAAATGATGAACCAGGAAACTACAAGTCAAACAAAAAAAAACACAAAGAACCGTTGGTTTTAGAAATTTCTGGTGAAACTCGGCAAGTCTGGTAGCATTTGTGGAGAGAAAGCAGAATCAATCTTTTGACTCCAGCAACCCTTTTTCAGAACTAATTGCAGCTAGAAAAAGGTGGTATATGTGCTGAAGACAAGATGGGATGGGTAAAGGAGAAATGATAGGTGGAGATGGAGCACAGAGAGAAAGGACAGCAGCTGGGCAGGCAAAGGATGAATATTGATGAGCCAGCGAGAAAGGAAAGCTTACAATAGGGACCATTAGTATGTGAAAATTGGTTGCCCCTGGTCACTGATCCCTCCATCAAAAGGAAGGATTCCTTCCTGTGTACCCATTCGATAGCCGTCATGATTTTATGCATCTTAATCATGTCCCCTCAATCTCCTCTCCCCTAATGAAAACAACTCCAGTCTGTCCACATTTTAGAGTTGACTGCTCTCCTTTAATTTGTTATGAATCTGTATATTTTGATTCTTGTGTACAAATTTTTTATGTTCAAGTGATGAACACAAACAAGATTCGATGAAACCCATCACTGTGTCCTTCAGCACTCAACTTGATCACACTGCGAAATGTCACAAACAAGTGCCCTTTGATTTCCTTCCCTAAGCTAATTTAGAAACTACAGTCCAATCAGTCACATCCCAGCAGTGATGGCCAAACTATTGGAAGCAACTCTGAGAGACAGAAGCAATCTGCATTTAGAGACGCAGGGATTAATCAAGATCAGTCAGCATAGTTGTGTTAAGGGGAAGTCGTGTCTAACCAACTTAAGACTATTGGAATAGGAACAAGTGTAGGCCCTTTGTCTGCCTGAGCCTGCTTGCCATTCAGTGGAATCATAGTTGATCTGATATTCCTCATATCCACTTACCTGCACTTCCCCAGAGCCCTTGGATCACCTGTTGATCAAGAATCTATCTATCTCAGCCTTAAATACGCACAAGGACTATACACCCATAGCCCTCTGTAGCAAGAAGTTCCAAAGGTGCTCAACCCTCTGAAAGAAGAAATTCCTCCACTTGATTGAATTTTTAAAGAGATGACCAGGTGTGTAGATGAGAGCAGTGCTTTTGATGTAGACTTCTTGCACTTCAGCAAGGCTTATAATAAGGTGCCACATGGGAGACTAATAGCAAAGGTAAAAACCCATCAAGTTCAATGAAATTTGACAAATTGGATCCACAGTTGGCTGAGTGGCAGGAAGAGCGTAAGAGATAACAAAGTGTAGAGCTGGAGGAACACAGCAGGCCAGGCAGCATCAGAGGAACTGGAAAGCTAACATTTCGGGTCAGGACCCTTCTTCATTTTCTGTCTGGCCTGCTGTGTTCCTCCAGCTCTACACTTTGTTGTCTCTGACTCCAGCATCTGTAGTTCTTGCTATCTCAGGAAGCAGAGCATAATGGTTGAGATTTTTTTGACAAACCACATTTTCAAAATGGTCCAGCTTTCAGAACTTATTTTTAAGAGCGCATTTTAAAAAAAGAGCTGCTGATGTTGCTAATTCCTGATCACATTATTTGCAATTAAATATGTAAAGATTTCAAATGGAATGAGCTCAGCACTTTATTTTCAGTGCTAATCTACGTTAACAGTGTTGCATGAGATAAAAAGGCTCACCTAACAAATGCCCATGTCCTGAAGTTAATGGAAAAACATTTCTATCTGTGCCTCAACAAGAAGCAGTTATTCCTTTCCATCGTTTGCCAGTCTTCACATCTACATCTTGGTAGCAATTTTCTGAGCCATATATGACATTGCTGCAGAAAAGAATCCTGAAATAACAAAAGGACAAGAAGCACTGGATAACAATGTCATTAAAGAAAAACAAAGCAAACACTTGAGTTCATTTCCAGAGAGATGGAATTGAAATCAAGAAGCCAATGTCATTAGGACAAGTGGCACAATGCCAAATTTCAAGTTAGCACAAGTTATTTCACAGAAGAGAAAAGTACCTGTTGGTGAGCAATTTGATTCTGATTGACCAGACAATGCTTCGCACTGAGCTAAGTGTCAGAGACATTTGCAGAGGCTTCCGGGCAATGCAAATCAATACATTGGAAGTTTCAACTTCCCAGGCAATGTGTGCACTTCAGGACCTCTGCAGGGTCCCAACGCTCAACTGCGAATTTTGTTGCTCTGGAAAACAAAAGATTTGTGTCATTAACAACAGCACAACTAGAGGCCATGAATGCAAGATAGCACCATGCATTTGAATGGAAAGTTCAGAAGAAACTTCTTCACTTGGAGATCTGTGAGAATATGGAACTCAGTATCAGAAGAGAATAGCATAAGTGAATTTAAGTTGGGAAATGAGATAGGTCTATGTGGGATAAAGAATTAGAAGGTTATGTTGACAGAGTTGGGGGAAGGACTTGACTGCAACATGTATGAGTTGGGCCGAATGACTTGTTTCTATGCTATATGTGCTATTCAATGTGATATCATGTTGTTTAAAATATTTTCCAGTGACACAGTGGCTGAACTGACAAACAATCGAAGTATCCTTGGCTACACTTTGTTTCCAATAATAACTGAATCTAAACCTTTAAGTTTTTATAATCTGTAATGCACTGCCTAGACAGTAAGTAGAGGCAAAATGAGTGCTAACTTACAAGAGCATTGGATAAATACTTGAAAAGGTGAGATGGAGAGGGCAGGAAAAGTGGGACTGATTAGATAGCTCTTAGAGATAGGCAGGACATGCAAGTTGAGCTGAATGGCCTCCTACAATGCAGTAAAATTCTATGGAAGTCTCCACCAGTTTATTCAGATCTGTGTCATGGAAAGATTCATAGAAAATAGGAACAAAATTGGCTCTTCCAGCCTGCTCTGCCATTCATTATGTTCGTGGCTGATCAACCATTTCCATTTTCTCTTCATACCTTTTGATCCCTTTAGCCCTCTAAGCCCTTGAGCCTACTCTATTAATCAATAGGACCATGGCTGATCCAACATTTCTTATAACTGCTTTCCTGTGTTATCTCTGTAGCCATTGATTCTCTACTGGTCAAGAATCTATCTTAGCCTTAAATATACCCAAGGACTCTGACTCCACAGCTCTCTATATTAAGGAGCTTCAAAGACACTCGACCCTCTGAGAAAAGAAATTCTCCTCATCTCAGTCTTAATTTGGTGCTCCTTTATTCTAAGACTGTCCTGTGATCCTAGATACTCCCATGAGAGGAAACATCTTATGCTGTCAAGCCCCTTAAACATCCTACATGTTTCAATGAGATCACTTCTCATTTTTTGAACTCTAGTGAATGGAGTCCCAACCTGTTAAGCCTTTGTACACAAGACAAGCCAGGGAGCATTCTAGTGAATGTTCTCTGAATTGCATCTGATGAAATGATATATTTTCTTAACTAAGGGGACCAAAATTGCTCACAGTATTCTAGTTGTGGTCTCATCAGCACCTTGTACATATGCAATAAGACTTCCCTACTTTCTGTGAGAATGCAGCATAGCAGCTTGTTTCTGCCTGGGCTTGACTTTAAATCCATTTGTAAGTGTCAGTATGTCATCCTCAGTAATCCAGTGGGAAATGTTTAATAAATTGGAGGGCATTACTTTGTGCTGAAGCATTGAGTGTGATTTGATTTGCAATGAAGTCCTGACTCTGATGAGGCAAGCCAACACAAAAACCAAGAGATCCTAAATGTTGGGCTTCAATGTGAAGTGTTATTGCATTATTACATGTCACTCAGCAATTCATAATGAAATAGCTGTTTCCTTCAGGGGCTAGAGATTTTGTTTTTAAGGATTTAATGCTCACTATGTATGGAGTTCCTTCATTAATTGCAAATTCAAGCTCAGATGTCCAAAGTGCCACTGAATAGGTGGCTGCAGAGGTTACTGGTGAATAGAAGCACCGCCCTTCACCCCTCCATTCCTGATTTATGCTGCCACTGCTCTATACTAGGAGCAGAAATTTTTAAAATCTATCCATTGCAACACGCAGTAAATAGTATGGTGCAGAAACTATCTCCCAAAGTAATTCCAAAGTCACAACAATACTAAAAAATTTGCCTCAACTAAAATTGACAAAAATGATACTAATTTAATGTTCAAACCCAGTGGGATGAGTGGGGAGACCCATATTTTCAGTGTTTCTACAAAAACAAAGTCGTTTTGTTATTACCAAATTCCTCCCAGACATCGTCAGTTTGTGCTATCTTTGAATGAGGATCCCACAGCTGAGTCAGTCTTGCAGGATCAATATGACACAGCCATAACCATATTTCAAAATAAAACAAATTATAGAATGTAACAGATGCTGAAGTAATACAGACAGGTGCAGTGGATCCCCTGTGTGAAACTGGATGGGTAACACTGACCCTCCTGCTAAATTGTGTTATGTTTTCCATACATTTCCAGACATAGCTCCTTTCAAACAGCCGAACAACTCCATGTTTGGAAGAAAGAAAGAATGAAAGGACTTGCATTAAATAATGCCTTTTTGATATCATAATGTACTGAAGCATTTTGAAAAATATTTCCTCGTCATACAGTCACTGTTTAATATAGGAAATGCAATAGCCGATTTGTATCTCGAAGGGTTCCACAAGCAGCAAAGATTTACATGGTCAAATCACTATTTATGATATTGGTTGACCAGGGTCATGAGCTAACCTAGCCCCTCTTTGAATATTACTATGGATAATGTGCTATTTGAAAGACATTACCTCTGATAGTGCAATATTACCTTCATACTGTACTGAAGTGTCAGCCTGAATTGTGTGTCCACATGTCTGGGTAGGACTTGAATCCTCAACCTCTGACTCAGAAGTGAGGGCCCATCTCACAGGCCAAAAGGAAAGTGACTTCTGACCTGGGTTCACTCCAGACTGGGCTCATCAAGTGACTTTCTCATCTCAGTATCGCTCCTTACTAATGAAGGCCAGCAATTTGTAAACATGGGTCTCCTTTGAAATGGAAGTCTTATGTACTGTTTGAATTCTGTCTGCTCTTCAACATTTACAGATCATTAATTTAGCGTACATTTCTAATTTCAATGTATTTGTTATTTCTTTTATGTTCACAGCTGTTGGCTGTCTCTAGAGGGAGGTCTTTTATATGCGTTTGTCGGACCTGCAGCTGCTGTTGTTCTGGTAAAACAAATCTGCATGCATTGCCATCATCCAGCACTGCACATTCTGTTTGAAACCCCAATCAAAAGATGCAGTCATTGTATGCCTTGGTCGACCATAAAATGACTGATTTCTGTATCTGTATGTTTATGTGTGTCTGTATAATTTTTATTTTAACTACATCAGACCAGGAGGTATCATGTAAAATCACTGGACCAAGCACATTTGACGACTGATCCATTTCCTGCAGTGTGATACCTGCAGTGTGATATGAATGTGAATACAGTGCTCCACTGAGTTCTCAGCCAGCTCCAACCAATAATGTGTCAAACAGTCAGCGTCCTTCTGATCAGGGACAATATCTGGGCATCCATTCGGTACCAGCCCCCTCTACAAGGGAAATGCTAACAGGCAGCAGAGAGAAATACTTAGCACTAGAAGGTCCTGTTATGATATTGAGAGGAAGCACAGACACATGAGGCGCAGTGACAAGTACTGGTTTCATAGGTAGGGACAAATTCCTTTCATTGACATAAGTGTCTAAGATTAAGAAATGGAACCCTTCGGGGGCTATCTCCCCATTTCCCCCTCCACTCCCCAAAAACACACATATATATACACACACACACACACACATATACAAATTCTCACCTCTGCTGGCAGCAGTCTGTGAATAAAGTATGTTTACATGAATATCTGGGAGATGCAAACTCTGAATTCTCTGAAGAGCTTATCAATACCTAGTGTGAGCTTTCATGAAATCACATATCAGAGACTTTTAGGTCTCACTAAAAAAAATTGTGGGCAACAGATGTGGAATTTCTTTATGCTCTGAACCAGAAATACTGACGCAGGAACACCAGTTTGAATAGATGCCCATTGAAAGGAAGTAAGTGAATGGAGGAAAGATGGGAGGTGGGGAAAATGCAATAACCTGGCTTTCTCTCATTGAGAGAATAGCAGCTTTTATGTGGATCCACAGTGAATACTGTATCATTTTAAAATCATGGGTACATTCAGTGGTGACTCACCTGAACATACATAAAACATTTGGCTTTAAGGGTCATGACTTGAGCATCATTGTTTTCTGCACTGCTGAACCCATGCATTGATTTAAATGCATAGAACCTGATTTTAAATGGTCCATAGACATTTTTCTTGGCAGGAGACACATGTATGTCAAACCGAGTGACATTACTCCTGCATTATATATCATTTCTTGGTTTTCATTTGATATGTCAAAGGAATAAAATTCATAGAGTTCTTGCAGGATTTGTAGCACTGTAGGAGTCTCTTTGGCTTATTTACTGTGTCCATGCTGATCATCAAACAGTCATCTACCCTAATCCCATTTCACACCACTTGGTCCATTGTCTTGTATGCTATGGTATTTCAAATGCTTATTTATATAGTTCTTAAATGTCTTGAGGGTTCCTGCTTCTACCACTCTTTCAGGCAGTAAGTTCCAGACACACATCACCCTTTGAGTGAAAAAGATTTCCTCAAATCCCATGTCAACCTACTGCCCCTTGACTTAAAGCTGTGCCCCCCTGGCTATTGACCCCACTACTATGGGAAACATTTCTTCCTATCTTCGGTGTTTATGACCCTCAGACCTTTGTACTCCACATCACAAATGCACTGGTGCCTTCTGATAGTTGTGTACTTTAAGTGTCCAGCTAAGTGACAGTCTGATGTCTGAGCTCACTCACAAGAAGGGATGGCACTCACATCAAAAGTTTGTGGAAAATTCCAGAAATTTGACTCAAAGTTGATGGAGGAGCACCCCCAAACGTTAAAGTCTGTTTCTTGTGTAACTTAGAGAGGGTTTCCTGAAACTGACTGTTGTCTCCTGGTGTTGTTGCATTTATTTTTCTCTGTGATAGAAGTTTGGTTCTGGGAAGTTCCAGTGAAGTAAGTAAATGTTGCCAGAGATAGTACAGTCTACAGTCACAGCACTTGTGATCATCTTGTGGGGGGCTGGAGGCGGTGCTGGACTTTATAGTTGCACTACCAATGAAAGGTCAGCATTATCACCCTGTGAAACTGGCAGCATCTTCTAGCAGATATTGTGATCTGTTATTAGTGATTCCCTGCTTCTCCAAGCTCAGAAGACACTGTTAAAGTCTGGCAAGTAGCAATCCTTACGAGCCACAGAATTGATTAAATCGGCAGTTCCTACTATCTCTTGATATTATAATGCTTCTGCTGAAATCACTCCACAAAATTATTTCTTCTTAATGAAATCTAACTGGGTTTTTAACAGAGTGCTAAGTTGTAACTTTTGCTACTCATTTTGTGTTTTCATAAAGTTAAATGATTTCTTTGAGATACAGTTCTATGGGTATATTTTTTTTTCTAAATTTGTTATTTCAGCATCTATTATGTGTGCCCTTGATGAAGGAGAAATTTTACCTCCTAATTTGCCATCTATAGAATATTATTGGTTGCTTAACCTGCTGGAGGACATTACTGTTGATGAATGCCTAGAGATCCACATGACCTGTCAACAATTCAAATTAAAGTGAAAAGGGAAATCCAGGCCATCGAGGTCATCAGACCTCTATGTGTAACTTTCTTCAAAGTCACTGGGGAATGCTGTAACTGTACCACGGAGTGCAGAATCAGACCCAGAATGAGACCAATGACAGGGTTTCAGTCTAATCAAAGAGACTGGGATCATTACCAGTACCACAGTTGCTTTTGTTTCTAGCCCTGACATTACCTTTAGGGGACAGTTGGAGATGGGTATTAAATGCATTACCCACAAAGCTGAGGAGGAAAGGAAAGAGTTGAAAATGAAACCTTGAAAGCAGAATTGTATGCATCACATCCATAACCTCTCTGTCAATACTGGATGTGAATGGTTAGCCAAATGTTCACGGTTCCAGTGTTGCCTGTGGGTGGGCTTGTTTGCACTACCAGAATTAAAGTCTCAAGGTGCCAATGCAGGTTGAAATAGGTCATAATATCTGATTGTACTGAGCTAAAAATCTGAAAACCGAGGATGTCGTGGCTCTGAAACAATGATCAGCGTTGTTCAACATTAAAGATGACAAAAAGCATTTCTTCTTTCGCAGGTCAACATGGTGATCGGCATTTTAGTTTTTAATAAACTCGTGTCGAGAGATGGGATCGTAGATAAAAAGCTAAAACATAGAGGAGGGTAGGTGGTGAATGCTGAATCATTTGTTGTATTTTAACAGCTCCCTTGAAATGTTTCTCCGTGACACGGTAAAGGAAATATTACCCTGCGTTAAATAGTGTTGCATGCCGTTGAACTAAATCTGTTGACATTGATCAAGATTCTGCATGGCTTTCTCACTAGTGTGGTGTAATGTAATTACCATATTTACGATTGGAGAACTCTTACTCTTATTTTCTTTTTGACTTCCTGAGGGTGCTGAATAACTTTTATTTTAAAGCTGCAATTTTTCTCTTCCTTTCTTTTGTTGAATTTTTATTTGGTTCCAGTCAGATGAGTGAGCCCCATAGCGGCCTGACGCTCAAATGTTCCAAGTGCGGAGTTGTTTCAACGACAGCCTTGTCAGCCACCACTGCCAGTAATGCCATGTTAGTCTCAAGCATTTTAAATATGTATCTCTATGTATGAATAGATGTATATAAGTACTTTAATACTTAATAACTATAAACTGCCCGCAAAACATTGTCAATTATTTGGTAATCATAGCATTTTAATTTATGGAGATATATACAAATTCTAATTTCGAACCACTGTTCAAAAGGTGATAGATATATAACAAGGTGTCTTTAGAGATAGCATAAATATACAAACCAGTAAAGTACGGATTGACATCTAGGAAAAAGAGAGATTTAACTTTTTTACCTCTAAATGTGTAATTTACGTCACTCTTAAGCTTTTCAAAATGTCTGCCTCACTTGGATCCTGACCAGTGTTCTCCTTATGTGCAGGGCATCCCTGTGGAGCTCCTGTGTGGTGCTGCCCCTTCTTGCTCTGACCTGGATGTCCGCAGTCCTGGCAATGACCGACAAACGTTCCATCTTGTTCCAGATCCTCTTCGCTGTCTTTGATTCGCTACAGGGATTTGTCATTGTCATGGTGCACTGCGTGCTTAGGAGAGAGGTGAGTGTTCAGGTAGATGCAACCACATTCTAATCATGCTGTGGTATTGCCTGGCCAGTATGTTCAAAATGATATATGCATATCATGCAAGCCGCAGGCAAAAAGTAGCTGGGCAATGAAGCCTGGTCCAGTTGTTTTAAAGACCCATCTTCTCCCCTTTGCCCTGCCACACCTCACAACCAACACGGCAGCCAGGACCAGTTTTCTGAACGTCCCACTGAATGGTGATTTTTAGAATCCTACATCCCAGAGGTGTGGGAATGTAAAGGACATTGAGTCAAGACTGGAAGCAATAAATGTTTAGCCACCAAAGGGTTCAGGGATAATGGAAAATGAAAAGAATATGGAATGGTTGTCAGAGTTTAGCTGTGATCTTACTGAATGGCAGAGCAGACTTGAGTAGCAAACCACCCTCTCCTGCTCTTATTTCTTATATTTTCTCAATGTGTTAGGGATATCTATCTATATTATTCCTCATTTCCAGTTACATACTGACACAACCAAAAGTGACAGAGCGCTTTGAATTACAATGACAGAAAGAGATTGCATTTTCCTCATCTGTATCCATACTGCATCTAATAGAGTGGTGTTAGGCAACAGCTGTAACCTCTGTCTGTGGTGACATGGAAAGAAATGAAGCTATTATTCACACATGGATCCTTGCTGTCATGATTATGAAGAGGGTATTAGTGGAGCTGTCCAAGAAGATCTTGCAACAGAATTAAAATGGTTTTATGAAACTCATTTGGGGAGGTGGTAATATAGTTCAAATGGTCATGAGTTTGAATCCCACCATGGCAGATGGTGAAATTTGTATTTAACAGAAGTATGATGTTAAAAACCTAGCTTAATGACCACCCTGCAACCATTTTCAGTTATTGCAAAATCTCATCTTGTTCACTAATGCCCTTTAGGGAAGGCAACTTGCTGTCCTTACATGCTGTGGCCTACATGAGACTACGGATCCATAACAATGTGGTTGACTCTGAACTACACTCTGAAAATGTTGCTCAGTTCAAGGATCATTAAGGATGGGCAAAAATGTTGGCCTTGCCAGCAACACCCATGTGCCACGCCAAAATAAAAAAATCTATGTGGCCATGAGGTGATGATGAAGATAACTTATTGTGAATGAGGATACAGGTAGCAGGACTTTGGTTGAGTTCAAGTTCTGAAGGGTGGAATATGGGGGGCTGACCATGACGGCTATGGCATTGTCAGCGTTCAAGGTAATAAAGGCGAGGAGGCCAGGATTGTTCAGCAACAGAAGAGCGTAGGCAGGGATGGAGTTGGCAGATATTACAAAAGTGATGGAGCAGATACATGGACAAAAGAACTGAAATTCAGAGGTGAGTATAGCAGCTCTTGACATTTGACCAAGTGTGTCAACAAGGAAGCCTTGGCAAAACTGGAGTCGATATGAAGCTGGGGACAACTCTCCATTGGTTTGAGTCATACCTGGCATGAGGCAAGATGGCTGTAGTTGTTCAACATCAGTCATCTCAGCCCTATATCCTCTCTGCAGGAGTTCCTCAGGGTAGATGTTTTCTAATCAATCCATTCAGAGATGTTATAACACAGTTCTAAAACAAAGTGAACTTGGACCTGGACCTCCTGTCTCGGTAGTAGGGATTCCACAACTGTGGTACAAGAACCGTAGTTTCTCAGGATAATGTCCTGAGGCTAACTATATTCAGCTACTTCAGTCTTTCCTCTGAGGTCAGAAGTATGAATGTTTGCTGATAATTGTACAGTGTTAAATTTCATTTGCAGTTCCTCAGATACTGAAGCAGTCTGTGGCCATACTCTGTAAGACCTGGACAACATTCAGGCCTGGGCTGATAAGTGGCAAGTAAATTTGTGCCACACAAATGCCAGGCAGTGACTATCTCCAACAGCAGAGAATTTAACTGTCTCCACTTGAATTTTCCTGATATTGCCACCAGTGAATCCTCTACTACCAATATCCTGGAGTTTACCCTTAGCCAGAAACTGAACTAGGCTAGCCGTATAAATATTATAGCTACAAGAGCAGGTCAGATGCTCAGAATCCTACAGGCAGTAACTCAGCTGTTTCCTGAAAGCCTGTCCATCATCTACAAGGCACAACTCAGGAGTGTGATGGAATAAACCCCACTTGTCTGGGTGAGTGCATTTCCAACAGCACTCAACAAACTCAACAACATCCAGATCAAGCCTGAATCCTATTTAATTGGCTCTTCATCTAACACCTTCAGCATCCACTCCCTCCACCAGCAGTGCTGAGTAGCAGCAGTGTATACCATCTACAACATGTACTGCAGGAATTCACCAAAGTTCCTTAGACAGCATCTTCCAAATCCATGAACACTAATCTAGAAGCTCTCAGGTAGCAGATCTGTGGGAACAGCACCACCTGCAGGCTCCCCTCCAAGCCACACATCATCCACACTTGGAAATACATCACTGTTCCTTCAGCGTCACTAGGTTAAAATCCTGGAACTCCCTCCCCAACAGCATAGTGAGGCTACCTATACAACTTGCACTTCAGCAGTTCAAGAAGGCAGTTCACCACCAAGTTACAAAGGTGTGTAGAGATGGGCTAGCAATCCCTATATCCTACAAATAAATAAGAAAAACAATAAAGTATGTTTAGAATGTAATTGAATTGTTCAGTGAGGCAGAGAGGTTGTAAAGGGCTGTTTTCAGTTGCATGGTGAAGACTGGAAGCAGTGACTGAGGAAGGAGTTTGTGACGTTGATGGAATAATGACTTTGACCTTCTGATGATTACCCTTCCCTCGGCAAAAGGAAACCATTTGACCCATTGTGCTTGTCCCAATGCTTAGAAGGAGGCATCTAGTTCGACTCACTCCCTTGCCCTTTCCACATAGCTCTGTGAATGTTTTTGCTTCAATTATTTATTGATTAATATTTGAATGTTACTGTTGATTCAATATTTACTGCCCACTTAGGCTGTGTACTCTAGAAAGTAACAATATACTGAGTGGATTTTTTTTCCCCCACTCCTCTTTGCTTCTTTGGCGAATCATTTGAAATCCATGTCCTTGGGTTGCTCACTTTCCTGTCATGTAAGCAAAATAATAACCTGTCCAGTCTGGTGTTGGACTGCTTGTCAATCTTGTACAGGTTTCATTACAGCTAATGGATGGTCCCCTCGGATTACCTTAGTGGCTAAGGGATGAAAGGAAGCAGGAAGGAAAACTGCAGGAGCAGCTGATAAAAGAGGGAGAAGTTGGGTGTAGAGCAGGAGGCTATTTCAACATGGGGAACTCTTTGTCTATCTCTGCCTGACAGACGAGAAATGTTTGAGGAGGCTGTGCTTCACAATGGTGCCTTTAACACAGTTATGTCATCCATTGCAGCTGCATATCTGCAGAGGTGACAGAGTAATCCAATGCCCCAGCCTAATTCTTGGGCTCATGAATTCAGACACCATCACTTTAGCTGGATGAATTCACAGATCTGGAATATAAAGGTTGTGTCAGTAATGTAGGCCATGAAATGATGATCAATTTTCATTAAAAACCCTCCTACTTCACTAATGCCTTTTCGGAAAAGAAATCTGATATCCTTACCTGGTCTGGTCTATGTCTGATTTCCAATCTACAGCAAGCCATTCAGTGCAAGGACAATTGACAACGGACAACAAATTGCCTTGCCAGCAATCCCCAGATCCGGGGCCAGCACGGTGGCTCAATGGTTAGCGCTGCTGCCTCTCAGCGCCAGGGACTCAGGTTCAATTCCACCTGTGATTGTCTGTGTGGAGTTTGCACTTTCTCCCTATGTGTGCATGAGTTTCCTCTGGGTGCTCCGGTTTCCTCCTGCAGTCCAAAGACATTCAGGTTAGGTGAATTGGCCATGATAAATTGCCCATAGTGTCCAACAATGTGTAGGTTAGGTGGATTAGCTATGGGAACTGCAGAGTTATAGGAATGGGGGGTGAGGGTGAGTGAGTGGGTTGCTTTTCAGAGAGTTGGTGTGGATTTGTTGGCCCGAATGGCCTGTTTCCACACTGTAGGGATTCTATAAAATTTTATTTTAAAAATCCCATGGAAGAATACCAAAGAAATAATGTAAACTCCTGACCAGGGAGTGTGTTTATGTCTAGTTAATGGCATTAAGTTGTTAATATCTTTATTTTAGATGGTAGCTATTAATCATGAGTATATACATATACAGAGTCCTGTAACACAAGGGTGAGAGGACCTGTAAGACTGAGCAGTCAATAAACTATGCACAAAGTAAGATAACTTGGTTTCTGTCTCACCAAGTGATTTGGATCCAGAATGACAAATGGTCAGCAGTGCCATAACCATTCACATTTTCATAAGGCTACATCAATAACGTGTCCCAGCATATCCTAGTGAGGAGCCACATTTACAGTGAACCAATCATACATCCACCTTCTCCATAACCACTCCCAGACCACACCATTCAGTCTCACATTTGAGGTTCTGATGCAGACAGGAGAAGCAGTAAACGAAGACCTCTTATAGGCCAGAAGAGTGAGTGGAAATATAAGCCCAAACCTTTGGTTGAACAATTGTTGAGGTTGGGAATCAATTGAAAATTTCAATTCTGAGATGGACAGATTTTTGCTAGGTTAGAGGAATTAAGGATTTTGGAAGCACCCAGTAGTTAAGAGTTAAAACTTCAGATCAAGAGTGGTCACATTTAATGGTGGAGTGGCTGAATTGTTTCCTGTTCCTATATTATGAGCATGTTACTTTAAATGGACGAAACACAAGAGGGGAAATATAACAATGATAAAAGCCATAGTTCAACCTCATCAGGAGTATTCATCTAGATATAAGCACTGCACTTTTGTAAAGTGTAGGGAGAGAGAGTGCAGAAAAGATTCTGAAGAATGATTCCAGAAATGACAAACTTCAAGTTATGAAGATAGATTGGAGACATTGGGACTGTTTTTCTTGGAGAAGAGAGGATCGAGATGAGATCAAAATCATGGGTGGTCTTGACAGAGTAGTTAGGGAGATACTGTTCCCATTGTTGAAAGGATCAAAATGAGAGGGCACATATTTAAAGGAATTGGTAAAAGAAACAAAGCAACATAAGGAAAGTCTGCTTCCTGCAGTGAATGGTTAGGGTCTGGAATGCACTGTTGGAGAGGTGGTGGAGAGAGGTTAAGTTGAGACATTGGAAAAGGAATTAGCAACCTAAAAAGAAAGAATGTACAGGATTATGGGGAGAAGATAGCAGAATGTTACTAAGCAAATTGTTCATTCAGAGAAACAGTCAAGAAATGCTGGGTCGAATGGCCTTCTTCTGCATTGTGATAGCTATGATTCTGCCATCTACTATTTTTGGACAGTCCACAGCATGACATGACAGTGCAGCTTGTAACCAAATGTTGCACTGTCTCTCTCTTATGTTGGCTGCAAATTAGCAATAATTCTTTGTTTGAATTTCTGCGAAGTTACAAATGCGTATGTGCCTAGATACTGATAGTACCAATTTCCTTACTGGTATCTTCCTGTTTAATAGGTTCAAGATGCTGTTCGATGCTGTCTGAGGAACTGCCAGGATCCAATAGCTGGAGATACAGCAAGTACATTTCCAAATGGCCATGCTCGGATCATGGTTAGCATCACTTTCTTTATTCTTTTGTCTGGTTTTTGACCTAATCTGCAGATGAGGACAGCTGCGGATTAGATATCCAATTTGTACCCATTTAAGACCATAAGACCATAAGAAAAAGGAACAGCAGTAAGCCATTCAACCTATTGAACCACCTCCACCATTCAATAGGATCATGGCTGATCCAACATTCTACAAGTCCACTTTCTTGCATTTTGCTGTAATCCTTGATCCCCTACTGATCACAAATTCTATCTCAGACTTAAAGGTACACAAGGACTCTTCTCCTACAAATCTCTGTGGCAAAGAGTTCAGAGAGAAGAAATTCCTCTTCATCTCAATCTTAAATTGACGCCTCTTAATTCTAAGACTATGCCCTCTGGTCTTAGACCTTCCTAGGAGGGAAAACATCCTCTTAGCATTTACCCAATCAAATCCCTTCTGTTTCAGTAAGATCATCATAGAATCCCTATAGTGTGGAAACAGGCCCTTCGACCCAACAAGTCCACACTAACCCTCAGAGCATCCCACCCAGACCTATGCCCCTATAACCCACCTAATCTACACATCCCTGAACACTATGGGCAATTTAGCATGACCAATCTGCCTACCCTGCACATCTTTGGACTGTGGGAGGAATCCGGGGCACCCGGAGGAAACTCATGCAAACACGAGGAGAATGTGCAAACTCCACACAGACAGTCGCCCAAGGGTGGAATCGAACCCAGGCTCCTGGCACTGTGAGACTGCAGTGTTAACTACTGAGCCACCATGCCGCCCTTATTCTTCATCTCTCATTCTTCCTAATTCCAAAGAGTAGAGTCCTAACCTGTTTAGTCTTTGCTCATAAAACAATCCCTCCATATCCTAGTTAACCTTCTCTGAACTGCCTTCAATGAAATGTTACCTTTCATAAATAAGTAAGGCAGCCAAAACTGCTCTCAGTACGTCTCACCAGCTCCTTGCACATTCATGATAAACAGTCCTTATTCTTATACTTCAACCTCTTTGAAATAAGGGCCAACGTTCCACTAACCATCCTGATTACCTGTGTGCTAACTTTCTGTCTTTCATGTACAAGTAACCTCGTGTCCCTTTATTGTTGTAACTTTCTGCATTTAATTTCATCCTCCCAGCCATCCTCGTAACCAAAAGTTGGGCGTTCATCCCAAATGTGCTCTGTTCTCACCAAGCAACTTTGTTATCACCATTTTAATCATGTGGCAAAGCACAAGTGAGATAGATAAGTTAATCAGTCCCTTGAAAATACTCCATCCTCACATTATTATTGACAATCAAACAGAGCTCAAGGAAGCAGTTGATCTGAAAGTTAATTGAAATGCCAGTATGTGTTTTTGTATTTTCATTGCCTTCTGTGGCAGAATGACTGATCTAAACCCTCAAAGAACATATCTATTGTTGGTTCATCGTTTTACTCTGAGAAACTTTAAAATATGTATATCCTGAGGCAGATTTTGCTACAGCCTAACATATGATCAACTCTGTCATTAAGTAGCACTTGCACTCTTCAGCTCAGCAAAGAAAGGTGGTGATGGTAGTCTCACTAGTCTAGTAATCCAGAGCTCAAGGCTTATTCTCTGAGTAAATAGGTTCATTTTCCACAATGGTAGAAGGATTTTATTAAAATCCAGAATGAAAAACACGGCAACCCATCAAATTCGCTCAAGTCCTTTAGGGAAGGAAACCTGCCATCCTTGTGTGGTCTGACCTACATGTGACTCCAGACCCACAGCAACATGGTTAACTCTCAATTACTCTTTGAATAATGAGGGCCTAGTTAGCCAATCAGTTCATGTCATCCCTGAAATGATAATGGATAAAAGCATATGTATGAGTGTATGAGCTGATAAAGGTGCAGTGAGGCTGACAGTGTGCCTAGCAACCTGGGTGAACAAACAAAGCAACAGGATATTGTCTGAAAGGATCAGTTTGAAATCATAGGAGATGCGGAGCACGAGGAACATGCATTTGAGCAGGTAAATTCATTGCTAGATCAGGTACAGAGAGAGAAATAAAAAAAAGGAAGAAAGAAAACCAGAAAGTGAAGAGAAATTCAGCAAGTCTGACAGGAGCTATAGAGAGAGAAACAGAGTTAACATTTCAAGTTTATTGACCCCTGGCCAGAAATGAAAGCAGCGAGCACAATGTGTGTTGAAATGGCAGGCAGCTGGAAGCTCAGGGTTATTTTTAGCCCAATTCTGAATGGGTTGCTGCTAGCACAGCCACCCATTTTCAACCATTTACTCTTCCCATTAGCACCTTACCTAGCATTTATCTCCCTCTTGGCTTATTAGCAATCCCCTTATTCATCTCCCCTTTCCTCTATCCCCATCTTGGCACTGTCTCCATTCTTTATATTTACTTCTTCACCAAACCACCACACACCCACTGTCATCAGCAAAAATACTACCCTTCTGCAGCTGCTTTCACTACTGGTGAAAGGTCACTGCACACGAATGCTTTGTTTTGCTTTCCGCAGATACAGCCAGACCTGATGAGCTTTTACTGCAATTTCTGTTTTATCTCTCCAGAGTTCTTTGTTTTCTTTTGGTGTGGAAGGAAGATTTTAGTTACAATAGCAACATAGAAATGAAAGTCAAGAAAGAGTAGATGTAAAATTTATGCTGATACAAAAGGAAATTTGTGTGGATGTTGAGAATACAACAAAAAAGGACAGAAAATGCAGACACACTCTGCAGGTCAGGTAGCATCTATGGAGAAGGAGAGTTACTGTTTCAGATCAAAGTCACAAGCTGTATTAATTCAAGGTGAGATTTTGCCATGAGAAGGGGTGGGGGCATGCAGTGGGCAGGCATCAACATTGGTAACACAATCAAAGTGCATACAATTCTGGGAACCTCAATAGTGCCACTGAGAGAGGTGGTGTTAATCGTATAAATTAAGGTAAGGGAAATCCCCGTGAGCGACACTCCTTACTGAGCATCTGTGTAGGTATGAAGAGGTACTTTGATGCCTTCCGTGACCAGTGAGCATGTCAGGTGCTGGAGGGCATCATCAGCCCCAGGAATGATATTTTAATTTCACTTGAAGTTTTTGCTTTAACTATGGGTTTTTGTTTTCATTGCAGCACCCTATAAGGGGTTTTATGTAGTTACCATGCTCATTTGGTTTGCTCATATGTATGAGTAGTGGTCAAGTGGCCATTAGCAGATCTAGGCAGAATGTGGGGTGGTGGGGAAGTCATTAAACTGTACTGGCTGCCTCTTTTACATCCATGTCCAAGTATCCTTGGAGAAGGATATGGTATTCACTCATAACTTGAGGCTTTCCACTGTCTATAAGCACTACAGGGGCTGAAGTACATAGTCCGCAGCAGATGTTAGTTTAATTGATAAGTTTCCTAGTGGGATTTGATTTTGGTTACAATTCCCCTTTAAGGGATTGTTTTTTTAAGTTATTTTGGTATACTTTCCTTTTTTTTTAACATAAAAGTGTATGAAAGGCACTCTTGACATTGGTAAAGAGTTATAGAGTTAGGAGCTATACATTAGTATTGGCCCAATAACCCCAGTGGAGAGATGGCATTAGAGCAGCGCAGATTGGAGCTGTGCAGCAGTGCAGATTGGAGCTGAGCAGCAGGACCATGCAGAAATCCTGATGCAGTTGACTCTGCAAGAACTGCCTGGGAAGTTATAATTTCCTTGAAGCAGTTACCCAGCACTGGAACCCTTCAAAAACATCTCGAATGTTGAGTTGGGATTTCTGATCTGAGGGTTCTAACTGATTACAGCTTACTAATTAACCAGGTAACATCAGAGGATCAAAACCTGTTCTAATTCCTGCATAACATTTATGTTGACTTCCTGATTCATCAGTGAAGTCCAAACCCCCCGCCCCCACCCCCCCACCCCCAACTCACCCTTTCTCTACTAACCCTGTATCCAAGCAATCCCACCATCCTACTGCCGGATCAAATACCCAAAGTCACCCCACCCTTCCTCACCCCAGCTCTGATCCACCAACACAAAAGGAATGGACACCACATCCTCAGAGAAAAGAGGATCAGGGAAGCTGCCTCCATTCAATTGGTGGCAGATAGTCAGCGACTCAAGAAGACTTCATGGTGTTTGGTGCCATGGTATATCACACTGATTGACCTTTTGGCATCCTCAAACATCCACTGCCACTCATCTGAAACTGCCCTGTGACACCCATGGTCCGATGATGCACAGGTCTATCCCTCTTGCTCCTGCCCTCCATTTTCCCCTCTAGTAGAGAGTTCTGTAGCTGCTCAGCTCTCATCAAATGATCAAAACACTAACATTTTCCTTTCTGGATGTCCTTTTAATTCTGTTCATTGGACCATTAATCAGTCACATTGTCTGCTGCCTCTACATGGATTCTGCTTGGCATTTTTTGTCCCTCTGCCTCTGTTATTTTCACTCTTCTTTTAGGTGGTGAGGTAAAATTCCTCCTTTCTCTCCTGTTTCTCTCTCCATAGATGTTGCCAGATCTGCCCAGCATTTTCAATGGGTTCTGTTTTTATAGCTGTTTTAAATGTTAATTGAGGGATTTATATTGCACAGGACAATCTCAGAACTCAATATACTGTGCAGTTGTTTGTTAGGTATTAACTTACAGCAGTTAATGATACCAATTGTTAGAGTTTTAAACTTTGCATTTATTTGATGTGCAGGTTTTTTGATGTGATTTAAAACTGAAATGGTAGTAGTAAAATGTGTAGCCAAAGGATTTCTCCAAACTGTTACATGCAGCATAAAAGCTGACAAGCAGAATTCATTGGGAAAGTATTACTTTGTACTGTCCTTAATGCAGTGCAAAATAATTCATCAGAATTTTAAGATGTGTCATTCAGCAAACTGTTTGAAGATGTTTTCATTGTGGGGGAGTCTCAAACTAGGGGACGTAGTTTCAGAATAAGGGACACTCACTTAAAACTGAGATGTGAATCATAGAAAACTAAAACAGGCAGATCATAGTAAGCAAGGACATACAGATCATACAGTGCTTGGACAGAGTAGGTATACAGGTTACACTGCACAGGATGTGCGAAGCAAAATCAACATTAACAAGAGCAACATTATTTGAAGTTAGAGAGTCCATTCATCAGTCTAATAAAAGCAGGGAAGAAGCTCTTCTTGAACCTGTTGGTGCGTGTGTTCCGGGTTCTATGTCTTCTACCTGACAGAAGAGGATGTAGGCAAGCATTACTGGGGTCGGAGGGATCTGTGATGATGTTGGCAGCCTTTCCGCGGTGAGAAATGTAAATGGAGTTCATGGATGGAAGGTTGGCTTCCGTGATGGTTTGGGCTATGCACACAACCCTCTGTAGTTTCTTATGGGCAGTGCAGTTGCCGTACCAGGCCGTTATGCACCCGGATAATTTGCTTTCTTTGGCAAGTGTCCTTATGAACATGCCGAATTTCTCAAGCCGCCTGAGGAAGAAGAAGCGTTGTTGTGCCTTCTTGACCATTGCATCATCATGGGAAGTCCAGAACAGGCTGTCAGTTATTGTCACTCCTAGGAACTTGACATTGTCAACCCTTTCAACCTCCACCCTGATGATGTAGATGGGGGTGTGTTTTCCTCCTTTCTTTCTGAAGTCAGTGATCAGTTCTCTTGTTTTACTGACATTGAGAGAGAGGTTGTTATCATTGCACCACATCACCAAGCCATCTATCTCCTTTCTGTATTCTGACTCGTCGTTGTTTGATATTCAACCTACCACAGTGATGTCATCAACATTACCTCAATCTCAACATTTTTCATGATTTGGTTTTGTAAGGGGTAATGACAGAAGAATGATTTTTACTTGATGTGTCTTTTCAGCACTAACATTCATCATTTTATTAAAACAAAAATACTGTATATTTCATTAATTCTATGGCTTGCTAATTGTACAGCTTGGACTCTTCTATACATTAAAAATAAAATGCTTTGATAACAGTGAATCAAAAAAGAACAGTGCATTCTGTATAGAATTGCAGAGGGCATTTTGAAAATGTACGTATTAAGGCTGTATTCTGTATTCAAGAACAAAAACAAAGTTGCTGGAAAAGCTCAGCAGGTCTGGCAGCATCTGTGAAGGAGAAAACAGAATTAACATTTCGGGTCCGGTGACCCTTCCTCCCCTTCCTTTGGTTTTTATTCTGTATTCAAGAGTTGGGAATTAGATTGAGAAGTACTGTTATGTATCCATTTTCAAATGTTAACCATATTGTGGTTGCTGCTACGTCAAGGTGCCTTAACACTTGAGGCCATTCACTAATCCTGTCTCATCCCATAATACCAGGTCCTATGTAACCTGTCGTCAGGTAGGTTCCAAAACATGTTGTTCATCATAGAATCCCTACAGTGTGGAAAAAGGCCATTCGGCCCAACAAGTCCACACTGCCCCTCCGAAGAGCATCCCAGCCAGACCTATTCCCCTACATTTCCCATGTCTAACCCGTCTAACCCACCTAACCTGAACATCCCTGGGCACTATGGGCAATTTAGCATAGCCAACCCACCTAACCTGCACATCTTTGGACTGTGGGAGGAAACCGGAGCATCCAGAGGAAACCTATGCAGACACGGGGAGAATGTGCAAACTCCGCACAGATAGCCGCCCAGGATGGAATCGAACCCAGGCTCCTGGCGCTGTGAGGCAGCAGTGATAACCACTGAGCCACCCTGAAGGATTCCCTGAATTCCTTATTCAGGCTAATATTGCCAATCAAATTTTTCCAGTTTATACGTGGACTAAAATCACCCATGATTACTGCCATTATCACAAATGTGCCACATGTAACTGTCTTGTGGGCGGGGATTCTGTAAACCTAGAAAAGTCAGCAAGAACACAACAGTGCCAACCAGGTTGACCAGCTATGGCAACGGACACTAAATGTACCATAACTCATGCAACCAAACAGCCTTAATTACTGTTCCTAATTCAGATAGATCTGTATATCTTGCAAGCAGACAGGAGATGAACACAGGATTTCTTGCACTTATTGGAAAGGCAGCAGACCCTACAGGCCCTGCATATACACAAGATCTGCTCAGACAAGGATGAATGGGACAGACACCTAAAGATGCTGAAAGACGCCCTCGTAAGAATGGGATACAATGCTCAACTCATTGATCACCAGTTGCAACGTGCCACAGCAAAAACCCGCAATGACCTCCTCAGAAGACAGACACAGGACACGATCAATAGAGTACCCTTCATCATCCACTACTTCACGGGGCAGAGAAACTACTATGTGTTCTTTGCAGCCTTTAACATGTCATTGATAATGACTAACATCTTGCCAAAATCATCCCTATGGCCCCACTTCTCATCTTGAAATGGCCACCAAACCAAACCAAATAGACCATCATAGCCAGCCTTCAGGACAACAGTGACCACAACACCACACAACCCCGCCACAGCAACCTCTGCAAGAAATGCCAGATCAAACACCTGGACACTACCATCACCATAGGAACACCACTTACCACATACACAACAGATACTCATGTGACTCAGCCAATGTTGTCCACGTCATACGCTGCAGGAAAGATGCCCCAAGGCATGGTATAGGGCGAGACCATGCAGATGCTACAACAACAGATGAATGGACACAGCGCAACAATCGCCAGGCAGGAATTTTCCTTTCCAGTCGGGGAGCACTTCAGCGGTCAAGGACATTCAGCCTCCGATCTTTGGTAAGCATCCTGCAGGGTGACCTTCAAGATATGCTGGAATGCAGAATCACTGAGCAGAAACTGATAGCCAAGTTCCATGGCCAGCTGTGATCTTGGGTTCATGTCGTGAGATATGTAACCCCACCATACTTTTTCTGTATTTATAAAATCTTCCTTACTGTCCTGTTTTGACACCATCACCTAGATAACTTATGATCTCTCTACCTTAATTAGTTTATACAGTTTTTGATTACTTGTTAGCTAGACCCTCAACATACGACTCCTATACATTTCATGTTATTCTAGCCATTTGGTTTGTACCCAGCACCAACTTATTTTTAATATATTGTAATTATCTCTGCCTCAATTTACCGGATCATAGGTCATCCCCTTCACTTACTATTCAGCCGTTGACATTTCACTCACACTATCTGACACTTTTGATCACCTGCAGAGACTTTTTATTCAGCCTATCAACACTATTTGTATGATCTTTTGATCTCTGCCCATTGATCTCTCTGCCTATAAATTCTGCACCTGTGTACTTTTCTTCACTTCACCTGATAAAGGGGCAGTGCTACAAAGCTTGTGATTTCAAATAAACCTATTGGACTATAACCTGGTGTCGTGTGACTTTGGACCTCATCCACCCCAGTTCAACACCGGTACCTCCACGTCAAAGGTACTCTAAGTCATTTATCTAATCACAAACATCTCCCTGGATCTGAATTGGGGCAAGGCAAATTTTGATGAAATTAGACAGGAGCTTGCAGGGGTTGATTGGAGTAGTTTGTCTGCAGGTAAAGGGACCTCTGGCAAGTGGGAGGCCTTTAAAAGGGTGATAGCTAGAGTTCAAGATCTACATGTTCCTGTGAGGGTGAAGGGCAAGGTTGGCAGGAGTAGAGAACCCTAGATGACAAGACATATTGAGGCTTTGACTGGAAAAAAGAAGAAGGCATGGCTGAGGTACAGGCAGCTGAGATCAGGGAAATCCCTGGAGGTATACAGGGGATATAGGAGTTCACTGAAAAAGGAAATCAGGAGGGTGAAAAGGGAGCACGAGATAGCTTTGGCTGAGAAGATTTGGGTAAATCCAAAGAAATTCTTTAAGTATATTAAATGAAAAAGAATAACTAGAGAGAGAATAGGACCCCTCAAGGACCAAAGTTGACATGTATGTGTGGAACCGCAGGAGCTGGGCAAGGTCCTCAATGAATATTTCTCCTCTGTGTTTACCATGGAGAAAGACATGAAGACGTGGGAATGTGGGGAAGTTAGTGGCGATATCTTGGGGACAGTCCATATCACAGTAGAGGAGATGTTCGATGTATTAGAATGTACGAAGAGGATAAATCTCCTGGTCCTAATCAGACATATCCAAGACCCCTGCAAGAGGCTAGAGAAAAAATTGCAGGGGCCCTGGCTGATATAAATTTGCATCATAGCTAGCCACAGGTGAGGTCCCAGAACACTGGATGGTAGTGAATGTTGTGTCCTTATTCAGGAGGGGCTGCAAAGAAAAACCTGGGAACTATAGACCAATAAGCCTAACATCTGTGGTAGGTACATTACTTAAGAAGATTCTGAGGGATAAGATAAGCATGCATTTGGAAAGACTGGGTTAGGTTAGGAGTAGTCCGCATGACTTTGTCTGTGGAAGATCATGCCTCAAATTTGTTCTTTGATGAAGTGAACGGGAGGGTTGATGAGGGCACGGCAGTAGACTTAGTCTATATGGATTTCACTAAGGCCTTTGATAAGGTTCCAAATGGTAGGCTGTTCTGGAAGGTTAGATCATATGGTATCCAGGGAGAGCTGGTAAATAGGATACACAATTGGCTTGATGGAAGCCGAGGGTAATAGTGGAAGGATGCTTGTCTGAGTTCAGGCCTGTGACTAGTGGTGTGCCTCGAGTTGGTGCTGGGTCCATTGCTGTTTGTTATCTATATCAATGATTTGGATGAGAATGTATAAGGCATGATTAGTAAGTTTGCAAATGACACCAAAATAGGCAGTATCGTGGACAGTAAGGAAGGTTATCAGAAATTGCAACAGGATCTGGTATAGTGGGAAGTGGGCCAAGAAATGGTAAATGGAGTTTAATATAGATAAGTGTGAGGTGTTGCATTTTGGAAAGTCAAATCAAGGTAGGAATTTCATGGTGGATGGTAGGGCCTTAAGGAGTGTAGTGGAACAGAGGGACCTTGGAGTTTAGATACACAGTTCTTTAAAAGTGGAGTCACAGGGTAGGCAGGGCAGTGAAGAAGGCTTTTGGCACACTGGACTTCATCAGTTAGGGCATTGAGTATAGAAGTTGGGAAGTTATGTTGCAGTTATACAGGACATTGGTGAGGCTACACTTGGAATATTGTGTTCAGTTTTGGTCACTTTGCTATAGGAAGGATGTTATTAAACTGGAAAGAGTGCGGAAGAAATTTACAAGAATGTTGCCAGGACTGAAGGAATTGAGTTACAGGGAGAGGTTGGACAAGCTCGCACGTTTTTTTCTTTAGAGTGTAGGAGACTGAGGGTGGATCTTATAGAAGTGTATAAGATCACGAGAGGCACGCATAGGGTAAGTGCACACGGTCTTTTTTCCCAGTGTTGGGGAATCGAGGAGTAGAGGGTATCTGTCCAAGGTAAGAGTGGAAAAAAATAAATGAGAACCTGAGGGGCAACTTTTTAACACAGATGGTGATATGCATATGGAATGAGCTCCAGCGGAAATGGTTGAGGCAGGTACATTAACAACATTTAAAAGGCATTTGGACAAATACATGAATAGGAAAGGTTTAGATGGATATGGGCCAAGGGCAGGGAAATGGGATTAGTATGGATGGTCATTTTGGCCAGCATGGACTCGTTTGGACCTGAGGGCCTGTATCTTGTGCTATAGGACTCCATGACTCTATCTGCAAGAATATCTCGTTATCATTAAATAGAAAACCTTCTGTACATTGCATTTTGGGTAATCTACTTGCCACACATTATGGTAGGAAACCATCCGACCATAAAACACAGACAAAAGTAGGGCACTCAGCTCATCGAGTCTGCTCTGCCATTCAATGAATTTATGGCTGATCTGACAACCTCAACTCCACCTTCCTGCCTCTTCCCTAACTGATTAAATATCTGTCTCAGCCTTGAATACATTTAATGACCTAGCCTTGACAGCCCTCTGCGGTAGAGATTTCCACAGATTCACAACCCTCAGAAGAGAACTATCTCCACATATCTGTCTTACACGTGTAACAGCTTCTGATCCTAAACTATGCCACGGGGAAAACAATCTTTCTGCATCTACCCTGTCAAGTTCCATAAGAACCTTGTATGTTTCAATAAGTTTGTCCCTCATTCTTGTATATTCCAACGAGTACAGACCAAATATAGTCAACCTCTCCTCATAAGACAGTCACTCTATCAGATGGTGAACCTTCTCTGGACTGCCTCCCAAGCCAGCATATCTTTCCTTAGATAAGGGGCCCAATACTGTTCATAATGCTCCAGTCAAGGTCTGGCTATTGCCTTGCATAGTTTTAGCAAAACCCACATATCTTATACTTCATTCCCTTTGAAATCCTGTATTAAAACAACGATGGATTACTGTGATTGGTGGAATGGTTAGAGTCCTTCTGGGATGTTCCAAAGACTGTAAGACCATTTTGGCTCTTTAGAGATCAGTTCAGAATATCTCAAAGTGTCATATTTAAGTTTAATATGTGACCTGCAAGCCGCCAACAGTTGCTGTAGGCAAACATGGAAATTGGCTGAACCAGAAAGACAGCGTACCAATGAGGTAGTCACCAAGACACCAGAAAAGCCATGAGGAAATGTAAGGTGCATCAAAGCTTCATGCCTATCAACCAAAATGAACCATTACTGCATTGGAAGTACCTACACACTCATGAACCAAATCCACACTGACATCTTCAGCCTCCACAAAGATCATTTCCTGGCTAAAATGGATTACTTTTTCAACTTTCCCATTATCTGTCATTACATGCTGCCTCTGGTAAAGCCATTGTGGTCAAAAATACTTCGATCTCCACCCTATTTGAGTGCCACAGACAATTGTTTCTGATAACGGACCTCAATACAAGATCTTTTAAGATGATGTATGAGAAATGGTGAGTGAGCCATACCATTGTCATCACCACACTATTCCAGTTTTAATAGAAAAGTAGTAAATATAGTTCAAGAAATAATATCTTAACCATGAGGCACTGTCAAACAAAACACAATTAGTACTTTGCCAAGTTTCATCCCAGGTTGACAGCACTCAATGTGACTGTTCCCTCTGCTACAGAATTTCTATGCGACAGACAAGTGTGGAAAAACTTCTGTTGTCATTTGTCAATACATCCAGGGGTACCTAATGTATTATTGAAAAACAAAAAAATGAAAATTGTTTATGGAAGACATGACAGCAATGAATTAATCTGTCTGAATACACAACAATATGTTTGTGTACACTACCTGAATTGTGGCATGTGGAATCCAACAGAAATCGTCAGAGCAAGACTGTATCAAGTACAAACATCAAGTAGCACAACCATGCATCAAAACAGTTGCGAAACCAGAAAATTGCCAAAATCAGAAACACTGAATAATCCTGTTGTGCCTAGGATGCACTCTAAAATGCAACACAAACACAGCACCCCTGTCCTATATCTTGAAAATATACAGCTCTCTCCAGCAATGATTAACATGTGCATAGATAGCAAACCAAAGACAGGTTTCAGAAACTTGTAAATCTGCTGCTTTACATATAGATCTATTGTGGCACAATGTTATTTTGTATTGTTGTTGTGAAGTTACATCTTCGATTCGAAAAGGAGAATGTCTTTATATTAAGATACATACTCTTTTAAACTGCTGTTAGTCACTACCAGCTCACCAGGGTGTGAAGTAGTCGTCCCATGATCTGTATTCCATCTACAGCAGCAAGTGGTAGGAGTCCGACAAGTATATTAGACTTCTAATTAACATTATTTGCATATAGTCTTATTTTTAAATATAGAATACATGTTTATTGTTCACCCATCCTGGTTATGTAAATTGAATTTACATTCAGGAGAATATACCAGAATCCTAGTTAAATGTAATCGTTGATCATGGCATCACTTTTCTAGTGTGGTTTCACTATGAGAAAAGGTGGCAAAACTAACCCTAAAATGGCAAATCTAAAGCATAGAGTGCGGCCTTTAAGATTTTAAATTAGATGTTGAAAAGTACAAAAACTTTAATTTCTCTTCATATATTTATACAAGGACTTCTTGTCCATGAGGCTTATATTGAGCTGTTTAGTTGGTGTACTTATTTAAAGAACTTTGCCTTCATCATTTTGAGAGCATTACGCTGGATCTCAGGATGTGATTGCCTCCAAATAGAATAATCTAATTGAATGCTTTTACTTGATTTGTTTTGATTGAAAAATATTGTTGTCTTTCTCTGAATGGTTTGTTGTTAGTTCCTGGTACATTACATGTGCTTTCAGTATTAATGTTGAGATGCATTTGCCCACTATTTTTATTGGTATTGCATAATGGATAGTTAGAATCTAACGTGAAGATACCTCATATCTGGCTGAGCAGTGTGTTCTGGTCAGGTTGGAATTATCCAATGTCCTTATATCCTAGTTTTCTTTTGGCTGACCTTCTTCCCTCAAAAGTGATAGCATCCTGCTAAAAGTCAGGCATTGGACAAGGTTGTAAAAGTTCTGACAGCACATTAATTCATTCTGTTTGTAATAAAGTGAAAATTCAAAATCAAAAGAAGTAGTGTTGGAAATACTCAGTAGGTCTTTGTGGTAACTACAGACGAGCAACAGAGTTAACATTTCGAGTTTTGCAAATTTGAGTTTGAAAGAGTCATATTGACAACCGTGATATTTGACTCAAGACACTAACTGTTTCTGTCCTCACAGATGTTATCCGATCTGCTATGTATTTCCAGCACTTTCTGTTTTTGTTCCACTTTGTTCCTCGCCAGTTGAGTGAATGTAAATTGGGCTAATTAGCTTGAGTTTTTTTTTAAATTAAGGGTTGGTACTTCCTTCATTTGATGCCATCTCAAAATAACTGACTTTGCTATTTTACTTTAAACAGACTGACTTTGAAAAAGATGTGGACATTGCATGCCGATCAGGTAAGAATGAACTGGTTAATTATCACTTCTGTTTAATTATCATGGTGAGAGAAACTTTCAGCTTTGGTGGGAGTATAAAACAGATCACAGCTGGTCCACTGCCAATCAGTGCAATGTTCAGTTGATTCACAACACAGATTCAGGTGACCTGTATAAAAGAAGGTGATCCAATACACCCCTACCAAAATAGAAGGATTCTCCCATGCATAGCATGAATTTTGCGATATCATTCAAAGCCTAATTATGCAGGAGGTTCATGCAAAACTATGGACAGAGCATGCTGAATTGGTAGTAAATCTCCATTTTGCCTTGCATCTTCCACTACATTGCAATGAAGTGAAAATGTAGTCAGTAAATTCAAACATAGATGTAATTTTCTAACCCAAACCTTGTTCATTGCAGAAGGGGAAGAAGGCATTTTGAAAAATACAAATCCTCGATGTTGAAATGATACGGACTTCATAGAAATTTTATCTTCACTCCCAACATTCGCTCATGAGAATGCAATTTAAATACGAGCGTTAAAGAGTTGCTTCTGATAGTACAAATATTTATTCATACTGTATATGTTCACATACTAGGCTATAAATTTGAGGTCAGTTCTTGGTGTTAAAATCTGAATGAAAGTATATTCTTTGCAAGTTATTCTGATCTATCATACAGTTGTGAAATTTTAAGACTGTGCTCATCTAGTCTTAGCCTGGCCCCAATCTTGTTCTAGGCTCTCAAGTGTATTGTCAGTCGTCTTGACTTCTGTTGATTTTACCCTCCCCATTTTTTTTTCTCCTCTCTCAGATTCCTGGACTCAGCTTCACAATTTATCTCCAGGCTTCCATTCCCATCTTTGCAGCTTCTTGATTCTCACTCTTAGCCTGCACCTAACAATTAAAACAGTGCACATCAAAACAAGCGTAGCTCATTCTGGGGACCTGCGATGATTGATGATCCTATACCTGTGCCATAGATATTTTTTGTTGTTTTTTTGGTGAGACAGTAGGAGCATCAACTTGTATGCAGGACACAAAGAAAAGTCATAATTGTTTTACTGGGAATGCCAGCAGAAGTAACATGAGATAATAATTTTGAAAAGTGCTAGCATGATTCTCCTTCCTCCCCTTGACGCCCAAGTTTCTAACTTGGAAATGTTGTTGAAATTATCGAGAGTTGAATTGATGAACACAGTTAAATTGAATTGAATTGATTGTTAGAATGCGCTGTAATGACTAAAGTGATTGATGTTACTTTGACTCCAGCTGACTGTCAGTCCTCCAGGTCAGTTCCTGCCAAGGCAGTCACCATTAACAGAGATAGAAATAAATAAGTGTTGTGAATCAAATTTATTAGCATAGAGTTCCGTAAGGTCTAATGGAAGTATATATTGCCATATATTTAATGATCGTTTGGATGTTTGTGTGTCCATATTCCTGATGGGAGTCTCTAGGGAATGTTTATGGCTATGTTGGTAAATGTCTAACAAGACTATAAGATGTGGGGCAAAAGTAAGCCATTCAGCCTATCAACAATGCACCATCATTCACTGAGATCATGGCTGATCTGATAATCCTCAATTTCACTTTCTTGCCATTTCCCTATAACCCTCAATTCTCTTACCGATTAAAAACCTGTCTATCTCGGCCTTAAGTATACTTAATGACACAACCTCAACAGCCCTCTGCAGTAAAGAATTCCACAGATTCACAACCATCTGAGAGAAGAAATTCCTCCTCATCACTGGCTTAAGTGAGTGACTCCTTATTCTGAGATTATGATTCTGATCTTAGACCGTCTTATACAGGTCCAGAAGAGTGAGCTTTTAGAAGAGGCTTGCTAGATATCAGAGCAGAAGTTTTACTTTCTGGAAATTTGTTGAGATTTTAAGGGAAAAGTTTAGCATGAGAAAGGAAACAGAGCAGTTAACTTCAGTCCTGGTGGAAATATGAGAATACAGTTGTTCATTTTAATCATGTTCAAATACTGATGTTACATTTAGTTCATATCTACAAAATGACAACTGAACTGATAATCAGATACTGTGATGTTGCTTGAGAGAAGAATATTGGCCGTGGGATATTTTATCTGTGCCTCAGAGGGCAGACTAGAGTTCAGTTTGGTACTGCAGTATGACACCAGCCAAAGTTGTTTCAGTCCTAGAGTGGGACTTGAATCACAACCTCTGACTCTGAGGTGGCAGTGCTATCACCTGCGCTATCTCATAATGTTGGAGGTGAAGGGAGGAGAGTGAGGCCTTTGTGGCATGAGCTCCTGTAGAAATGGCACTGCTGAGAAGGTGGCCAGCAGCAGGACAGAAATAATGGATGATTTACTTAAAGAGCATTAAGGTGGGGTCTTCTACTTCACACTGAAAGCCAAACAAGGCTAAGACAGAATCTTAGTTGCACTAAGGTCCAGAATGACACCACTGTTGTGAATTTAGCATTGTATGCTGAATGACCTCCGTAGTCTGTCTGCTGTGCATATTTTTAACTGCCACTCACTTGATGCACACTAATGAGCTCACCAATTTGGCATAACTTGGCCCCAGTGATCTACACTCTGTCAATGGACACCAAATTGGACCTCTAATGGCACCTGTCGTTCCCAGAAAATGAGTGCTGGTGAGCCCAATTTGCAAGCCTGGGCATCTATGACATGAATCAGAATCTTTGGAAAATAGGGGGAAGAATATTGGCAAAATAGAACTCTAGCACACATGGTCATAAGAGTCTCTCATTGCTCTCTAAAGTAATAAATTGTCACCCAAATTGAATTTGTTTGATTTAAAACTGTGCAGAAGGGAAGGGCGGCTGTAATTGTTGACAATACCTTACAGCAAGTCTGCATTGGCCAAATTAAATTAAAAACTTATGATATTAACTTGAGGACTTGGGCAAGTTAGGTTTAAAAATAGAGGGCAGCCTCAGAGGTATATTGCTAAGTAACATGTCACTGTCACAGCAGCAATTCAAAGTATCTTAATGCAATATGTTGTAAACTTTTGCACTGCTCGTTGCGGCACATCCTCTGGAGTATGAGCATACTCCCACTTCCTGCATCAGTTTGGCCTGCTACCAAGTGGGATTTGCCAATGTGGCTCCAAATCTGGTGCTGAATTTTAGACACCGCCATGGGAATGGTGAAAGCCTATATTTAAAAAGCCCTGGAAGAAACATGGAAATTGTCAAAAGAAAACTGATACTTTGTAAACAAACACAGAAATTGCTGGAGAAATTCAACAGATCTGGCAGTCTGCATAGGGGGAAAGCAGAGTTAATGTTTCGATCCAGTGACTCTTTTTCACGGTTCTAAAGAAGAGGCACTGGACTCGAAACATTAACTCTGCTTTCTTTCCACAGATACTGCCAGACCTGCTGAGTTTCTCCAGCAATTTCTGTTTTTTTTTTCACATTTTCAGCATGTGCATTTCTTTGTTTTATGATATTTTGCAAAATTTCATTCACAGAACAAAATTCAAAGAACTTAACTTTATGAGTTTACGTAGAGAGAAAAAAGGATGTTCCCCTTCTCTGCTTTTTCAGTTATCCATTTAGTCAGCAGAAGCAGAAAGCTGCACACATAGAAATTTATATTTAATGTGTGATTTCTGCCTTTTTAAATTTTGTGTAAAAGCCTACATCATTCACACTCTCTAAATCACACCAGTGACGTTAATCAACAACTGTAGGCAGGAGCAGTAAGAAAAGGTCAGCATATCCCTTGACGAAGTCTTTCCTATCAATGTAAAAGGAATTTTATGAAGACTTCTACATATTTGACTCATTACTATTGCTCCCTTTTCTTTTTGTAATTTATTCGAATTCCTGTTAAATGATTTTTTTGTTGAAGGGTAGGAGTGTTGGTGAGATGCACACATTTGGTATTGATGACCATGTTATTTGTTTTATTTTGGATGTGCCCTTCCAAAGATCATCTTGAACAGCACCATCGACCATCCCAGACCAAGAGCATATATAGACCTGGCCATACTAAAATGATGCCTATATACCCAAACACAGGTGATTTTGAGTCCTCTACGGTTTGTGAATTTATTGCTTTCTTTGGTCCATGTGTTGTTACTGTCTTGTTGAAAATATAAAGCAACAAAAACCATATGGTAGGAGTGATGGCATGAACATTTTATATTCTAACACCAAATTAAATTGAACTGAAGAAATTTAAGATCATTGGAAAAAAAGAACCAGAAGTGCAATTTAAACTTACTTTTTATGCAATGTACATTACTAAGACGGTGAAAATTCATTTCTTGAAAGGGTAGTGGAAGCAGGTTCACTTGTAACTTTCAATATATAATCAAACATATATTTGGAAGGACAAGGAGGAGGAATTAAGGGCTCAAGGGTTTTTTTTCTATGCAGTATTAACCTTAATTTCTAGACACAATTTCAGACAAACAAAGTAAGGAGAAAGCAGTGTAGTACAGTGTACTCATTATTTATGAGCATGGCCTTACCTCTAATTATTTCCCAGACCAAAACATCTGTAAAGCTTGTTCTATAATTTCAGGCATACCCGGGAATTTTGAAAAATGACAGTCATGTTCCAGCATAACAAGGTGACTGTACTCTGTGAAAAGAATCAAGAAACAAAGCTTTAAAAAGCTACAAGTTAAAAAACAGCATTGGAACAACATTCAGATAACGCTGCTAATATTTTAAAGGTTGTTAAATATGATAAAGATGTTTCCCTTGAAGACGCACATCATTTCAAAATCTTCTAGTGTTCTTGGATAGAAGGTTTGAGTATAAAGACATCCTTCAGGAGACAGCATCTGTTAGTGTCTCAGTGGCAAGCCAACCTGCTAGGAAATGTTACAGTTACAGTAGATAGTAACTGTATGCAGCCATTATTATTGTTAAACTGAAGGCAAAAAGAGAACAATTTTATAAATCATGGAGCTTCTTTATTTTGGGAACAAATCAGATCCAGGAAAACTGTAGGTCAGAACTATGATGTGATTTGCTTCTTTGTGCCAAATATCTTAATAATTTAAAACAAACACAGAAAAATGTGTGTGTTTTTTTATTTCAATGTTGTTCCTAAAAGTAAATGTGCTTTATTAATTATGTTTGAAGTTGCAATGCTTGCTAAAATAGTGTGCTGCTTTCTGTTGAAGGTGCAAATAATCTACAGAAATAGAAATTCCTGGTTTTCCCTCACTATGATGGCCAGGAGTGCATGAGTATGAGCTTTAGATTGTTCACAGTTTTTGAAAAATACCATTACACCATTGTATGTGAGAGAATCAATTAATCTTTCATACATTGCAAGTTTTTTTTTGCAGTAGGGTGATATCCCCATTTAAACCAGTAGAGAATCTGTAGGAATATTTGCCTAGTTCATTTTTTAATCCCTGCAAAGTGGTCAGTAGGCAGTCCAAAAGGCCCAAGGTGAGGAAAATAGCAGGGAACAGCAAACATTGGAAAGGTTATAAGTGAAGAGAAGTGAAATCAAAAACTGAATTGGATAATGCAAGTTCAAGTTTTAAATGCCTGAAGATTGTGAGAGATAGGAAAGAGTGACAGGGATGGGGTGAAGGATTTCCAGAACATACTGAGGTAAGTGAGATACTCTAAATTTCTGCAATCCAGTTAAAACTTAAACTAGCAGTGAAACATCATTTTAACTGTAGGATGGTGGAAAACTGCATTGATGATATATTTGCAACTTAGAAGAGAGAAAAGCTCAGAGAAGCATTTCACATGATAACATCAATGAAACAAAAATAGGCAACGAAAGTTAGGACACAGAGGGAGAGGTGAGAATGACATCTCCTTGTTTGGCATTGGAGGAATGAATAATGAAAAAGGCTGAACAGGCCCTTTACTGGTTAAATAACGGACATCAGGGGCCTGTTTCTGCTCCCACTATACCACATCCCTCTTTTTGGGGGTGCCACATGCCCACTACGGGCATACCACCAAGATATTACCCTTCCTCACCCACCACTTCGTGTTTCTCCTTAACTTGCAAAGCCCAACTCCTCACACTCCATTAACTCCATCCCTTCAAAAGTTTCTAACCCCTCCCCAACCAAAATGCCCACATTCACTTTAGCCCATGATCGGGGTAGGCAGCTGTTGGGGAATAGAATGATGCTTGTCTATCGGAGCTATGAGACTGTGTGTGTGTGTGTGTGTGTGTGTGTGTGTGAATGGTAATATTGGGAATGAAGGTACTGGGCACAGTGGAGCTTCATTTTAAATTACAGGACAAGTCTAATCTATATATGTCCTTCTCAATTTTAATTATTATGTCTTGACTGATAGAGTGGGCGGGAGAGTAGGAGGGGCTATCTTTCCCTAAGGGTGCAATTAACTTGTTAAGTCAGCCCACGACCTATGTATTTTCACAGTCGACAGACTTATGATTGACTTTACTGCCAGGGATCAGGGAGCAGTAGGCCCACACCACCCTCAACCACAGTAAAACTCAGTGCATGAATTTTTCTGGTCGGGCTGAAATTCAGAACAAGTAGACTCCAGCTTAAAACTAAAGTGAGACTCTTCACCAGTGAAATTAGAAATCACATTTTCATATCAAGGATCCTGTTATTCTGGAACATCTAGCTCCCAGTGTCAGCAGATGTTAGGGGTTAATTGAACGTTTCGAAATTGTGATTGATAGATTTTTATTGGATAAAGGTATCAAGGGAAATTGATCAAAAGCAAGTAAAAAGGTTGAAAGTCAAGACCAACTGCTATCTAATTGAATGGCAGAGCAATTGTCAGGGGACCTGATAGTCTTCTCTTGTTCTTGTTAGTGAAATAATTGATCAAGTAAACTTTATCTCTCCAGGTTGTATAATTCACCTGGCTCCAAACCGCCTAATTCATTTAATAAAACCAAATAGATGTATTCACAATCTAATCCTGGTGATTTGTTTGGCCAAAAAAATTGAGGGATCCACAATTGTAAATTAAATAACATTAATAATGATTGAACCTTGGAATTTCATGCTGAAAGAATTGAATTATTAGACAATTTGATATGTGCAACTTTTAATTAAGTGTCAAAAGCTCAAGCACATGACACACAGATGGGAGCACATTGGCATACGTGTCAACTTGAAATTTAATTTGTAAATCTCTCATGTATTTTGTGCAGCGAGTCAGACAAAACCAGAAAGTTCCCACTTGACCTCAGTTGGGTTAGTCATTGATTGACTGAATGATTTTATTGTCACGTGTACTGAAATATAGTGAAAAGCTTTGCTTACAACTGGTACAGGCAGGTCACAGCAAGCAAAGGATGGTACAGATCAAAAAGACTTAGAGGCATACAGGTTACATTATTTGAGGCTAGAGCCCATTCAACAGTCTGATGATGGCCGGAAAGAAGCTATTCCTGAACCTGCTTGTGCGTGTGTTCAGACTTCTGTATCTTCTGCCTGATGGAAGAGGTTGTAGGAGGTCATTGTCAGAGTGCGATGGGTCTTTAATGATGTTGGCCACCTTTCCACAGCAGTGACCCATGTCAATAGAGTCAATGGATGGAAGGTTGGCTTCCATGAAGGTATGGACTGTCCACACCACCTTCTGTAGTTACTTTTGGATCTCAACAGAGCAGTTGCCTTATCAGGCCGTTATGCACCCAGACATAATGCTTTCAATAGTGCATCTGTAGAAGTTGGTGAGGGACCTTATGGGCATGCCAAATTTCCTGAGCCACCTGAGAAAGAAGAGGCATTGTTGTGCCTTCTTCACTGTCACGTTTACCTGGGAAATCCAGGATAGGTCATCGGATATTGTCACTCCAAAGAACTTGATGCTGTTCACTCTCTCCATGTCGGTTTTGTTGATGTAGGTGAGGGCGTGTTCTCATCCTTTCTTTCTGAAGTCGATGATCAGTTCTTTAGTTTTGTTGACATTGAGAGATAGATTGTTTTCATGGCACCACGTCACCAAGCTCTCTATCTCCCTTCTGTATTTTGATTTGTCATTGTTAGATATCCGTCCCACTATGGTGGTGTCGTCAGCGAACTTGTATTTGGCGTTCATTCGGAATTTGGCAACATAGTCATGGGTGTACAGGGAGTACAGTAGAGGCCTGAGGACACATACTTGGGGGCTGCTAAGTTGAGTATTATTGTGTAGTTACCTGTCCTCACTGATTGTGGCCTATGGATCAGAAACCTGAGAATCCAAATGCAGAGGGTGGAACCGATACCAAGGTTCCTGTAGTTTTGAGATCAGTCTGGAGGGGATAATGGTGTTGAAAGCGGAGCTGTAGTCAAGGAGCAGGAGTCTGATGTAGGTGCCCTTGTTGTCCAGCTATTCCAGGGATGAGTGCAGGGCTAAGGGATATGGCATCCTCTGTGGATGTGTTATGTCAATGGGCAAACTGTAGGGGATCAAGGCACGTTGGAAGACTGGAGTTAATGTAGGCAATGACCAGCCTCTCAAAGCACTTCATGATTATTGAAGTCAGAGCTATTGGGCGATAGTCATTAAGGCACACTGCATGTGTTTTCTTGGGTATGGGGATGATGGTGGTTTTCTTGAAGCAGGTCGGGACTTTGACTTGTAAAAGGGAGAGGTTGAAGATGTCGATGAATACCTCTGCCAGTTGGTCCGCATAGGATCTGAGTGCTTGGCCAGGGACATCATCTGGGCCCTTTGCTTTCCTTGGGTCGACTCCCAGGAAGACTGATCTGACCTTTGAAGCGGTGACAGAGGGAACAGGTGTGTCTGAGGCTGTCGGGGGAGGCGTCGCCATGCTGCTGGTATTCTGCTCAAACCAAGCATAGTAAGCATTGAGCGTGTCAGGGAGGGATGTGTCATTGTCCGTTATCTTACACTTTTGTGAAAATAACCTCCTGGGAATATACCTCCCCAGGTAGTTCAATTGTTCATACCACTCCAAGTCAATTTGACCCTTTCTTACAATCAACCCCAAACTTCCTCAGCTAGCTCCCCGACAACGTACATTGATAGCAGAACTGAGCTCAGTTTTTGCAGGATGGAGAAAGAAATGGGAAACCGCTATTGTATCAATTTATACCAATGTTTTCAATCAAAAGGCAAAAGAATGGAGGTATATCCAGGACAAAAATATCAATGTCTCTTATTACTTTTCATCTGCACAAAGAGGCTGAATAAAAAGCTGTTGTAATATTTTGGACACAAGTAAATCTCAACTTCATAAATACTCAACTTAGTAAAGACATTCAGAAATGTCTGAAAGTAGATAAATCACCTGAACCAGACGGACTGCATGCCAGAGTTCTGAGGGAGATAGCTGAAAAGCTGGTGGAGGCATTAGTGGGTGATCTTTCAGGGAGAGTCCGAGAGGACTGGAAAATCGTTAATTTAACCCCCCCTTGCTCTCCTTGGTCTAACCTGCTCGTTACCTCCTCAAAGAATTCTAACAGATTTGTCAGGCATGACCTATCCTTGATGAAACCATGCTGACTTTGCCCTACTTTACTATGCACTTCCAAGTATTCGGAAACCTCAGCCTTCAAAATGGGCTCCAAAATCTTACCAACGACCGAGATCAGGCTAATCGGTCTACAATTTCCCATCTTTTGCCTTACTCCCTTCTTAAACAAGCAGCGTTAAATTAGCAATTTTCCAGTCCTCTAGGACTCTCCCTGAAAGATCACCCACTAACATCTCTACTATCTTTTCAGCTATCTCCCTCAGAACTCTGGCATGCAGTCCATCTGGTTTAGGTGATTTATCTACCTTCAGACATTTCAGTATTTCTAAGAACTTCTCCTTGGTGATGGCCACTGCATGTTGCTCCAAAAAGCCATCTCGTAGACATTCCACAAGTTCATTTTCTTGCAATCCACTACCAACCTGATTTTCCTAGTCCACCTGCATATTGAAATCCCTCATAATCACTGTAACCTTGCCTTTCTCACACACTTTTTCTATGTCCTGGTGTATCTTATGCCCCAAATACGCAGTACTGTTTGGAGGCCTGTACATAACTCCCATTATGGTTTTTTTACCTTTGCGATTTCTCAACTCTATCCACACAGATTCTACATACCTGACCCTCCTTCATTTCTCGGTATTGATTTAATTTCATTTTTTACTAATAAGGCAACCCCATCCCCTCTGTCTGCCTGCCTGTCTTTTCAAGCTCCCAGTCCTGATTCCCTTGTAGCCACCTCTCTGTGATGTCCACCATGTCATATCTGCCAATTTCGATCTGTGCCACAAGCTCATTTACCTATTTTCGTATAATACGTGCATTCAGATACAACACCTTTAGTACTGTATTGAATGTCCTTCGTCACATTGTCATTCATTTATCCAATGTGCTTGAAGTTTGATTCCTAACCCTTTCCCAATATTCTATCCTATTGTGTGTGCTGGAGACTTTAATAACCTCACCTGATTCTCCTTTCCTTTCATTTTTTTTTCAGTTTTTTGCATGCAGTTGAATCCACCCCCACAGATGTTAACCTGCAGGTTCGTTTCCCATTGGCCATTATATTCCTTAGAGATTTACCGTTACGCATCCCCCCCCCCCCCTTTCTAGTTTAAAGTCCTGTTGACCACTCTATTTACCCTTTTCGCTGGAACATTTTGTCCCAGGTCAGTTCAGGTAGAGACCGTCCCAACAGTACAGATCCTTCCTGTTCCAATACTGATACCAGTGCCCATGAAATGGAACCCATCTTTCCCACACCACTCTTTTAGCCATGTGTTTACTTCCCTTATTCTTGCGTCCATATGCCAATTTGCACGTGGCTCGGGCAGTAATCTGGAGATTGTAACCTTTGAGGACCTGTTCTTTAATTTAGTTCCTAGTTTCCTAAACAGGTCCTCTTTCCTAGTCTTGCCTATATTATTTGTTCCAACATGGACCACAACAACTGGATCCTCACCTTCTCTCTCCAATACCTTTTCAAGCCAGTCAGAAATGTCCCTCACTCTGGCACCAGGCAGGCAACATACCATGTGGAACTCTCTACCCTGCTTACAAAGGACGCTATCTATTCCCCTAATTGTAGAACCCCTACAACTACCACCTATCTTTTTGCTCTCCCCTCTTGAATGGTCTCCTGTGCCATGGTGCCGTGGTCAGCTGGCTCATCCTCCCTACAGCTCTGTTCCTCATCCACACAGGGAGCAAGTACCTTGTACTTGTTGAACAAGGTCGAGAGCTGAGGCTCTTCTGTTTGTGAATGCAGGATGCCTCTACCTACCTCACTTGCAGTCACACCCTGCTGTCCCTGACCACTGACCGAATTTGTGGTACTGAATCTACCAGGCTTGACTGCCTCCTGAAACAGAACATCCAGGTAACTCTCCCCATCCCAAGTGTGCCAAGGTGTCCGAAGTTCAGACTCCAGGTCATCAATTCTGAGCTGAAGTTCCTCCAGCAACCAACACTTGCTGTAGATGTGATCTCTGCAGTTCGCAATGGGATCAGCCAGCTCCGACATCATACAGCTACAGCACACCACCTGGCCAGCCGTCACTACTTAGATAATCAATTTATTAGTTGTTAATCCCTAGTTAGTTAATTATTTATAAATAGTTTTGCAGTGTTTTTGTTTCAAACCTAGGACTGATTTCCTACCAGCCAGTCAGGTCATAGCTCTCCTCATCATCCTGTATAAACTTGTCCTGTCCTCAATGGCTTCTCCAGAACAGAAATTGGATCCCAATATCTGGGATAAATAGGGAAAGGATGCTAATAAGATGCCCTGTATGTTGTGGTTCTTGTGAAGAAAATTATTTATATATAAATACTTTGTTCCCTCAAATCTCTGAATGGTCTTGTTGCAACATAACAAATTAATACATTAAATGCCCTTGTTCATCAAATGTACAGTCATAGACATGTAAAGCACAGGGGACAGCTGTTCAACCAATCATGCTTGTACTGGCTCTATGAAAGAGCATTTGTGCTTAGTTCACATTCCCATTTTTTTGTCCATAACCCTATAAGCACCTCATCTTTTAAGAATTTATCTGAATATTTGAAATTTATTTGTGAAATCAGCTGCCCCCAAATTCTCAAGTGAAACATTCAAGATTTGGGTACTTCTCTGAGTGAAAATGTTTCTTATCGTCCTCTGGATTCTCTTCTGCTGTATCCCTGTATTTGAACAATGAGAGATACAAAATGTCAAGGTACTGTTAGAATAAAATGTGGGCAGCATGATGGGTAATTTGTATTCGGGTAATAGCGAGTTCATTAATAGTGAAGAGAATGGTTGTCGATTGCAGGAAAATATCGATTGTTCGGTCGAGTAGACAGAAAAGTGTCAAATGGAATTCAGTCCAGAGAAGTGTGAGGTTATGCATTTGAGGAAGACAAACAAGCTAGGGAATACACAGTTAGCGGGAGGGTAATGATAGGGGCATGTAATGGTGGAATTATTTAAAGCATTTATGAGGCCACAACTGGGGTTTTGTGTGCAGTTCTGGTTACAGGAAGGGTGTAATTTCTTTAGAGACAGTACGGAGGAGATTTACAAGAATGTTATCCAAGCTTGGAGATTGAAGAGGCAAGGGTTGATTTCCTTAAAACAGAGGAGGTTGAGGGATGATTCAATTGAAGTGTACAAAATATTGAGGCACTTGGGTAGAGTGGACAGGGAAGACCTGTTTCCCCCCCAGCGGAGAGGTCAGTTACCAGAGACCTCAGATTTAAAGTGGCTGGTAAAAGGATTAAATGGAATAAGCGGGGAAGACATTTTCATACAGAGGGTGGTTGTCCAGTTTGGTAGTTGAGTTAGAAGCCCTCAACTTATTGAAAATGAACCTGATTTGCACCTGAAATGCTGTAATCTCCAAGGCTATGGACCAGATGCTGGTAAGTGGGATTAGAGTGAGCAGCTAGTTTATTCAGGTAGTGTATAGATAATTGGTTGATTGACCTGTTTCTGTGCTGCAAATTTTCCACGGTTCTACAAGCCACTTGTGAAAAGTATTGCATTGAGACAAGTGTCAATGATATATAGCATTTCAAGATTACTTACAAGTTGTTCTTAATAGAGCTAAAAAGCAAAATTAGCTCACATCGTATTTATCAAGTGTTCAGTCGTAAACATTTGTCACTGTCCTATTAGAGGCTTCATCCTATTTTAGATGGAAGCATATGGTTAGTTGAGTCTTGTAATTTAATGCATTAATTAGAATAAATTTACAATGACAATAGGATAAATAGTTTAAAATTTACTAATTAACCAGTTACTCTTTGAAAGCATTCCAATTACACAAGCCATCAAGCCACAAATTGTATTTATTAACTTTGACAAGATGTTCAATCTAAGTATGGATCATGCTGATCTTTTACACCAAGTACATACCTGCATTGAAGATAATTCCAATTATATTAATTTTTTTTTAGAGTAATTTCTCCATTGGAATTATATTCGATCAAACTTGCACGAACAGGGTAGTGTCCAAGGCCTAATCATCATTGGCTGCTCATCAGTGACCTACTCATTATAATAAGGTCAGGTGTGTGAATACTCACTGATGATTACAATGTTCAACAGTGATGCTGAAACAGTCTATGCTTGCATGGAGTGTACAACATTTAGGCTTGTGCTGCTAGCTAGCAAGTAATGTTTTTTTTAAATATTCATCATGGGACATGGGCATCGTTTGCTGGACCAGCATTTATTGTCCATCTTGAACTGTCCTTGAGAAGAAGATGGTGAGTTGCCTTCTTGAACAATTACAATGCTGTGCTGTTGTTAGACCCACAGTGTCATTAGGTAGGGAATTTTCAGAATTTTGACTAGTGGCACTGCAAGAATGGTGGTATATTTCCAAGTGAAATTGTGAGTGGTTGGAGGCGAATTTGCATGTGGTAGGGTTCCCATGTAACTGCTGCCCTTCTCTTTTTAAATGGAAGTGGTCTTGGGTTTGGAAGGTGCTGTCTTAGGATCTTTGGTGAATTTGTGTGATCTACCTTGTAGATAGTATACACTGCTACTACTGAATGTTAGTGGTGGAGAGAATGAATGTTTGTAGATGTAGTGCCAATCAAATAACCGATTGGAGAAGCTCAGCAAGATTTCCTTGGAGAACAGGAGGCAAGTTGATTGAGTTGTTCAAAACCATCTGTGTCTGGACAGAGTAAAGAGGGAGGAATTATTTCCGTTGCTAGATAGATCTTGACTGACGGTCACAGATTTAAGGTGATTGGCAAAAGAAACAAATTATGACATGAGGACAATCTTTTAAAGTATTGATCAGTTATAAAATGGCAGAGACTGAAGTGGAGAATCAGTTGTGGCTTTCAGAAGACAATTAGATAATCACGTGAGTAGCAAAGATTTGCAGTGCTATATAGATAAGGCTCGAAAGTGGTAGTAGGTTTTATTTGTTCACTTACAGGATGTGGGAATCGCTGGCAATGCCAACATCTATTACCTATCCCTAGTTGCACTTGAGAAGGTGGTGGTGGAGCAGCGTTCTTAAACTACTACAGTCTACTGTTGTAGGTAGACCCACAATGACCTTAGGGAGGGAGTTCCAGGATTTTGACCCAGCAACGCTGAAGGAATGGCAATATAATTCCAAGTGAGGATGATGAGTGTCTTGGAGTGAAACATGCAGGTTATGGTCTTCCAATGTGCCTGCTGCCCATGTCCTTCTGGATAGTAGTGGTCACAGAATTTTGAAGGCACTGTAAGGAGTTTGGGTGAAGTCCTCCTACAACTACTGAAATGGTCAGGCCATTTATGATGGGAGTTTAGAACCAACTATTTGTGGGTCTGGAGTCACGTATATACCTGACCAGGTAAAAGCAACAGATTTCCTTCCCTAGTGGATATTAAGGAACCAAATGGGATTTTACAATGGTCTGACAATTTCATGGTCACCTTTACTGAAACTAGATATCACATCAATAAGACAAAATTCTACTGTGAGGCAGAAATATAGTGGTTACCAGGATTGATCATGTGGTTCAATCCATGCATTCAAGAAGGAATTGGATTATTATATCAAAAAGCATGTGTGACATTATGCCCAAAAAGGGAGGGGAATGACACTAAGTTGATAACTTCAAGAGCTTGTATATTCATGATGGGCCAAATAGTCTCTTCCTATGCTATAGCAATTCTGAGCCCGCAACTTTGAAGTGATTAGTATCACATACTAACCATCAGAGGTATGTAGCTCTTATCAAAGTGGTACATTTGAGAAATATTATTGTGTGATAATACAGAGTTTCAAATCTACTTACCTTTTAGATTCATATCTGATATTCCAGCAGCCTTGCCTTAGTTACTATTATTTGCTCCCTTTAACAGCTTTATTTTAAATTGTTGATTTACATGCAGCTTCACTTAAATGCTGTTCATGTGACTTCATCTCAAATATTATCATTGCAAGCACGAATGCTGCATTATGGTAAGATTGCCAGGCTGATGGAATGCAGACAATATGGGCCTTGGTCGTTTTATTACCTGACCATTTCTATTGCAAAGGCAATCCTTTAAAATGACACTGATTTTTTTCATGAGATTAAAATAAAGTATTAATGACTTTAATATCTTTTGGGAGAAGGCAATGACTTCTAAAGTATCAAGTGACTCAGTGAAATCGAACGAATTGTAATTTGTCAGAATGCTAATTTAGAAGGACAAGCTTCACAGCTGCTGAATTTTTAATTCTAACCAATTCTTCTTCCAATTCACAGTCCTTCATAAAGATGTTGGGAGCTGTCGAGCTGCTACCATAACAGGAGCAATGTCGAGGATCTCTCTCAATGATGATGAAGAGGACAAAGGAATCACTCCCGAAGGTGTGAATTTTTCAACCCTCCCTGGAAATATCATTTCCAAAGTTTTGATACAGCAGCCACCAGCTATGCACGTGCCAATCAGAATGAATGAATTAACAGAGCAGTGCCTAAAGAAGGAGAACAGTGAATTGCGACGAACAGTTTATTTGTGCACGGATGACAATCTGCGAGCAGGGGATGCTGATCTAGCGCAAACACAAGAGAGGATGATGGAAAGTGACTACATTGTAATGCCAAGAGGCTCAGCAAATGTCCAACCTCTCGTTAAAGATGAAAGCAAATTAAATATCAGCATGGAAGGCATGCCACATGATAGGTTAACACATTTTAAAGTTAACCCTGAATTTAATACAAGCGCATCTGTGATGGATCACATCAGTTTCAATTTAGACCAACACCTCACCACACAAGAACACAAACAGAATATACCATTTGAGCCTCGTTCAGCTGTAAAGAACTTCATTGTTTCCGAACTTGATGAAAATAACACTGCATTATCAAGGAGTGAAACAGGCTCAACAGTATCGATGAGTTCTTTAGAGGTTAGTACACTTGCATTGAGATGGTGTTAAAAAACGTATTCTCCAGCTATTAGAGGTGTTATTGTTGAAATGGCCTGTCCACTTCTCTATCTGCAGAATGTGAGTTTTTTCATTATCGTTTATCATCTTTCTCCATTCCTTTGCAGTTGTATCATATTCTGTACACACTTGAGGGGTAAAGAGATTTCTGCCCCAAGTAAAGCTCTGAAAACGGCATGTAATTTTCACCATTGTTAATGCTCAAAGTTTATTTCACTGCTGTCCTTTATTGACTAGTTTAATCCAGGAATTCCCCACCTCTTCATTATCAAGATCTCCCTCAAAGTAGCAGGCATGGAATGTCATATGAATCCATTAACAATCAGTTACAAATGTCCCACCAACAGTAATACCTAGGTTCTTACAAAGTAGTATGGGTCTAAGGGATTGGGAAAGGTCCCTTGGTTAAAATAATTGACTGAAGAGCTAGATCCTCAAGGGGACCAATAGTCCTCGGTTCTTCCAGCACACCCAGGTGCGGTTTGAGGGTGACAAAACTTGGGTACCAACCTTAACTGGCAGTTTGCTGAGTTTGGGAAGTTGAAGACTCTGCCCAAGCTTAAACAAGACTATCCACATAGTAAAGGTCAGGGCTAGAATTCCAAGCCCAGGAGAGCTCCCTTGTTCCTGACCTACTAAGCAATGGATACCTTTGTACCAGTTAGCACATTTAAGATCATACACACTGTCCAATTCAAATGGAAGAACATAGGAATCAATAAGGTCTGGACTAAAGCCTGGAACCCCTGACCCTTTCTCATCCCAGTTGACCCTTTTTGCTAGTACAGAGCTTGAGTATTTCTGACCAAAGTACATTTTAGAAATGTAGAAAATAGGAGAAGGAGGATGTCATTTGGCCCTTTGTGCCTGCTTCACCATCTAATTTGATCATAGCTAAGATGATCATCCAACTCCAAACTCCTACTTTCTCCTACCCCCTTTGATACCTTTAATCCTAAGAACTATATTCAACTCCTTCCTGAAAATATTAAATGTTTTGGCCCCAACCCCAAACTGTAGCAAAGGATTCCACAGGCTCATTACTTTCAGAGTGAGGAAAATTCTTTTCATTGCAGTCCTAAGTGGCCTACCCTTTATCCTTAGACTGTGATCCCTGGTTGTGGACTCCTTGGTCATCAGAAAATTCTTTCCTGCATTTGCCCTGTCTAGTCCTGTTAGACTTTTATAGGTTTCAATGAAATTTCACCCCCCCTCCCTCATTCTTCTAAATTTCAGTGAACATACTCCTAACCAAACAGTCCCACTTCATATGTCAGTCCTGCCAGCCCAAGAATCAGTCTAGTAAACCTGTTGAAGCCATTTGTCTTGCTCTCATCAGGACAATTCACAAGAATACGAACTTAAAAATAAGACCAGCATTTGTATAATTGCCTTTCAGAGAGGATAAGTGTTGGCATTTCCTTTTTAAATGGGTATTTCTTGCAAATTGTCTTGCATGCAAGATGAAAGCTACAACAATGAGTCCTTTTCAGCCATACTTTTTTGCTTAATTGGCTTTCTTATAAAGAGGGTACCAAAGACCTCTCCTCAAAGACCCTAAAATTTGCTGCTGAAATCCCAGTCAAAGTAGTCCCACAAGATGGGTCCTGATGATGTACACGTTAATGTACTCCTATAGGCCTTGCCCCCCTCCCAACTCCTCCAACCCCAAAGACAGCCAACCATGACCTGCCAACTATGCAGAATTAGAAAAATTGTTGTCTGTCCATTACATACTTGGAAAGCCCACACTTGCTCAGCAGTGGATCAAGAGAGAATGAGAAGAGAAATAAATGATGAAAAAGAGAACAAAATCCACTGTAGTCTGTACAGGCTGCTTTACTGTTTCTTTTCTGTTTCAGTCTGTACCAGATAATTTGATATGCTCTGCTATAGCTAGTGTTTTCTCAACAGTTGTACAAGGTAATTGCTACTCCATCCAAGGAGGCAGTGGCATATTGGTAATATCACTGATGTTGTCATTCAGATGCCCAGGTTAATCTTCTGGGGACATGGATTCAGATCCCACCATGGCAGATGGTGAAATGTGAATTCAATAAAATCTAGAATTAAAAGCTAGCCTAATGATGACCATGTAACCATTGCCAATTGTTGTTTTTAAAAAAAAAAAAAGCCCATTAGTTTGCTATTGTCCTTTAGAGATAGAAACCTGCCATTCTCACTGGATTTGGCCTACATATGACTCCAGACCCACAGCAATCTGTTTAATTCTGAAATGACCTTGCAAGTAACTCAGTTCAAAGGCAATTAGGGATGGGCAATAAATGCAGGCCTCATCAATGCCCATATCCCATAACATTTTTTAGTGACATTTAATATTTACATTTCTTGGATTCTTAAAATATTCTCTTTCAGCCTATGAATTCTACTCTAACACTTCACTTTTTAAGGAATAACGAACAAACTGTAATATTTAGTTATAGTTGGGGAAGGTATTTTAACCTAATTCAGGTGAAAGTTATTTTAAATTTATTATAACATGAAATTAGTCTTGTTGCTCAGGTAGAGTAGTAAATGGGAGTCCAACTTGTGCATTTTCCCAACCCACAGGAAGATATACCTTTGCCTCAGCATACTTTCTGTAAACTCAGTTGACGGAGTTGGGTTAACCCTTACTCTCTCAGCTGTCATCCTCAGAATTTCTTTAGATAAGCTGGCTCGTCCAGGTGAGTGATCCACAATCATCTTCACTCTTTCCACATGCAGAAAGATACAGGGGACAGTCCAAACACACAGTTGTATCTGCAGTTCATTTTCCTGAAAGCAATCAGCAGCCAGAATACAACTTGGAGCACAAGTTCACATCAAGAGTGACTGGCCAGGAATCTCTCCCACTTTTAAAGCCCTCCATAGGTATTTTCAAATGATTTGCAGGTTGGTACTCAATACTTTGGCCATCGACCATGCTGATTAAGTCCCAAAGTGGGATTTGAACCTAGAGCCTCTAATTCAGGGGCACAAATGTTATACACTGCACAATAAGGCACTGAACCTATGCATCCCTCAAGCCAGGAGGCTGTGCCACTGTCTGAACAACCTGGCGCATGATATTCATGCCTTGACTGAATCTTCACTGTAAAGCAATAGTTTGTCAGATCAAAGCTTTGCCCCATTGTTGGATGCCGGCATGCGGCAGCATTAGAAGTAGCTTAAAACTGGGTGAAACAATACGGAGGAAGAGTCTGGACATGCTAGCAAGAATGGATGGTAAGATGGCTGGAGTACAAGAATATGCTGCAGGTTTGTACAAGTCTAATCACAAACTTCCCTTGAACAAATGTTTTTGAAACATGCCGGAAGCAGTAACTGAGATGGCTAATTGAATGTGTTTTCTTGTTGCAGGTAGGATGGGAGCAACACTCTGGGCTGCCTTAGCAACTAGCCTCACCATGGTATTTTTCATTACATGAAGCAATGGGGATCATTACACCGATTTAGAGGGAGGTATTAATGACTGAGTGAACTCAGGGTACAGTTTTTATCATCACATATGGTGATGATCAAGTAAACTGTGCACCAATATCAGAAGACATGCCATTTCCATCCCTCTGATTTCAATGGAATGATGATTAGATGAATTCCATAGCAAGAGGGTAAGCCACTCCTCTAGATCGCTACTGTGCGGCAAAGGTGAGCATTTACATTGGTGTGCAGAGGGTGAAGACCTAAAAGCTGCAGAGGTGTTCTTTGCAGGATGACAGCAGCCTAGGGACTCTTAATGATTTTGATGCCAGGAGGCATCAGAGAAAAATGGTAGCCAGCACATCTCTGTTCAGCATCCCGCACTGCAATATTAGGCAGCCTCAGTGCACTTGAATGTAGACTGAAGAAGACTATTAATAAATTATTCATACATGTTGGACTATGGACTGCTCTTGTTCTCCCTTGTTTGCTTGTACAAAGTGATAGTCGACAATAGGATGTGACTTCTAACAGAGACATGCTGTCAAAATCTCCAGCAAGAGAGCTCTTTACTTGCTTCCTCATTAGTATAATGGTCAGTATCCCTGACTGTCCCGTGGGAGACTGGGGTTCAATTCCCCAAAGGGGAGATTGCTTTGTGGTGGTTGGTTAGCTCAGCTGGTTAGAGTAGTGCTAACTAATGCCAAGGTCATGGATTCGATCCCCACACTGACCAAATGTGTCGGATCCTAGCCACGAGTTGCACGCTTTGCAGCCTGATTGGTGGCTTGTGTGGCAGTCTCTACTTTTGCCTGAGCGGTGGTGGTATAGTGGTGAGCATAGCTGCCTTCCAAGTAGTTGACCTGGGTTCGATTCCCAGTGATTGCAGAGCTGTGCTTTTTTTCAGGCGGCCCGGTGGCTCAGTGGTTAGCACTGCTGCCTCACAGCACCAGGGAACCTGGTTCAATTCCATCCTCGGGTGACTGTCTGTCTGTGTGGAGTTTGCACGTTCTCCCCGTGTCTGTGTGGGGTTCCTCCAGGTACTCTGGTTTCTTCCCACAGTCCAAAGATGTGCAGATTAGGTGGATTGGCCGTGCTAAATTGCCCATAGTGTTCAGGGATGTGTAGCTTAGGTGTGTTATAGAGGTATGTGTCTGGTTGGGATGATCCAAGGATCGGTGTGGACTTGTTGGCCAAAGGGCCTGTTTCCACACTGTAGGGATTCTATGATTCTATGTAGAGGACACAGTGCAGATGTCTTGCTCACATTAAAGTGACTTTCTGCACTATGGATAGGACTACTGCCCAACTCTTCGCAAGCCTGCACACCTATTCCACCCAGCAGACAGTCAGTCTGGGACACCAGACTGTAACCCAACATTGTGTTTCAGTGCTGCATTAGAGGTGCCATATCTTTCAGCTGATGTTCAGTAAAGCTTATCTGTATTCATAAAGCTAGCTGACCGAATGTTTTTGCCAACATTTATTTCTCAAATACATTTAACTGGTCATCCATGTAGTGATTATAACCTGGTCAGTCAGGTGGACCTCATGGAATATGGGTTCCCAAATTGATTCTGTTAATCTGCTCCAATCAGGGAGTCCGAGATGATAGAAATAAACAGGAGTGTCAGACATCCTGTTCACTCAGCTGGCTCCAAGGGAATTGGATCAGTGTCATAAAGTTTCCACGTGTAAATAAAGGGTGACTTGGTGGTGGGATACTGACCTCGAGTTATTTCAATCCAGTTGTTTGTTATTGTGGGAACTTTACTGTGTATGACATGTGACCTCCACTATAACGGTGACTATGCTTCAAAGGTTGTGAAACACTTTGGGACATACACAGCGCTTAATAAGGCATTGTCTAAGTGGAGTTGGATGGTCCTTTACAGCAAGATCGACTTTATGAATGTAGAGCTCGAGATGCAAAGCTTCATATCACAGCTGTACGAAGGTGCAGTTACAAAGGTCACCATTACTTGAATAACTTTTCTATCAAAACTAATAGAAGGGAAATCCTTCTGACTTCCACAGTCAAGTTGCTGATATTGAACCCTGTCCAATTAAATGTTGTACTGGTATATCTACCAACTCCCTTGGTTGCTTTAACATATTTGGAGAACTGTGCCCATCATTGGTCTCCTTCTTTAAGGAATGATATAAATGCATTAGAATCAGATTAGAGAAGGTTGACTTGACCAGACCAGTACCAGAATAGGCCGGTTGTCTTCTGTGGAAAGGTTAAACAAACTAGGACTGTGTCTGTTGGAGTTTAGAAGAGCAGTAAGTGACTTGATTGAAATATGCAAGATCCTTAGGAGTCTTGATACAGTAGATATGGAGAGGAATTTTCCTGTTTTGGAAGAATCTGGAAACAGAGGTACTGTTTTAAAATCAATGTTCACCCATTTAAAGCAAAGATTAGTTGATTTCTTTCTTCCTCTGAGAGCTGTGCATCCATGATCTTTTCAGGAAGAGCGTCCTTGAACATTTGTAAGGCAGAAATAGATAAACGTTTGTCAGAAAGGGGCTGAAATGTTATCACTGATAGGTAGGAAGATAGATTTTGAGGTCACAGTCTAATCATGCATGATTTTATTGAATGGCAGATCAGGCTTGAGGGGCTGAATGGCCTGCTGCTTATTTGTATGTTTCTGTTAGTTTTATAAGCCTATTCTTTGATAATTGGGAAAACAAACTTTACATTGGCACTTAACTACCAATTCCATTCTGAGAGGAATTGTGGAAGCAGAGTTAGTTATTGTTTTCCTGTCACTGCCCTTCCCTTGCTAAATAGTGGGAGGATTTGCAGTCTGACCATGAATCTGACAGCGTGAACATTGCATACTTCTTCTGTGGTTGTTCCATCCTTACACGCAGGCCACTGGGATGACTCCCAAGCATGGGCTTCCTCAACCCATATATTGCTCAAGAACAATATCTTTTATTGTCACTTGTACTGCTATACTCCTGTATTGTAGTACAACGAAAAGTTTTTACAGTGCCTCTTAATGGTGCCATCTTGGGTACAAGTACCTAGGTACAAATCTTAAAGTTCAAAAAACATCGTGGTCTTACACTAAGACAATTAAAAGAAAGCATAAAAGCATTTGGGGTGGCATGGTGGCTCAGTGGTTAGCACTGCTGCCTCACAGCACCAGGGACCCAGGTTCAGTTCCACCCTTGGGCGACTGTCTGTGTGGAGTTTGCACGTTCTCCCCGTGTCTGCGTGGGTTTCGTCCGGGTGCTCCGGTTTCCTCCCACAGTCCAAAGATGTGCATGCTAGGTGGATTGGCCACGCTAAATTGCCCATAGTGTTCAGGGATGTGTAGATTAGGTGGGTTATAGGGGGGTGGGTCTGGGTGGGATGCTTTGAGGTTCAGTGTGGAATGGTTGGGCCGAAGGGCCTGTTTCTACACTGTAGGGATTCTGATTTACTTAGAGGTAGTTATAACATAGTGAAAAGGTTTTAAATTACAGTCTGATAACAGCAGTTCAGTATGTGGCACCAGGCCCAAGTCCAGAAAATGTCCCAAATCACTCTAGCTGCCAGGCCACTCCTCACCAGCACTCAGCGGCAACCAGGTAAGTTGCACTGTACTGGGATTCGTACCTCGGCCTCTGAAGCACCCTCTTGCACTGTACAATACATTGGAAGATACACATTTTGATTTTTTTTAACCTATTTGAGTCATTTGTTGCCTACTGTCATTGTTTGTCCACCGCATGTGTCACTGAGCTTGTAATTCAGAGGTTCTAGAGGTCATGGGTTCAAATCCAACCATGCCAGCTGGTGGAATCTGAATTCTGCCAATAAATCTGAAAGCAAAAGCTAGGTGTGGTAATGGTGACCCTGAAGATATTTTCAGTTTTTGTAAAAACCCATCTGGTTCAAAATTTTCAAGATTTGTAGCTTGGGTTGTGGATGAGGTTCTGGACATGCTCACCGAACCAGTGGGTTTTGTTGCAAATGTTTTGTTACCCTGCTAGGTAAAATCATCAGTGTGCCTCTGGTGAAGCGTCTGTGTTCTATCTGGCTTGTTATTTATATGCCTCGGTTTGCTGGGGTGGTTGGTATTATTTCCGATATTGTTTCTCAGTGGCTTGTACACAGGGTCTAATTCAGTGTGTTTGTTGATGGATTTCTGATTAGAATACCAGGCCCCCAGGAATTCCTTGTCGTGTCTCTATTTGGCTTGTGTGATTATGGATGTATTGTCACAGTCGAATTCATGTTCATCGTTGTCTGTGTGTGGTGAGACAAGTGAGAATTGGTTGTGTCTCTTGGTGGCTAGTTGGTGTTTGTGTATCCGTGTTGTCAGTTTTCTTGTTTGGCCTCTAGTGTTTTTCACAGTCCTTGCATGTCATTTTGTATATTACACCAGTTTTTCTGGTTTTGTGTATGGGATCCTTTTACGTTTCTTAGTAGCTGTGTGATTTATATGCCTCAGTTTGTGGGGGTGGTTGGTATTTCAGTTTCTGTCAGTGGACTTAGTGGACAACACTACTCACTCCATTCACTCATCCCAAGAATTTCTCAACATCATCAAGGACACCAGGATAGAAAAGGGCAAGATGATGATATCCTTCGACATAACAGGACTATTTATATCAATAAACATTGGCCTAGCCAAAGGAACAATTGCCACACCGCTGGACGAATAAAGTAGGCAGGCGATCCAGGACACCAACATCAATAAGGACACATCATGAAACTATTAGATCTGTGCCTCACAACCCACTTCACCTTCAACAACAGCATATACAAACAAATCAATGGGATCCCCAATATCAGGACTGATTGCAGAAACAGTAATGCAAAGTTTAGAACACAGTGCTCCTCGCTATACAACCCAAACTTTGGGTCCAATATGTGGATGACACCTTCCTGATTATTAAACGCACAACTGGAAGAAATCCACCGACACGTAAACAACATCCTTACCAGGATAAAATTCAAGAAAGGAGAAGGGAACAACAACTGACTACCCTTCCTGGAACTGATGGTAGAACGCAAAAACAACGGGGAGCTCCAGATGAGTGTATATGGAAAGACCACTCATATGGACCAGATACTCAATTACACTAGCAACTAACCCAACGCCCACAAACGGAGCTGCATCAAGACACTATTTAAACGAGCCACAACATATTGCAGCAACCCAGAACTATGCAGAGCAGATCAGGAGCATCTATAAGGAGTTTCCTAAAGGAATGGATACCCAAAAAGCACAATCTGCTGTTACCTCGGAGACAGACCACAACAGGAAGAGACAACACGACAAGACCCTACCATATGTCAGGACATTTCAGAGATGAAAACAAGACAACGGGGACCCCTAGGTATCAGAGTAGCCCACAAACTGACAACCACCCTACGACAGCTACCGACAAACACAAAGGATCCCATATCCAAAACCAGCAAAACTGGTGTAATATACAAAATACCATGCAATGACTGAGAGAAACGCTGCATAGGCCAAACCGGAAGAAAACTGACAATACGGATACATGAACACCAACTAGCCACTAAGAGACATGACTAATTCTCACTTGTCTCTCTACACACTGACCAGGAGGGACACTAATTCAACTGGGATGATACCTGCATAATCGCACAAGCCAAACCGAGACACGACAAGGAATTCCTGGAGGCCTGGTATTCCAGCCAGAACTCTATCAGCAAACACATTGAATGTGTGTACGCCTGTGTACGAACCACTGAGAAACAGAACCGGAAGAAATACCAGCCACCCTAGCAAACCAAGGCATGTAAATAACAAGCAGGACAGAACACCGACGCTTCACCAGAGGTGGACTGATGTTACTGATGCGATGAAATGTTTGCAACCAAGCCCACCACTCGGCAAGCATGTCTCAACCCTCATTGGGTTGACCAATGTCTCTTTAGACACTGACCGGGCCAGCATTTATTACTTATCCTATTTGTCCAGAGGGCAGTAAAGAGTCAACCACTTTGTTGTGGGTCTAAAGTCACATGTAGGCCAGACTCTGTAAGAATGACCGTTTCCTTCCCAAAAGGATATTAGTGAACCAGATGGTTTTCCCTGACAATGGTGTCATGGTCACCAGTAGACTCCTAATTCTAAATATTTATTGAATTCAAAGTCTACCATTCACCATGGCAGGATTCGAACCTGGTCCCAAGAACGCTATCAGGGTCTCTGAATTTTAGTGATAATGCCACTTGGCCATCATCTTCCTTGTCATCCTTTATTCAGTTTGGCCTAAATGTGACTACACACCTACAGTAATGTGGTTAACTCTTAACTGCCCTCTGAAATGGCCTGCCAAATCAACCAATTCAGAGATAATTAGGGGTGGACAACAAGTGCCATCAAGGAATGGCCACATCCCATAAAATGACGTCCACTAGAGTAGTATCAGAAGGTTGGAGGGTGGCAAATGTCATTCCCTTGTTCAAGAAAGAGAATAGGGATAATCCTGGAAATTATAGACTGGTCAGTCTTACTACTTCTGTGGTGGGCAAATTATTGGAGAGGATTCTGAGAGTATTTATGATTATTTGGAAAAGCACAGTTTGATTAGAAATAGTCAGCATAGCTTTGTGAGAGGCAGGTCATGCCTCACAAGCCTTATTGAATTCTTTGAAGATGTGACAAAACACTTCAATGAAGGTAGAGCAGTGGATGTGGTGTATATGGTTTTTAGCAAAGCATTTGATAAGGTTCCACATGGTAGGCTCATTCAGAAAGTAAGGAGGCTTGGGATTCAGGGAAATTTGGCTGTCTGGATACAAAACATGGCTGTCCAATAGCAGACAGAGGGTGGTAGCAGATGGAAAGTATTCAGCCTGGTGCTCGGTGACCTGTGGTGTTCCGCAGGGATCTGTTCTGGAACCTCTGCTCTTTGTGATTTGATAGGTGAGTGCAGGTAGGAAGTGCTGGGGATTGGTCAGTGAGGTGGGAGGGGCAGATAGGTAGACAGGTTGTCAGGTCAAAGAGGTGAGAATGAAAGGGAGATTTGGACATGGGATGAGGCCAGGGGTGGGGAGATTTTAAAACTGGTGCAATCCATGTTTAGGCCATCAGGCTGTAGGCCCCCGAGGCAGAATAGGAGGTGCTGCTCCTCCAATTTGCAGGTGGTGTCATTGTGATACTGGAGGAGGCCCAGGATAGACATCACCCAGGGAGGGGGAGTTAAAATGGTTGGCAACAGGAAGATGTTGTCGTTTGTCGCACACAGCGCAGCTGGTCTACAAAACGGTCTCCGAGTCTCCGCTTGGTCTCACTGATTGTAGAGGAGGCCTGGAGCAGCGGATGCAATAGACCAAGTTGACGGATGTGCAGATGAATCCCTGTCTATTGTGGAAGGTTTGATTTGTGCCTTGAATGGAGGTGAGGGGGGAGGTGTAGCACTTCCTGTGGTTGCCGAGGGTGGTGAGGTTAGTGGGGAGTGTGGAGCAGATGAGGGAGTCACGGAGAGAGCATGACAGGAGCTTGAACAGTTAATCAACTTTAGTAACACCTTTCACCCCAACCTCACATTCACCTGGACCATCTCCAATACCTCCTTCTCCTTCCTAGACCTCTCTGCCTCCATCTCTGGTGACCACCTCAAAACTGACATCTATTTCAAGCCCACCGACTCCCACAGCAACTTGGACTACTCCTCTCACTCCCCTTCCCACAAAAATACGATCCCCTACTTCCAATTTCTCCACCTCCGCCACATCTGTTCCCAAGATTGGGTGTTCCACTTTCACACATACAAAGAACAAAGAAAATTACAGCACAGGAACAGGCCCTTTGGCCCTCCAAGCCTGCACCAATATGCTAAAACCTACTAAACCCCCTACCCTTCCAGGGACTGTATCCCTCTATTGCCATCCTAGTCATGTATTTGTCAAGATGCCCTTTGAAAGTCAGAATAGAATCTGCTTCCACTACCTCCCCCGGCATAGAGTTCCAGGCACCCACCACCCTCTGTTTTTTTAAAAAAAAAACTTCCCTGGTACATCATCATCTTTAAACCTTGCCCTTCGCACCTTAAACCTATGGCGCGGTAACTGAATCTTTCGCCCTGGGAAAAAGCTTCTGACTGTCCACTCTGTGTCCATGCCCTTCATAATCTTGTAGACCTCTATCAGGTTGCCCCTTAACCTCTGTCATTCCAGTAAGAACAACCCAAGTTTCTATAATCTCTCCTCATAGCTAATGCTGTCCATACCAGGCAACGTCCTGGTAAATCTTTTTTTGTCCCCTTTCCAAAGCCACCACATCCTTCTGGAAGTGTGGTGACCAGAATTGAACACCATATTCCAAATGCGGCCTAAATAAGGTTCTATAAAGCTGCAACATCCCAGATGTCCTCCTATTTCGAGGACCGTAACTTACCCCTCTGCTGATCGAAAATGACCTTCACCACATCTCTTGCATTTCCTGCACTTCTGCCCTCACGTCCCCTCGCTCCAACAAAAATAAAGACAGAATTCCCCCTTGTCCTCACATAACCCCACCAATGTCCGCATCCAACGTATCATTCTATGCCACTTACAATCCAACCCCACAACCAAAGAGATATTTCCCTCCCCACCCCTATCCGCTTTTCGTAGAGAGCGGTCCCTCCACAACTCCTTTGTTTGCTCGACACTCCCCACTAACTCCACCACCCCCGGCACCTTTCCCTGCAACCACAGGAAGTGCGACACCTGCCCCTACACCTCCCCCCTCACCACCTCCATTCAAGGCACAAAACAAACCTTCCACTTTAGACATGGGTTCACCTGCACATCCGTCAATTTGTTCTACTGCATCCAGCGATAAGGCCTCCTCGACATCGGTGAGACCAAGCGTACACTCGGAAACCGTTTTGTGGAGCACCTGTGCTCTGTACGTGACAAACAACAACACCTGCCGGTCGCCAACCATGTTAACAGCCCCTCCCACTCCCTGGGTGACATGTCCATCCTGGGCTTCCTCCAGTGTCACAATGACGCCACCTACAAACTGGAGGAGCAGCATCTCCTATTCTGCCTTGGGAGCCTACAGCCTGATGGTCTAAACATGGATTTCACCAGTTTTAAAATCTCTCCACCCCCGGCCTCACCTTTTTTATGTCCAGCCCTCCCTCTCATCTCCGCCTCCTTGACTTGACAAAACCTGTCCATCTTCTCTCCCACCTGTCCATCCTCCCACCCCACTGAGCAATCCCTACCTGCACTCACCTATCACCATCCCATCTACCTTTCCCAGCATCACCCCTCCTCTCTCTCTTTATTTCTGAGCTCCCTTACCCCTCCCCATTTCTGAAGAAGGGTCCCAAACCAAAACGTCAACTTCCCTGCTCCTCTGATGCTGCCTGGCCTGCTGTGCTTCTCCAGCTCCACACTGTTATCTCTGACTCCAGCGTCTGCAGTTCTTGCTAGCTTGAAGATTTGTTATGAACCTTTGTAGTCACAAGTCACAAGACAGAGACCCCATGAGCTGCCAGGGATGCTGGACTTCTGTAACATTGGTTTGAAGGTATCTCTAAAACAGTTTCACTGTCCTTCAGGGAGTTTCCAGCTGTAACCAAGTTTTTGGATCAGGCATATGGACGATATGAGGTGATCAGTGTCTCAACAATGGGTAAGTTGGCTTGAGAGAGCATGGAGCTATTGTACCACCTTTCTGGCCACTGGATTTGGAGGATACTGCAAGGATGACTAGTCAGTCAGGCTGCTCAGCAAACAATTGAAATACTTGAGCCATTGACAACCAATTTGAATGTTTTTAGCTGGTAGGGTTCACCCAAGTCCCCTTCATCACTGATGTTGGGTTTGGGAGTGTTCTCTGTGGGGGCTGCACAGTCTCCTCTGCACCATTTCATCCATAATTTTAGTTTACTTTGTGTCAAGCCATTTTGAACCTTTCTCTCAATTACATTCAAACAAGGAAACAATAGGTGATCCTTTGGAGCTTGTCAGCTATGGGAGTTCGCCAAGTGTCACATTTTAAGAGCTACTGTTTAGGCCATCAACAATGCCTGATACATATGCTGAGCACTGATTGGTATTGTAGATATTTTCTAATCACCTGTTCAGGGATATTACACACCTCTGGAGCAGGAAGTGAGACTTGAACCCAGGCCTTCTGACTCCTAGATAGGGACACTAGCAAAGGACCACAAGAGTCTGTGATTAGCATTGTCCATAACGCTTCCTATTTAAAATAAAAGCTGTACTGGCTACCTATCTCCAGACTTTGCTCAAAGTCAGTCTCCAAGTCAGTGGTCGCTAAGCGCTTTAACATCCCTTTCAGACCAACATCACCTCGTTTATGTTAGAGCAGTGAGTCAAAATTGGACCTGTATCTTCACTTTTAGCCAAATCACTGTGCCAGGATTATTTGAAGAACAAACGTAGAGAATGAAGTCTCATCATAAGATACAGAAACAAGTAGGAGTCAGCCATTCAGTCTTTTGATCTGCTCTGCAATTGAATATAATCATTGGTGGTCATCCAATTCAGTATCCTGTTCCCCCTTTCTCCCAAACCGTTGAGCCTTAAGAACTATATCTATGTCCTTCTTGAAAGCATACATTGTTGTAGCCTCAATCAGATTCTGTGATGGAGAATTCTACAGGTTCACCACTGTCTGGTTGAAGAAATTTCTCTTATCTCAATCTGAAAATGACCACCTTGTGTTCTTCAACTGTGATCCTTGGTTCTGTACTCCTTGATCATCGGGAACATCCTTCCCACGTTCACCATGTTCATATTTTATATGTTCCTATGAGATTCTCCCCCCGCCCCATTCTCTAAACATCAATGAATATAATCCTAACCAATCCAGTGTCTTGCAGCTATTCCCTTCAGTATGAATCTGTGATTGAAGCTGGATTCAATACAGAGATGAGAGCTTGTCTTATGAGCAGAGATTGAGCAGTTTAAGCTTATACTCTCTTGAGTTTAGAAGAATGAGAAAATAGGTGCAGGAGTAGGCCATTTGGCCCTTCCAGCCTACACAACCAGTCAATATGATCATGGCTGATCATGCAATTTCAGTATCCCATTAACGCCCTCTCCCCACACCCCTTGATCCCTTTAGCTGCAAGGGCCACATTCAGCTCCCTCTTGAATATATCTAATGGACTGGCCCCAACAGCTTTCTATGGTTAAAAAATTCCATAGGTTGACACCTCTTTTAGTGAAGAAGTGCTTCCTCATCTCAGTCCTGAATGGCTTACCCATTATTCTTAGACTGTGATCCCTAGTTCTGGATTTCCCAACTTCAGGAATATTCTTCCCACATCTAACTTGTCCAGTCCCATCAGGATTTTATATGTTTCTGAGGTCTCCTCTCATTCTTCTAAATTCCAGCGAGTACAAACCCAGTCGATCCAGTCTTTTTCATATGTTAGTCCTGCCATTTTGCGAATCAGTCTGGTGAACTTCGCTGGACTCACTCAATAGCAAGAATGTTCTTCCTCAGACTAGGTGACCAAAACAGCACATATAGTCAAGGTGCGATTTCACCGAGTCCCTGTATAACTGCATTAAGACATCCTACTACTGTACTCAAATCATCTTGCTATGAAGGTCAGCATGCCATTAGCTTCTCTTACCCTCTGCTGCACCTGCATGCCAACCTTCAGAGTCTGTTCCACCATGACACCCAGGTCTCGTTGCACCTCCCATTTTCCCAAACTGTCACCATTCAGATTATAATCTGCCTCCCCGTTTTTCCTCATATCTATCCACATTATATTGCATTTGCCCACTTAGCCAGCCAGCCCAAGTCACCCAGCAACCTCTCAGCATCCTCCTCACAGTGCACACTGCCACCCAGCTTAGTGTCATCTACAGAATTGGCGATATTGCATTCGATGCGTTCATCCAAATCATTAATGTATATTGTGAACAGCTGAAATTCCAGCACTGAATGCTGCAGCACCCCACTAGTCACTGCCAGCCACTCTAAAAAGGACTAATTTATTCCAACTCTCTGCTTCCTGTCTGCCAACCAGTTCTCTCGCTGTCAATACATTACCTCCGATATCATGAGCTTTAATTTTCCTCACTAATCTCGTGTGGATGCTTCTCAAAAGCCTTTTGAAAGTCCAGATACACAACATCCACTGATTCACCCTTGTCTGCTCTGCTGGTCACATCCTCAAAAAAAGTCCAGACAATTTGTCAAGCATGATTTTGCTTTAGTGAATCCATGCTGACTTGGACCAATTTGGTTAGTGCTTTCCAAATGCTCAGTTATTACATCCTTAATAATTGACTCCAGCATTTTCCCCACCAATGATGTCAGGCTAATTGGCCTATAATTCCCCGTTTCCTCTCCCTCTTTTTGTTTTAAATGTGGAGTTAGATTTGCTACTCTACAGTCCTTTGGAACTCTTCCAAAGTCTATAGAATGCTGGAAAATGATCACCAATGCATCTGCTGTTTCTGGGACCACTTCCTTAAGTACTCTAGGATGCAGAGTATCAGGCCCTGGGGTCTTATTGAATTTTAATCCCAACAATTTCCCCAGTTCCATTTCCTGACTAATGAGGATTTTCCTTCAGTTCCTCCTTCATGCTTGATCCTCTATCCCCAGCATTTCTGGAAGTTTATTTATGTTGTCTTAGTGAAGACAGATCCAAGGTATTTGTTCAACTGATCTACCATCTCTTTATCCATTATGAATTCACCTGATTCTAACTGTAAGGGACCTACGTTTATCTTCACCGTTCTTTTTCTCCTCCCATATCTAGAGAAGCTTTTGTAGTCAGTTTTTGTTTTCCGCAAGCTTACTATCTCTCCCTGTCCTCAGGTTTGCTAATTTTTCTGACTAACTGATATGCCTCCTCTTTGCCTCCTCTTTACCTCCCCTTTCCCTGATTTCCCTTGTAGGCCATGGCTGAGCCACCTTCCCTGTGTCACTCTTAGCTAGACAGGGATGTACAATTTTGAAGTTCATCCATGTGTTCTTTAAATGTCTGCCATTGCCTTTCTACATCAACCCCTTTTAAGTATCCTTGGCCAGTTTATCCTAGCCAATGCATGCCTCATACCATCAAAGTTAGCTTTCTTTAAGTTCAGGACCCCAGTCTCAGATTTAACTGTGTCACTCTCCATCTTAATGAAGAATTCTACCATATTATGGTTACTTTTCCCCAAAGAATCTCACTCCACAAGATTGCTAATTAATCATTTCTCATTACACAATACTCAGTCTAGGATAGCTTACTCTCTCGTTTGTTCCTTTAACATATTGGTCAAGGAAACCATCCCTCATACATTCTAAGAAATCTTCCTTGATCGCATTGCTACCAGTTTGGTTTGTCAAGGCAATATGTAGATTGAAGTCACCCATAATAACTATTGTACCCTTACTGCATGCATCTCTAATTTCCTGTTTGATGCCTGGACCACAGCCTCACAACTATTGTTTGGTGGTCTGTACCCAATTCCCACTAACGCCTTTCTCCCTATTTTTGATTTTCCGCAGCTCCATCTGTACGGATTCCATGTTGTCCTAATTAATGTCCTCTCTCATTATTGTGTTAATCTCCTCCTTAACCAGCTATGCTACCCCACTTCCCTTTCCTTTCCATGTATATTTCCTGAAAATTGAATAACCTGGTTGAGTTCCCAAGCTCGGTCACCATGGAGCCAGGCCTTTGTGATCCCAATTACATCATATCCATTATTAACTGCCTGCGTAGTTAATTCATCCACCTTATTACAAATGCTCCTCACATTGAGACAGTCTTTCAGGCCCATTTTTTCAACATTTATTGCCATTTTAGAATTATGATGTAATGTGGCCTTTTTTGAATTTTTTTTTTTCGTTTCCTTGCCTTTCACTTTTACTTTCCCCCTTTACTGCCTTTTTTCTTTCTTTATCCACTTTACTTCCCTCCAACTTCCTGCATTGGTTCCCATCCCCCTGCCATATTAGCTTAAGCCCTCCCCAATAGCACTAGCAAACACTCACCCAGGACATTGGTTCCGCTCCTGCCCAGGTGCAGACCGTCCAGTTTGCACTGGTCCTACCTCTCCCAGAGCCAGTTCCAATGTCCCAGGAATATGAACCCCTCCCTTTTGCACTGTCCCTTAACCCACACATTCATCTTAGCTATCCTGCCCTTTCTACTCAGACTGGCACATGGCACTGGTAGCAATCCCGAGATTACTATCTTTGAGGCCCTATATTTTAGTTTAACTTCTAACCCCCTAAATTCAGCTTGTAAGAAACAGGATGAGTTCCTATCTATAATTTTGGTGCCTTTATGTACCATAACAGCTGGTTGTTCACCCTCACACCCTGCCCCCAACCCCAGAATGTCCTGCAGCCAGTCTGAGACATTCATGACCCTTGCATCAGGGAAGCAACATACTAACCTAGGCTATCATTTGTGGCCACAGAAATGCGTATCTATTCCCTTTACAATTGAATCTTCATCACTATAGCTCTGCCACTCTTTTTCCTGCCCTCCTTGAGCAGCAGAGCCAGCCACAGTGCCATGAACCCGGCTGCTGCCGCCTTCCCTTGGTGAGCCATTTCTCCTAACAGTATCCAAAACGATGGAGGGAGATGACTGCAGGGGACCCTGCACTGCCTTCCTTCTCTTCCTCTGTCTGTTTGTCAACCATTCTTATCTTACTCAGTAATTTTTATCTGCGGTGTGACCAACTTACTGAATGCACTATCCACGATTCCCTCAGCCTCACGGATGCCCCAAAGTGAATCCAGCTGCGGCAGTATATAAGATGCTGAAAGGAATTGACAAAGTAGACAGAGGATGTTCCCTCGTAGGGCAATGTAGAACAAGAAGTCATAGTTTTAGGATAACAGATGGCAAATTTCAAACAGGGATAAGGGGAAATTACTTCTCTCAAAGGGTCATGAATCTGTAGAATTCAGTACTCCAGGGTGTGATGGATGCTCGGACATTCAGTAAATTTAAGGAGGAGATGACAGATCTTTAATTTATATTGGGTTGAAGAGATATGGGGAGAGGGCAGGAAAGTGGAGTTGAGGCTGAGATGAGATTAGCTGTGATTGTACCAAATGGCGGAGTAGGCTCAAGGGGCTGAATTGCCTAACCTTGCCCCGGTTCTTATGAGATAATGCAACAACTTGACATAAATATGTAACAGTGAGGCTTATGCAGCCATCAGCAACATTGTCAAACTTGTGAACGTGGAAGCGATGATTCAGATGCTGGTGTATTTGGCTTATCCGAGGTTAGGAGAGCATGTTCCAGCCCACAACAGGAAACATGGGGCCTACACCTCTGAATAAAGAAGGAGTCAGACACAAAGCAGAGGTGTCTGCTAAGCCCCATTATTGTGGACTATGAAAGTTAAATGGCTGGCAAAAGCCTTCATTGATAGACATCACCTCAGTGCCCGTTACCTAAATGCATTGCCTCTTACAGGGAACTTTAGATTTTAGGTGTTTGGCATTTGACTCTGTGGATGCTTCCACGAATATCACTAGAAGTGAGCAGGCTGGTGTTAGTGGGATCCTCTTGAGTTTTCATCTCCCTGTTCCAAATCATGGGAGATTTCCACATCTGGTTTTGTCATTATGGGTGACAAGGTCTCCATTTGGAATTACACGGTTATTTTAGCAGATGGCCTGAGGCTGAGAATACACAGCCTCTACCTTGTCAACGTCATTGGGGCTCCATTGTGAATATCATTGGATTGTATTGCTTCTTCTTTTGCAAGGCTGCAATTACCACAAGCATCTATTGCCAAGGAGGCAGTCCTGTCCTCCAACCTCAGATGTTGCTAGGATATTCAATTAAACATTTGGTACAGTTTTGTCTGATGAATCACAGAATCCCTACAGTACAGAAGCAGGCCATTCTGCCTGTCGAGTCCACACTGACTCTCTGAAGAGTATCCCACCCAGACCCACCCCTGTAACCCTGCATTTCAAATGGCTAATCCACCTAACCAACATATCTTTGGACTGTAGGAGGAAACTGGAGCACCCACACACAGACACCGGGAGAATGTGCAAACTCCACACAGACAGCCGCCCAAGGGTAGAATCAAACCCAGGTCCCTGGAACTGAGGCAGCAGTGCTAACCACTGAGCCACCAGACCTGAAATGTTAACTCTGCTTTCTCCCCACAGGTGTTGCCAGACCTGCTGAGTTTCTCCAGCAATTTCTGTTTTTGTTTCAGATATTTATGCTTGGATTACATCTACTTTTAATTCAGGCCCAGTGAGTCTGGTACTGAGTCTTAATTGGTATGGTTGCATCTGGGTAGGATAAGGAATTTGAGGTCTTGGGGTGCAGTGGATATTGTCCCTTCTTCTGGACCTGAACTCTTGGGTTCAAATCCAGCTGCAGGACTCAGTGGCCATAGGGCGTGTATTGGCAATGCAGTCAAACAGTTTGAGTGTCAACCTTCAAATCGTTTTAACACAAGCCAATAACAATTAATAACAGCAGGAGAGATTCCTGGTCAACTATGTAATTGGAAGAAATTGGAGCCTCTACCGTCATTATCCAGACTACAGCCTGTGTGTGGAAATGTACATTGCCACAGCAACTCACTATTTAAAAATAAGTAGTTGCCCATTTAAAACAGAGATGCGGTGAAGAATTTTCTTGAAGGGTTGAGAGTCTTGGAACTCTCTTCCTGAAAATCTGATGGAAGCAGTCTTTGAATGTATTTAAGGCAGAAGTGGAGAAACTTTTGTTAAGGAAAGAGGTTATCAAGTGAATGTAGATTTGTGGTTACAATTAGATCAGTAATGAGACTCGTGTGTCAAATGGTCTAATTCTGCTCCTATAACCTATGGTTTTTTTGTTGATTGGCAGAAGGGGCCAAATGGCCTATATCTGTTACTTGTTCAAATGTAACAAGTCCTTGGTAGGGGCATAGGTTGTCTCAGTTGGCCAGTACGCCAATTGCATTGGGTTTGATTCCTGTTGCAGGTAGAATTGAGTGAGCATCTGCCTCCTTTCCCTCCCCATGGTGGAGGATACGATGCTGTGGGGCAAACCCACTTTTGGGCAGAGATCTCGAGAGAAGGAAGTGGGATATACTGGACACACTTGTACAACTGCACGTTATCCTGGGATATAGGTGATTTCCCTGGTCTGCTTGGCATCACACCTTACAAATTGCAATGTCAAATTAATTCATACATACTTAGGAAGAACAAGCCACTCAAATAGTACAACAGTGGAAACGGAATCCACAGCACATGCACAGTGGACTCTTGTACCTTGTTGGTCATGGCCCAAGCTGAAACCAATGCAAATAACCATTTATAAGAGGATTTCAACCAGAAGTGCTGAGGGAAAGACCAATCTCAGCTTCATTCTGAGATCCCCAGTAGTATAGATGCCAGTCTTTAATCAAATTGTTGTTATTACATACTATATCAATGTGTACAGTCTACAAGATGCACTGCAATAACTCTCACTGATGCTCCTGTAACAGCACCATCAAAGGACAGCAGACGCTTGGGAACATCACCCTCTGCAACTTCCCTTCCAAGCAACACACCACCTTGACTTGGAATGATATCATTGCTGTTAACTGGCACTGGAGGCATAATCCAGAACTCAAAATCTAACAGGAGCTGGGCAGTTATGGGTGGGTAAGAAATGCTGGTCTTGCTAGTGACCCTTCTATCAAACAATGAATTTGTAAAACTCTCTCTGGAAGATGTCAAGTGGTTATTTGGATGCCATGTTCACGTCAACCCTTCACCATCAGTTTAAAAAAGATTGAATTTATGATCTACCTGCATGGTCATACTTGTCCATTCCTCTGGTTGCTGTCAGTCATATGCCAATAATGATCATAGATACATGCTGTTAATGATCATAGATACATTCTGTTATCTTGACAGAATTCTTCCATTAGTCTTTTAATCACTGCACTGCTCCGTGTCAGTCTTTCTCTTGCCTTTTCTCTCTATCTCTCTCTCTCATATTCTCTACCTCTCCTTTTACAAGTCTCTCTCCCTCTCTCTCCCCCTTCCTTTTGCATCCTATCATGCTTTCTCAGCTTCCTGTCACCTGCTGTCTTGTCCCACCTCCGGCCCCCTCTGCTGTTCCCCTCACCATCTCTTACCCCAATGCTCAGTCTTTCCATCTCACACACTCTCCCTCTCGTAGTGTCTTCTTTCTCTTTTTGGGGGCATTCTCTTTCTGCTTCTATTTTTGTAAAGATCTTGCCACACCTTATTCACATAGTAACATTTTACCATTTCAGATGGGACATTATTGGGCTGTGATATCTAGTTGTCATAGGGAAAATGGGGGTTCTCTTTGTTAATGCCATGCTAGGTAATTCCTGTGGGTGAGAGAATTGAAATCATCCACCCACAGAATATCTTTACTTTACAGAGGGATGGAAAGTAATGTAGTTTAGGCCATGTAAGAGTGACCTCTTTAAAGGCAGTCAGAGACTCCGAGACAGCGAAGTAAAGCAGCACTTGAGAACTTTATTCAAGTAAAACACTAGTGTAGATGCGGGGGGAGAGGGTCCAAGACCAACTCAGGAGTTTGAACTCTCTCCGAATACAATGGTAAGAAAGTACTTCTTTTATACAGTTAGAAAAATGGGCTGATGCAACCCTGAAACTATATTAATTACTATCCACATCTAGCATGAGCAGTAAATCTAACAACACCATACAGTTTACTATCAGTGGTATACAGCTCCCACACTATCACACAGGGGGCTATTGTCCATTGAAACCTTTATCAAAAGTAAATGTGCAGTTACTCATCGTGCCTAGCCCTGACCCTTTGCCACTAACATCTGCAGACTAGTTTGCTTCGCGCCTGAAACATTCCCTTTGGAACTATCTTCCAACTAACTGCCTACCTCTGTAGCAGCAAGCAAGTGCTCTTTTAATCCTTACTTTTAACCCTTCCTATATATTTGTGCCTTACTACAGATCTGTGAGAAAACTATACTTCTATAAGAAATCTACACTTACATACTCTTTCACCCTTCAGCTCCCCCTGTTGACCCATGGCCAAGCTTTTGGCTCATGGGGCACAACAGAATTACAGTAGTTGCATAGCTGCATCCACATTCCTGTGTTGAAGTTGTTGTGTGATCCTGTCTCTAAACTGGTTGGCAACCCTATCTACAACATGATTTAGCTCATGTCTAGTGGTAGTTTTCATAAGCAACTTCTTAAGCAGGCAAGTGTACACAACTAGTATACACAAGATAACTAGCTGGATAACAATGTGAACCCATGGATAGATCTTCACATTTAATCCTCAGTTCCACAGTTTTATCCACCATGGCTGAACTTTTAAGTGTCAGAGTTAAATTCTTTCTCCCCTGCAATGATCACTGTCAGGTTATGCCACTTATGTGTCAGTTTGGTGTTTGTCCTTGTGAGGTCTTGCCATGGTATTTGAACATGTCTCAGTCGGAGGTAGGGCGAGGGGTGCACTGCTGTAGGGCTTGCAGCAGCTGAGTCGTGTTCGGAATAGCTGCTGGAGACATTTCAACAGAAACATTGACAGTAATGTCTTGGGCTGTCGGAGTTTCTATGGTCGTTCCATGCTCGAGTGTAATCGCATCTGGAAATCGTGGCCGGGTAAAGGACACTTTAGGGTGTAGAATCTGGCTGATGTGGACACAGAAGTTAGCTCATGACTGGAAACAAAATCAGTACCAGGTTCACTCGCCCACTGGATATCACAATCAGAGTAATGGTGTAGTCCACACAGGGACTGCAATATTGAATTCCCATCACATAAGTACACCCATTGATGGGCATGAGGGCATTTGCTAACGTCAAGTCCCACTGAAATATTGTCCTTCCGATGAACTGCGTCTTGCAGGGCATACTTCAAGGTGGCCTGGAAAGAACTGTTTTATATGTCCATGTCATACAGCCTTATCAGAGAATAGATATCTTGGGGGTTGTGGATCGATAATAGTCCTTTGCTCCCCAACAAGTGGTCGTCGTGCCACACAGTGTATGACAAATCTTATAGATTCAGGGGAACATTCTGAGATAATGGGGTGTTTGTCCATCTGGATAACAGTTTGGGAGTGACCCAAGAGGGGACAAACCTATTCCACAGGGCCAACAGCAGGTCAATATATAAAGCGGTTGCCATGAACAAGCAAAGGGTTCCGGCTTTGTCAGCATATGTCGTGTTATTAACAAAATCAATTAGAACATTAAGAGCAGTTTCAGTTGATTTGTTTAAAGTGAGGGTTTTAGTCTGTATTTCAGATCTTTCTTCCCCTAACCTAGTTGCTGTTTCTTGCAAATCTAAGTTATCTTCTAACAGTCCCTTCAACTTCTCTTTCAACGCTGAGTTCTTCTTGTAATAGGGAATTAATGTAATGTAATGGTATTAATAGCAGAGGTCCCCGCCACTATTCCTAGTCCTGCATCCTGCCAGAACCTGCATCGCTGCCTGGGCATCCCCTGCTTTCTAACCATCTTTATAAGGGACGTACTTTTAAGGGCAGACTTAATCATTTCCTTAAATAAAGTTTGACCCGATACTTCGGTACAGTTGGGTGGTAGTTCCAGATTAAATTTAATTAGTAAGTGGGTTGTGATCAGTGAGGGGTTAAAGATGACATATTCATCAGTATCCATAAGGATCATGCCATTAACCCCGACAGGGGTAATGCGGTCTTCAGAGCTGTCAGGGGGAGGACCATATCCTATGGTATAGTGCATTGCAGTATGGCAGATAAAGCTTTTCCCTTGGTTGGGCAGGTGGTACGCCATTGGTAAAGCTGGTGCATGTCCGGCATTCAATAGTGAAGTCGAAACATTGGAGAGTTGACGCTTCGCCAGACCACGTACATGTGTCCACCGGCAAGCTGAAACTGACATGAGTTTTGCCCACATACAAGATGAGAATAGGGTTTGCATAAGTGTTGTTAGCTTTGTACACCGAAGATGAACATGGTGTTGTGGTTAAGATCAAGGAGGACTGCAACTGCCTATTTTCAAAGGAGAGAGGCACCACATACGGCCTTTCTGTCTGATTACATGTTAACAGCAGAAAAGCCATCTACACAGGTTACTTTAAGAGGATTTCCATCAGCTACATATAAGTTCCCGTCATCGCAACTCGCACGCTTATTTTCCAGTCAGATTTTACCAAGTCCTTTGTATATATCTGTAGTATTTGAATCATCCATGATTACATTGGGGGTTGTTAGTGGTTTCAGATTGCCGCGAGCCCCAAGGTCCAATCCTCAAATGTATATTCCTTGGATGCTCGCCGTGGCTAGACGGAAAAGGGTCCTGTGGGGAGACAAGGTAAACACACAGATGCGAGGCCCCGCCAATGCTGTTAACAGTTAAACATTTTCAGTTGTGACAGATGTCTCCACTTTCCTATCCCTCCTTCGTCAACCAAGACTCCACGATCATCTGTGAGAATTAACTCATAAGGTCCATTCTTTTTGGGGCTTGAGCTGCTCTTTTAGAGGCAGTACATGAACTAAGACCCTGTCCCCAGGCCTTATCATTGGGCATCTTGAGGACATTCCCTCCTGTTCCCAATCATGAACCTGCTGTACCTGGTTCACCTGGTCTTTGAGTTGTTGAAGATGTATGCAAAGTTGACGCATACATTCCCAAATACGTTCTTTTGTGTTGATCATTTCCAGTCCCCCTGTGATCAAGTCTTGCGGCAGGCTCATGGCCTGACCAGTCATTAGTTCAAAAGGGGTCAGTCCTGTCAGCCTGAGTCATTCCTCAAGAAGCCATCAGAATAGCTGGCAGAGCAGTCGTCCATTTAACTTCTTCCTGTTGGCAAGCTTTTGTTAGAACTTAAAAATTGAAAGAACTGTGGATGTTGTCAATCAGGAACAAGTTGCTGGAAAAGCCCAGCAGGTCCAGCAGCATCGATGAAGAAAAAAACCAGAGTCAAAGCTTCGGGTCTTGCAACCCCCCTGAGGAAGGGTCACCAGACCAACAACACCAATCCTGAACTCCTCCCGACAGATGCTACCAGATCCACTGATCCCCCGCCCCCCCGGTAACTCCCATCCCTGTTTTGTTAGAACTTGCTTCAGGTTCCTATTAGACCGCTCTCCTAGACCCGAACTCTGGGGGTGGTAGTGGATATTGAATCGTTGTGTGATCCCTAGCATTTTGCAAGCTGTTTTGAGGCATTTCCCAGTGAAGTAGGATCCCTGGTCCGAATCTAGTTTCTGTGGGTCACTCCACCTGGGGGTTATTTTGTTCACTAGGATGTGTGCAACAGTTCCAATAGAACAGTCTTTAGTTGGAAAGGCTTCTACCCAATGGGGGAATTGATCAATAAAAACTAGACAATATAGTTTGTTTTGGCTCCAGGGTAATGGCCCTATAAAATCCATCTGAACATTTTCCTAGGGTCCCTTCGGCCTGGGCTGGTGTCCCATTTTTACCTTGTATGCCCCACCTGGTTCGGTCCTTGCGCATGCGATACAGCATTGGCAGTACTTTGCCACATCTCTGCCCATGCCCCTCCACTACAGCTTTTTTGGACATTAGAAATAAAATTTTGTCTCTACCTATGTGAGCCGTCTCATGGTAAATGTCAAGGAATGTCTGATGAGTACATTGGGTTGCGATGTCCTTTTCTCCAGACCCTATCTGGATCCTGCCTACCTCTATCGTGTGCCCATGAGACTTTTATCCTCAGCTGTAACTGTGGCCTGTATTTCCAAAATACCGCATGGAGACTTGTCCTCAACCATACTTGTTCTAAGGTCACTCACGGCTGTCTGTTCACTGTGGAACATCTCCTTTGCTGCTCAATCTGCCACGCATTTCCTTGTTGTTCTACAGTTGTTATTTGCTGATGTGCCTTAACTTTTATTACTGCTGCCTGCTTTGGGAGTTGGGCAGCCTCGACTAAGGCTTGAATGTTGAATCGGGTCACCGGAGGACGTGACAAATACTTTAATCATGAGCTAGCACAAAGGCATATTCTGCTGCCATTGTAAGCGCCTTTCTCAGGCTATTAATTCTGCATCCCGGGCCGAGAGGGTCCCGTCGATCCTGTCTCCAACTAATATTGTTCCTTGACCTCTACCACTGCCCATGCAGTGCATGGTTCTTCGTCCACATACTTCCGTGTTCTGTCTGTATAGAGGTCTCTACCCTAGGACAATGCTGTTCTCTAGGTGGTCCCTCTGTATCTGTAATTGACAGTCTTGTGGGGTCTCTTGTGTGACTATATAGGATGCTGGATTTCCTTTGTATCTTTAACAACCTCCACATGCTGCCGTCTGGGAAAAAGGGTGGTTTCCCATTTAGCCCTTCAGGAATTAGTGATTCCTTTTAATTTCCCTGCCTCTAACAGTTGAAAAATAGTGTGAGGGGTGTGGACATTTACTATGTAACACAGGCTCTGAGTGGCCGTCATGGCCCAGACAGCGCGTTGCACTGCTCGACTACAATTGTGTTGCGCCAGAATGAGAGGATCCAATTTCCCTGAAAAGTATCCCACTGGCCTTAGCCTATCACCGTGTTCCTGAAGTAGTACTGCTGTCTGATGTCCGTCCTCCTCATGACAAAAGAGGTGGAATGGTTTACTCAGTTTAGGCAGCCCTAATGCTGGGGCTGACACTAATTTCTGCTTAATCGCGGTAAACGGGCGCTCTTGTTCTGAGCCCCAGGTTACCTTATCCTGCCTCGCCCTTCCTCCTGTCAGTCCTATTGTTCCGGCTATAGTCCTCAATGAATATCCGGCAGTAATTCAGGAGTCCTAAGAGTTGTCGGACTCTTGGAATAGATCGCTATCTCTGAGAAATCAACTGTCCTAGGTACCTGAGATAACAAGGTGTAGAGCTGGATGAACACAGCAGGCCAAGCAGCATCAGACGAGCAGGAAAGCTGACGTTTCGGGTCTTGACCCTTCTTCAGAAAAAAGGTACCTGACTTCGGTTAGGCCCATTTGGGCCTTCCGGGTTTTTACTTTCAGTCCTGCTCTTTCTAGGGTTTGTAACAGGCAGAACACTGTTCTTAGAAGCTCTCTCGCAGTCATAGATACTATCAGTATGTCATCTACGTATTGTAGGATTGTACACGATGAACATTTTTCTCTAACTGACTTTGATATGTGTGCCATAGCCTGGTGGAAAATGGCTGGGCTGTTATGAAACACTTAAGGGACCCGGGTCCAGGTGTATTGGTGATCCCCTACTGTGAAGGCAAATTTATATTGATCTTCCTCAGCAGGGGAATTGACCAGAATCCATTCGCTATATCTAATACTGTGAAACCTTTGCTGGGTCCTGATTGTGTTAAGGATAGCACTCAGGTGTACGCCACAATGGGTGTCAACTTGTCAGCATATTTATTCAACTCCATGTAATCAATAGTCTATAGGCTTTCCGAACTGGCCATATCAAGGAGTTAGTAGTTGATCGGGTTTCTTTTATTACACCCTGAGTGTCCAATTCCTTCACTATCGCCTCAGTGGCCTTAATCACTTCCAGTCTTATGGCATATTGTTTTTTAGGGGGATGGGCTCGACTGGGTATTGTCACTAGTTCCATACTAATTTTTCTACAACCTGTCTTACTTTGTGCCCACAGGTAGGGCACGTTAATGTTGTCAAATGATAGGGATTGCGCCGATCCCACTCCCATTATGTTTGCCCTCTTAGTACTGGAAAGTCTAAGGATTGGGAATCGATAAGAATATCTTCTGAGGGATCTGTCGAACAATGGTTACGTCTTACAGTTATAAACTATCCTTTCGTATCTATAATAACCCTGAATTGTTCCAGTAAATCAATGCCCAGAATGGATTCCCCTGCACTCGGGACATGCCAGATCTTGGCAGTTACAACTATATGTTTAATTTGGATGGGGATCGAATCTGTTTCCAAACCTTGTGTTCGTCCGGTGACTCCCAGTATCCTGCAGGTTTTGCCCAACAAGAGGGAGTTCTTGTTTGTCGGTGATCGTAACAGAGGCTCCGGTATCCACCAACATAATGTATTGCCGGCCCCCAAACAACGCTCCAATGTAGATCTTTTCCTTCCTGTTACGATCCCTATCCCTGAGGGCTGCTACACGTCATTGAAGTCTGAGGATCTTCTGAAGCTCCTCGATTGTCATCTGAACAACCGACACCTGATTTTCTTGGGGTCTCTGGACTGCCGCCCCCAGCAGTCTTTCACCTAGTGCCCATCTTTTCCACAATTACAGCAGCAATTAGGGCCTCTCTGTCTCTAATGCGGGTTGCTAGGGCATAGGGGCGAATGGTGGCCTCGGACTCCACAAATGACGCAATTTTGTTCCCTGGTCTTAGGCCTGAGCTCTTGTTGTTCTTTGCTCATTACTTGCTGAGTCTGATCCTGAACTTTATGAGCCTCTATATTCTTTCGGTTCGCTTCAGCAGTCATTCCCCAGTTAATGATCGCACTAAAGGTATTACCTATGGGGATACCTGGTTGTATCACTTGTTTCAAACAACTACCTACCCCATCCTTGAGACTTTGGAGGAAGACATTATCGTTCCTGTCGGGATTGTGAATCCCTCCATATTCTACATAAACTCGGTATTTCCTCTCGTCATACTCCTCGAAAGGCTTATTAGGCTTCTGGACCGTTAAAGTAACCCGAGTCCAGTCAGATCTAGAGTTGCCTAGGGCCCTCTGGACCCATATAGTCTCATATATTTCTGGTCATCTGTCCCTGGTGCCAGCTGCCAAGCACAGGTCTAGGGTACGGGGCTGGCAGCTGTGCCCATATAGAAGCTGGTAATTTTGCCCTTATCAAAAGTTGTAAGTCATCTAAAGGTAAATTGTGTCCCTGTGTCAGTTCTTGTAATTTCTCCCAGAATTCTGCGTTTTTTGCCAATCTTTGGGGTTTCGGTAGTGCATCAAGCAATTGCTATTTATGCCCGGATCTCGGGAAATGTGTTGTCCGATATGTCATTCTATTGATCTGGGGGTCCCTAATCTTTTCTGGTTTCAAGGGGCAGACTGAATTTCCTGACCAGTTGTCATTGTCGTTGTGATGTTCATAGTTAGCCCGCTCCGTGGCCAAATCCCAGCCAACCGTCCCTGACGGTATTGGCGCATGAGGTGCAAAAAGGCTCCTCTGCCTTTTGCGGTGGTTCTGGCAATGTGCCAGTTGCTAATACCTGCGCCTCGTTAATATTTTGCCCTAAATCTTCCACTATCTGTTTATATATTGCCGCTACAGTAATCAGTCCTTTCTGTCCTTTGTCTTTGTCATCTTTCTGTACTTTCCACCAAGCTTTTTGCTCGGCGGCAGTCCCTTGTCCATCCCAGCCTTTTCTCAACCATTTTATTGATTATCTTCTTATTGTCTTTAAAGACTATTTCTAAAATGGACCCCTTGGGAGCCCAAGGGCCTTTTTCCATTCGTCATCGGTTTCCTTTGCCATGGCTGGTTGTTCCTTATTATATTTTATCGAACTTTGACTCGACTGACCAAAAGCAGACTCCAACCGGTGGTGTTTCCCTCCTGCTCCAAACAGTGGTCCCTACACCCAGTTCTCCTGGCTGTCAAGTGGCCCCCAATCGGGCTCTTAATTCGGCTCAGTTTGGGTGTCTGGGATCTGTGTTAGACACAGCCGTCTAAGGTCGGGTTTGTTCGAACTGAGCCAGTCGACTCAAAACAATCAGGTACCAGACAATCAAACACGAATACGGACAGACAGATGAACAATTATGAATTCAAACATACAGACACTAATCAGGTTTGCTCTATTCGTATTACAAAGATATGTTTTCTAAGCTACTACCCCTTCAGTAGCCCCTCGAGTAGTTCCTCAGAACATCTCGAGTCAGGAGTCATATCGTCCCTAACTAACGTATAGTCCGTCGTAGGCCCCAGACAATTGGCCGAGTCGGCAAGTCCTCTTCCCTAACTAACCTAGTTCCTCTAGGCCCCGGACTGTTAGTCCGAGTCAGGAAATCCTCCATCCCTAGCTAATTTAATTCCTTTAGGTCCCTCAGTATCCTCACCGAACGTGCTTTCTGAGTCGGGCAGCCTGCTACCCTGTTCCTCTGCACTAAAATCGAGCGTAGCACGCAGTCTTTTTACTTTCTCAAGTGTTACCATTCTCTGTCTCCTTACTCCGAAGGTTCGTTCAAAAAGGAGGGTTACGACTTAGAGGGTCAGGACCGGGGACCACACTAACCTATTGGGTGGTAAAAATAAACTTACTCAGTCGAACAGGGGATCTATGATCCCTCAGACAGAACCTCCTGGCTGGCTCGCCAAACTGTAAGAGTAACCTCTGAAAAGGCAATCAGAGACTCCGAGACAGCGAAGTAAAGCAGGACGTGAGAACTTTACTCAAACAAGACACCAGTGTAGATGCAGGGGGAGAATTACGGTGTTATCCTCCCCTTCTCAGACATCTTCAGAAAGTGTCCCTGACCAAGCAGGGCAGCTTCAAAATAACCAGGACTCATCTGGGTATACAGTGGCCTTACAAATATGGCATGGGCGCAACGGATTCTAGTGTTTCGGTGGTTATCCACTGAGTGGCTAGTTGTTCTGTATATGATGCCTGGTAAGATAGGGCTGTAATCAGACATGAGGGATTCTATATGAGCATGATAGGTCATTAATGAAGCACATTTGGTCAGATACAGGGAAAAATCTCACAAGGGCTCAAGGTGAGAATCCCTCCAAAAAACACAGTGCAGCTTGCACAGAGTCAAAAAAGGTATAATGCACCCATATTTTCTCTCAACACATCTAAATTATTGTCTCCCTGTGTTAATGATGTCCATATTTTCGCTGCCTTTTGGATAAAGAAGTTTCTCCTGAATTCCCTGTTGGATCTCGGTAACTATATTATATGGATGGCTCCTGGATCTGACTTTTTCCATAAGAGGAAACATTCTCGCTGTGTCCATACTGTCAAAATCTTAGATATTTTTGAAGAATAGTCACTGTTGAAATGTAGTAAACATGGCAATTAATTTGCATGCAGCAAGCTGCCAAAAACAGCAGTGGGATAATGTAGTGAAGCTGGTTGAGGGATAAATATAGACACAAAGGACTTGGGAGCAGGAGTAAATTTTGAGCCTTCTCCTAAAGCGTTCGATAAATGGTTGCAGAATCGGCTCAACTTTCCTGTTTGATCCCCATAACCGTTGACTCCCTTCTGGGACACAAATCTAATTAACTTAGCCTTGAATGTATCCTCTAGTTCTAGTCTGCCCACAAGGGGAAACATCTTCCCGATATTCAACCTTACAAGTCCCCTCAGGATCTTGCATGTTTCAGTAAGATCGTTCCTCATCGCTCTAAACTCTAATGGGAAAAGGCCCAATCTATTCAATCTTTCAAAAGATAAATCTTTCATAGCAGCTATCAGTCAAGTGAACCTTCTCTGAACTGCTTCCAAATATAATATCTTTCCTTTCAAATAAGGAGACTGATACTGTGCACATTGCTCTCCAGCAATCTCACCAATACACTGTACAACTGCGAGATTTTATGATAATTTTTTCTTGCAAAAAGTAACAATATTTCATTTGTCTTCCTATCACTTGCTGTACCTGCACACTAACATTTTGATTCCTCGACGAGCACACTCAGATCCCTCCGTACTACCACAATCTATCTGCAGTTACGTAATGTGCAACTTTTCTTCATACCAAAGTGGACAACCTCCCATGTCCCCACATGATACTCTATTTACCAAATTTTTGTCTCCTCGCTTGATCTGCCTATATTCCTTTACAGACTCTCTACCACTGTCTTGACAACTTACTTTCCTCCCTATCTCAGTGTCATCAGCAAATTTAGCTACAATGTTTTCAGTCCTTTTGCCCAGACAATCCAGCTCTTCTTCAAAGGAATGCTGTTGGATTTTGTCCACCTGAGAGGTCAGACAAGGATTCAGCTTAACAACTAATTTAAAAGACAGCTCTCTTGACAGTGTAACACTGTCTCGGTGGTAATGTAGTGTCAGACTGGATTACCTGCTAAAGCATTTGGAGCAGGATTTGACCCTACAGTCTTCCATTTCACAGACAAAAAGCACTAACACTGAGCTGTGGGGAAAAATCCAGTTGTTGAGAGTTCAATCAGATTGTATTTAGAACAGTGTTAAAGCCCCGAGTACTTACGTTTGTGTGTTCATTTCCCAGATAATTACGTTCTGGTGTTCATTATCCTTTGTACATGTTTTAGTATGCTTGATGTTAAGTGTATATGTGTTAGTCTGTTTACTGTCCTATGCACTTGACGGAAGATACACTGCCCTGATACATGTGTTTGTATCTTCACTGCCCCAAGTATATGAGCATGTTCACTTCCCTGAGTATGTGTTAGCATGTCCACTCCCCTGAGCACATTTTTAGCATGTTCACTGTTCATATGTTCCTTGCCTTGAGTACACATATTAACATGTTCATTGCCCTGAGAACATGTGTTAGCATGTTCACACCTCTGGGTATATCTGTTAATATTTTCCCTAAATAAAAACCAAAAGAAGTGCAGATGCTGTACATCAGGAACAAAAACAGAAGTAGTTGGAAAAGCTCAGCAGGTCTGGCAGCATCTGTGAAGAAAAATATCAGAGTTAACGTTTTGAGTCTGGTGACACTTCCTCAGAGTTCTGAGGAACTCTGGACCCGAAACATTAACTCTGATTTTTTTCTTCTCAGATGCTGCCAGACCTGCTGAGCTTTTCCAGCAACTTCTGTTTTTGTTAGCATTTTCCCTGCCTGACCAAGTGCTAGCACATTCTTTGCCCTGAGTACAGGCACTCTCATTCCCTGATCTGTGTACACACTCACGTTCCCTGCCCTGAGTACCTGTGTTACAGTGTAGCTCCTATACAAGACTCGTAATGTTTGTCTGACTCTGATTTGCCCTCCCTTGGTCTTAAAAAAAAAATAAAAATAATTTGGTGTACATTTTTTTAAGCACTGCCAGAGTGCTGACTTTTAAACTCATGTTGTAGCATGTATTTCAGATAAATGAAAGATTGATTAAAAATTCAAACATTTAAGGGACACAGTAGGACAAAGCAGCAAGTAGCAGATGAGCTGACATTACAGATGATTGTACATCTGCACAATCCTAGCTTTATTACAAAGAGCAATAGTTTAACAAGTCTGAAGAAGGGTCTCGACCCGAAACGTCAGCTTTCCTGCTCCTCTGATGCTGCTTGGCCAAATGTGTTCATCCAGCTCTACACCGTGTTATCTCAGATTCTCCAGCATCGGCAGTTCCTACTAGCTCTGTAATAGTTTAACAAGTGTTTGCTTTGGTATTCTGTGCAAACAAATGTGATGTGAACTCAAATAAGCCCAGCTGTTAAGGCAAGAATTTTAGTCATTATAACTGGCAGCTTTAAAATTGGTTTTGATGCCTATGGGTGTTGTTTAGAACTCTTTAGTTGTTATAGGTGATTCACCATTTGAGACTGTGTTTTAAGTACTGGGGACTATTTCACTATCATGTCTATCTGTGTCTCGCCCAATACATTAGGTGCCAGCCTGGTGTCTCCCTAACCTGATGTACTAGTACAGTTGTATGTGTATTTGTGTGTTGTTGCTTTAGGTTCAGAGTTTCATTCAAAGTTTCATATCAAAGAATGGAGGTTACTGTGGCCACTTTCCTCTGTGTCAAACAGAAGAGGCAAAATTGTCACAAATCATGCAATTCTCTGATCTACATTCATGTCAGCAGACTTCACAATTTAAGACCAGATGCAATATGATTGGCAGCATAAAAATAGAATATCAGACAGCAGCACAAGCAACTTTATATTAAACAGGAAAAAAAACATAACTGTCCTTTTAAAATCTCACATCAAGAAATCTAACAAATCTTTTCATGTTTTGCAGAGAAGGAAGTCCCGCTATTCAGACCTGGATTTTGAAGTAAGCTTTCAGAACTTATAAATACAATTGACCATCAGTATTTGACATTGTATTCATTTCTGCTTCACACACTCACCCAAAAGCACTAGGCTCCCAGCAAGACTGATCTCATTTGAGGAGTTTGAGAATATAGCTTGGATAAATTTCCTCTGCCGTCTAACGTCCTCTCAGTGCCTGTATTGAAAACATCCTTCAATTTCTCATAAATTCCTGAAAGCCTCTTCCCAGCCATTTATCCACAAGAATTTGGAAGACTGGAAAATTTTCTGTTGAGAGATCACTAATTCATTATTTGTGAACTATATTTCTGTGAGGCAGTGTCCTTCCAAGATGAATGTATTTATATTTTGGAGAAACAAAGGGATAGTACAAAGTAAACATTATATCATCTCATTTATAAAATTCCTACACCTGCAGTCTGCTCAGTAAAAGGTTTTGTGCAACTATTAATATCTCATTAACTAATTTTCAACACTGATGGCAATTGGAATTTCTTTCCATATTTACCCTTTTAAAATGTTGTCTGTAAATTAACTAAGAACAGTATGGCACAGAAACAGCTCAATGATGCCTTTTCAAACAAAAAACCTTTTACCTCTACGCAGCCCATATCCCTCTATTCTCTGCCTGTTTATTTATCTGTCAAGACACCTCTTTAACGTTGCTATTGTATCTGCCTCCACGAACACATCTAGTGTGCATTCCAGGTACGTACCACCCTCTGTGTAAGAAAAACTTACCTCTCAAATCTCCCTTTAAATTTATCCCCTTTTCCCTTAAATTTATATCCCCTCGTAATGGACATTTCTACCCTGGGAAAAAGGCTCTATCCATGTCTGTCATAATTTTGTAAACTTCTATCGGGTCACCCTACCCCCCTCAATCCTTTGACATTCAAGTGAAAACCAACAAAGTTTGTCCAATGTTTCCTCATAGCTAATACCCTCCAAACCAGGCAACATCCTGGTTTCCATTTCTGGACCCTCTCCAAAGCTTCAACATCCTTCTGGTATTGTGACAACCAGAACGGTATACGATATTCCAAATATGGCCGAACTGAAGTTCTATCCAGCTGCAACATGACCTGTCAATTTTTGTATTCTATCCCCTGATTGATGAAGGCATTCCTTCTTGACCACCTTACCACTTGTGTTGCCACTTTCAGGGAACTGTGGACCTGTAGGCCTAAATCCCTCTGTGCATTGATGCTACTAAGGGTTCTGCCATTACTGTATACTTCCCTCCTGAATTAGGTCTTCCAAAATATATCACCTTTTTGGCTTTTTGATTTATTCTCTCTAATGTCATTAACTGATTTCAGTACATTCTCACAATATAACTGAGTAGAAAGTTTATTGTGAATCTTGTCGGTTTCCAGAAAGTCATGCACACAAGAAAGCGGCATATGGAATTATTTCAGGAGTTAAATCAAAAATTCCAGACGCTGGATAGGTTCCGCGAGCCCCCAAGTACAAGCAGTGTAGTAAGTATTGATTCACCTCCAAGTAGACATGTTTTTTAAAAAGCTATTGCAACTAGCCTGGTCAAGAGTGCGCTACAATTCATTATGTGCTGTTGTGCTCACCAGATCCCTCTTTTTGTTTCTACAGACTGAGAAGACATGGACTATCTCAACAACAGGGTATGAGAGAAGTAGTGCAAGTGTAAGTACAGGAACTCCATTGAATATTCATAATTTGTTATTCTCATTAGACCATATCAGAGTCCTGATTCTCTATCTCTGCATTCCAGAGGTAGCAAGATTCAATACAGTGAAAGGTTATGCCAGGATATCATTATAGTGGGTGATTGCAAAAGGAGCTATACAGAGTACTGTTGAGACCACATCAAAAGTAATATGTTCAGTGTTGGTCTCCTTATTTGAGGAAGGATGTAATTCAGTTAGAGGCAGTTCAGAGAAGGTTTATTAGATTAATATCTCGAATGAGTGAGCTAACCTATGAGGACAGATTGAAAAATGCAGGCTTATATCCTGTGCATTTTAGAAGAATAAGGTGCACCTTCATTGGAACGTTTAATATCCTGAGGAATCTTAAAGGTGAGTGAGGAGAGGATGTTTGCTCGGTGGGAGAATCTAAAACTAGGAATTGACCATGGTCATATTGAATGGCAGAGCAGGATCACAGTGCCAAGAACTCCTAATTTGTATGTTTGTGTGAAATGCGAGCAAGTGACGTGACATGAATTGAAATGAGAATATTTGCAGGAAGGGAGAAACAAGACAAAAGAGTCTGTCGGTAATAATCTAGATTTTCTGACGGCCTTTAGTGTAGTAAAGTGTCCTACCCTTCTCAGAATGTTAGCAAACAAAATTAATAACCAACACATTTAGGATGATAATAGGAGGTGTTTTGAAAGTTTTGTCAAAAAAGGGTGAGCTTTTAGGAGCATCTTGGAGAGTGAGTGAATCAAAGAAGTATAGGGTTGAAGTCTAGAGTTTAGGCCTAGGCAGGCGAATGTACAACCATCAGTGGAGGAGTTTTTAAAACCAGGAATGAACAAAGGGTCAGAATTGGTAGAACACAGATGTAACAGAGGATTGTAGGACTACCGGCAATTACAGAGATAGGGACGGGCAAAGAGAGGGATTTGAAAGTGAGGATCAGAATGTTAAAAAGTCAATACTGTTGTCAAGAAGGGTCCCGACCCGAAACGTCAGCTTTCCTGCTCCTCTGATGCTGCCTGGCCTGCTGTGTTTCTCCAGCTCCACATTATGTTATCTCTGACTCCAGCATTGGCAGTTCTTACTATCTCTGACTGTTGTCAAAAGTCAGCAATCTTGTAATACTTTAGGGGTACGCTTCAGGGGTTTAGCGTATTGCGTGAGCTGTTTATTTAGCAACATTGCAAGTGAGAGCTTAATATTACCTGAACCAAAGATGTGATTTTTTTTTTGGTCCTTGTTCATAGAATTGAGACAGGTGATGACAACAGTGTATGATAATGAGACATGCTGTGAGACAGTTAATCCTTTCGTTGTGCATTCACTTTGTGCAAGATATGAACTGTCCTTCATACAATGCAAATGTATCCCACAGTTCGCCCATAATCACAGATGACTGAAAGATTGCAGATGCATATCCACTGATTGCAAACAATATGCTTGACTGGTCACCAGCAGGTTTCAAAAGGAAAAGGTCATGTGCTTCATACAACTTGTTTAGCCATGTTTGTTCCATTATTATCACTTCTGGAGTGCTGTGTACAGTTTTAATTTTGTAATCTAAGAAAGGACATAATTACATTTTAAGCAGTTCAGAAAAAGTTCACTCAACTGGTTCCTATGAAAAATGGCTTATCTCGTGAGGATAGGTTGGACATACTGGGCCTATATCCTGTTGGAGATTAGAAGAACGAGAGGTGATCTTTCTGAAACATAAAAGTGCCTGAGGTGACTTGACACAGTGGATGCTAAAAGGATGTTTCCACATGTGGGAGAGAGATTAAAAATAGGGGACACAGTTTAAGAAAAAGGGGGTCTCACATTGCATAACAGAGAAGTGGGATGCTTTTTAAAAGAGTTATTCATCTGTGGCATTGTCTTCTCCAGAGTACAGTAGATGCAGGGTAAATTATTTTTGAAGGCAGAGGTAGATAGGTTCTTGTCTAGCAAGGGTGTCAAAGGTTATTGGGACAGGTAGGAAATTAGAGATGAGCCACAGTTAGATCAGACATGATGTTATTGAATGGGGAAGCTGGCCAGAGGGACCAAATGGCTTACTCTTGCTCCTAATTTGTATGTTTGAGAGTTGGGAACCGTTACATATCAGTAGCACAGTAACTGTCCTCCTATGAAATAAAAATTGTCATCTGTAATTTCTGCCAGGTGGGGGTATTTGGGAGTTACAGAATCAAGATGTGTCATTGGAGTTAAGATACTGATCTGCAAAGTTTTAATTAAGGAAGGCCATCATAGCACACAGGTTAAATTGCTGGAATGGTAATTTACAAGCTGGACTAATGGTCTTAAGAGACATGGGTTCAAATCCCACCATACCAATTAAATAGACCTTGAATTAACAACTAGCCTCAATAACAAGACCATTTGATTTTTCTAAAAACCCACTTGGTTCATTAATATCCTTTTTAGGGAAGAAAATATGCCATCCTTACCTTGTATGGCCTACATGTGACTCCAAACCAATAGCAATTCAGTTGACTCCCCTCTGAAATGCCATTCAAACCAATTACTTATATTCCTAGAGGGAGCCCATCATGACCCCAAGCTTCGCAAGGGCAATACAGAATGGCCAATAAATGTTGGTCTTGCCAGCGATGCTCACTTCATGTGAAGAAACACTTGACAAATGAGCTGGAGGGGCAGATTGGCATTAGTACTGTTCCAAATTGGTTTCTCTAAAACATATGGTTTTGGAATGACCATCTGGGGAAGAAGGCCAGACAAAAACAAAATTGTTGGGCACCAAACACTCTGCAGTGTCTTTTTTTGATAAACACTTCATGTGAACTGAGGTTAGACAAGGTGATGTTTTTATCAGTTCTCTGTCAGTAGATAGGGAGTATTCTGAAACTGGACCAATCTATTGTTACCACACTGGCCACAGTGATATTTCACAAGCGTTAATTGCTTTAAGTCAGAGGGTGCAATTCAGTCTGTCCTATTTAACTTTCACATCAGGACCCCCAGGTTCCACATCCGGTTGTCTTGGAGCATAGACTTCAGTTCTCAAGGCCAGCATCCCTTGACCAGCAATGAGTTTTGGTTTGTCTGTACTTAGCACAGTTGATGTTGCATTACTGCAGTCAACAGAGTTCCTGCATTATGATGGGGACCCTGTTATCCTCTCAGTGTAATAACATTTCTTTAATAAGTCACAACTGGGAACATGACATAGGGTCATAAAGTCATACAGCATGGAAACAGACCTTTCAGTCCAACCAGTCCACGCCGACCATGTTCCCAAACTAAACTAGTCCCACCTGCCTGCTCCTGGCCCATATCCCTCCAAACATTTCCTACTCGTGTACTTCTCCAAATGCCTTTTCAGTGCTTAAACCCACATCCACTACTTCCTCTGTGTAAAAAAAAAAAAAAATTGTCCCTCATCTTTTTTAAAATCTCTCTTCTCACCTTAAAAATATGTCCTCCTACTCTTGAAATCCCCCATCTTAGGGAAAAGACAATTGCCATTAACTCTGCTTATACTCCTCATTATTTTATAAATATCTATAAGGTTATCGCTCAACCTGTACACTCCAGTGAAAAAAATCCCAGCTTATCCAACTCATATCTTCCTTACCCAGAAACATCTTGTAAATCTCTTCTGAACCATCTCCAGTTTAATAATATCCTTCCTTTAACTGAGCAACCAAAACTGAACACTGGTTCAATCCAGATCCCTTTGTAATCCTAGAAAACCTTCTTCACTGCCGACTATGCCACCAATTTTTGGGTGTTGTCTGCAAACTTACTAATCATGCCTTCCATATTCTGATCCAAATCATTTATATAAATGACAAACAAAAGAGGACCCAGAACCAATCCCTGTGAAACACCGCTGGTGACAGGCCTCCAGTCCGAAAAGCAACCCTTTACCACCACTTTCTATCTCCTGCCATTAAGCCAATTATGTATCCAATTGACAAGCTCACCCTCAATCCTATGTGACCTAACTTTATTCCTGGAGATTTCATCACATATGCCGTTCTCCTCCAACTGCCATTGTTATTGGGGGGCGTATGTAATTAACGTTGACTGAGGATTGGTTAATGCACAAAAGGCAGAGTTACAATTAATGGGACTTTCTGAGGTTGAAAAGACATAACTAGGCTTGGATGAAGGTCCAGGAGTGTAATATATTCAAGTTTTCTGATGATACAAAAATATGTGGGAAGGCATGTTGCAAGGAGGACATAAAGAATCTGCAAGAGGTTACAGATAGGTTGAATGAGTGGGCAAAAATATGGCAGATGGAGTTTAATGTAAAAATTGTGAGGTAGAAAGAATCAAAAGACAGATATTTAAATAGACTCTCTAAAAAGTGCTAAACAGAGGGATCTAGAGGTTAAAAATGGTGAATTCCTGTTACAACTGTAGGTGGTGTTGTTGAGGCCATATCTGGAGTACTGTGTACAGTTTTGGTCCCTTTTTTAAAAATGCGTATTCCGGCATTGGAAGTTGCTTGAAAGAAATTCACTAGGCTGACTCTTGAGATGAAAAAGCTGACTTATCAATAACAGATAAACAGGTTAGATTGTTATTAATTTGAGTTTTGAAGAATAAAGAATGATCGTATTGAAACATAAAAGGCCTGACAGGGTAGATGTTGAGAAGATGTTTTAACCTGTGGGGAAACTGCAAACAAGGAAATATAGTTACAGATAAAGGTATATTCATTTAAAACCGATGTGTGAAGGAATTTTTTCTCCCAGAGGCTAGTGAATTTCCGGAATTCTCCACTCCAGAGAGTTGTGGAGGTCAGGTATTTAGGTAGTAGGTAGTAAGAAGGTAGAATTTTGTAATGTCAGGAAGTTGACAGCTGTGCTAAAGAGGAGTTGAGGCATGCGCAGATCAGCCATGAACTTGCAAAATGGCAGAGCATTCTTGAGAGGCCGAATGGCCTACTACTGCTCCTATTTCTGATGTTCTTTTGTTTTAAATAGTTCACAGGAGTGTCATCAGACAAAGTATGATAGTGGGTTACACAACCTTGCCATTTTTAACTTAGTATATTTCACATCAATTTTATTACGGACAACAAAAGCACAATGAAATAGCTGCAAAAATGATTAAAAGTATGGTGCAACATGATGGGCTGAATTATCTTCTCTGCCACTGTAACAGTTCTGTAATTCGGTGAATCAATTTAAAATAGGTGGTGTAAGTATATTTTTGTCTACATTGGTTTCATCAACTGCCTGTTAGGGCAGACCTAATCAAAGTAGTCAGTTTTAAGGAGAATCTTAAAGACTTAAGGGAGATGAGAGCAATTAGGGTGATAATTCCAGAGATAGGTCCTTGTCCACTGATGTCTTGACCATCAATTGTAGTATGGTTAAAATTGGGGACCGGAATGCAGAGATGTAGGGTAACAGTAAGTGCTTCACAAGATGCAAGTGATAGGGGGAGGAGAAGACCGAAGGACGTAAGGACCATGGGAAATTTTCTTTCGCATTCATAAATATATGCTTTGAAACAAGGCCCTTTTTGTATTTCAGTGTACTGAGTAAAGCTCCCTCCATCAGTTTGAAAACTTCCAACTGAAAGCAAGAACCGCACTTAAAGCTGTGTTAATGTCTCTCCACAGGACAACCCAACACCCAGCAAGCACGAATGGGATACTTACAAGAACCCCAGTGACTACCAACACTATTCACCAATGAACGTATCAGATGCAGAAGCAAAAGAGGCATTAGAATTAAGACAAGCGGAATGGGAAAAGTGTATCTCCATGCCCTTGGACATGCAGGAAGGGGATTTCCAAACTGAAGTTTAAATTAAAGTTGATCACAAGCTAAATCTCTTGCACTTCAAACATTTTTATAAAAACCTGGTCTGTATGTCTGAACTCTCTTAGAGTAATTTAGGGACGTTATGCACCAGGAAAAAGATGTCTATGTCTTTAACATTTCTCACTATCTTACTTAGTGAGATACAGGATGTACAATTATTACCATCATGTGTTGTACTTTAATGTGAAATGGATTGTAAGGTAATCTTTATAGATCAACCTCAAGCAAAGATACATGTTGTAATAGCTTCATTTGGTTTAGTTTTGAAAAGAAAACTTCACCATGGAGCACAATGTATATATTTATGCAGTTTTTAAGATTTATAACAGTCTGTTTGGCCATTACTACACTTTTTACTTTATAATATAAAAGCAAACAATTTTCTGTCATTTAAATGAATGGTTGTTTGAGCTATGTTCTTCATTGCTTTCAATGCAATAAAGTAATACTCTCACTTTTATATGAATAATATATTTCACATCTTTATTATTGCAGATGTCACATGAAAGCGCAGAAATAGCTTTCTTGGCTGCAAACGTGTACAAAATATTTAAAATGCTGTATGGTGTAAATAAATTTTTGTCTACATATTAGTTTCATCTACTTCCTACATTTTGTAGATCATTGAGAATCTGCTTTTCATAATGGTGGTCTATGGTTAATTTGCAATTATAGCTATACCCATGGAGCTGGGCCAAGTTACACACCAAGTTAAAAACAGGCTCAAGATCCCTACTACTTGCAGTTTTGTAATACTGTCTGAGGTTTCTCCATGCTTCCTCTGCACATCTAAACGTGGTAATTCAGGATCATTCTTGACAGTTAAGGCAGCCTCAAGTTCCTCTTGGCAGCTCCTCTTATATCCTACCCTTGTCCAAAGTATTTATGGAATGTTCATCCCCTAAACTTTTCACTATTCATTGCAACTCATGACTCATCAATATCAAAAGCAAAATAGTGCAGATGCTGGAAATCTGAAACAAACACAGAATGCTGGAAAATCTCAGCAAATCTGGCAGTAACTGGGGAGAGAGAAACAGAGTTAAAATTTTGAGTGCAGTGTGACTTAAATCCTCAATACACTCATTCCTCAATATTTTATTGTCTGTCTCTCTGACTGCTCCTCACATCATCATGAGACTGATTTTTTTCAGAGTCATACTTTCCACTACTTCAACCCCTTGCCCACCCAATTCCTGACTATTTGACTACCGTTCCTTAGATCAGACCTTGCAAATGTCATTCATTGTTCTATCTACTCAACATTATCTACTTCAGTATTGCCATCACCAAATTTGTACAAAAAGAAATGAAATGTCTCTGCCTTGTTTTCTCTACTATGTTACCTGTTAACCTATTTTCTCAGTCCACTTTGCCCACCTCTGTCTTCATAGCTCTGTAATTGTCTTTATTCAATTTTAACATGATAGTTGAGTATGTGGATTACATTATGAAGAAAGGCTAAGCCTGTATTCTCTGGATTTTAAAAGAATCAAAGGTGACTTAATTGAAAGATAAGATTCTGAGGGGACTTGACCAGGTTGGTAAGGAATGGATCTTTCCTCTTGTGGGCAATCTAGAACTAAGGGTTATAGTTTAAACATAGGAGATTGTTTGTTTAACATAAAGATGTGAAAAAGAAATTTCTCTCCAAAGACTGAGTTTTTTTAGTTCCCTTCCTCAAAGGCTATGGATGCAAAATCTTTAAGTATTTTTTAAGGCAGAAGTAGATTGGTAATTAACAATCTATGAGATGAATGGATTATCGGGGGTATGCAGGAATGGAAAATTGAGGTTAAAAGCAAATCAGCTATGATGTAATAAAATGGCTCAAAGGACCAATTGGGTAGTCCTGCTTCTTGTTACCTCTCACCTTCAAACCGAATGATAAATTCTATCATGTTATGATCACTTTTGTCAAGAGGATTAATTAGCTTGGACCTCATATTCTATCAATACCACAAAGATTGCTCACTTTTCTCTCTGTCTAGGGATGTTCCCAATGTCAAAGCTGGATAAATGCATAGTGCTTTGTCTGTGGTAGTCCAAACCTGGAAGGTTTGAAAGTCTTATTGGCAGCAGTACAGGATGTGCAAAATGACGCAGTTATTGTCAGTGATCTGTTGAATGGAATATAAAGATGTGAAAACATCAGTCCCTGCTTCATGTGTTTACTCATTTCAATTGACAGCTGAGGGAATTTTGAACTGGTAAATAGTAATGACCAAATATTGCATTAGAAAAGCCAATAGCTATCACCTCAGTAAGATTTTGGGATGCACTTTTAATTGTCAAACCTATGTCAATTATAATTATTTAGTTTTGAGGGAGGAAACCTAAAATTTTACCAGCACTAATTAGTTACAAGATCTGTTCCAGGCACAAATATGTTTTTACAATCTTTTTCAGAATTTATTTTCTCCGTTCAAGTACAACTGAAATGATATTTAATAAAGGCAGTAGTTTGCAGTCAGTCAATGTAGTGATGCCTGTTTGTGAGGCTAGATTAACTGGGCAGAGGTTTTCATTCTGTCGATTGAAGTCCTTCTTATGTTTTCAACCTTCTGAGCCATGACCTGTGTATGATCAGAGGCATCCTGAACCTTAATTAGCTTCTTAATGCGTGAACACTTCATGGTCAGTCATGCATTGGCTAGGTAGTATATGCTAAGTTTCTTTTGAAGCAGAGTCACTGGATCCGAAAGGTTAACTGTTTTTTCTCTACAGATGCTGCAGATCTGCTGAGTTCATCCAGCAATTTTTGTTTCTTCCACAGTTCTTTCAGTTTTATGCTCAATTCCTGATTGGTTTCTTTAAAATTAGTTGTCATGGAATGCACATCTTCCTGTGTCCTCATTCTTTCATTAACATGTCAATGTTGATTGACCCAATACCAGCTTGACTGTCTTAGTTTATCAATTCCATGGATCATTACCAAGCTGGGACTAGAACGGCTATTTTTGTGTCTGTCTAGCATATATAGTGTCACCTCCTGCTGATTAACTATCATCCCAAATGTCCTAATTGATGCATCTAAGAATTGTTCAATATTCTTTAAATAGAAAATCCATTTGTGAATCCACCAGAACTGATTGATGCATAAAACAAATTAAAACTCAAAATAATCATAAGGAGAGATAGTAGGAACTGCAAATGCTGGAGAATCTGAGATAACAAGGTGTAGAGCTGGATGAACACAGCAGGCCAAGCAGCATCAGAGGAGCAGGAAGGCTGACGTTTCAGGCCTAATCTAGCTCTATACCTTGCTATCTCATAATCACAAGGAGCTGCTTTATACGCTTCAAGTTACCAAACAAAATCATTTTAAACATACATCTATCTTTTGAGCAGAGGATATAGAACATAGAACAGAAAAGTGAGGTGTACCTTAAACGCCCCTTTCATATCTGCCTCCACCACCAACCCTGGCAGTGCATGCCAGACTCCCACTGCTCGCTGTGGAAAAATACTTGCCCCTCACATTTCCTTTGAACTTATCCCCTGTCACTTTAAATGTATGCCCCCTGGTATTAGACATTTAAATTCTGGAAACAGACTCCTGACCATCAACCCTATCTATGCATCTCAAAATTTTATAGATTTCTATCAAATCACCCCTCAGCCTCCGCTGCTCCAGAAAAACAACCCAAGTTTTTCTAGCCTCTCCTTATAGCTCATACCCTCTAATCCAGGCAGCATTCTTGTAAACCTCTTCTGCATCCTCTCCAAAGCTTTCACGTCCTTCCTATCACATGGCAACCAGAACTGAATGCAATATTCTAAGCGTGGCCTAACCAAAGTGTATAAAGCTGCAACATGACATCCTGACTCATACTCAGTTCCCTGACCAATAAAGGCAAGCATGCCATACTCCTTCTTTACCACCCTATCTGCCTGTCTAGCCATTTTCAGGGAGCTCTGGACTTGAACCCCAAGATCCTTCTGTACATCAATGCGGTTCAGGGTCCTGATATTAACTGTATACTTTTCCTTAACATTTGATCTCCCAAAATGCAGTACTTCACACCTAACCCAGATTAAACTCCATCTGCTATTCCTCTGCCCATATTTGCAACTGATCTATATCCTGCTGTATCCTTTGACAACCTTCTATATTATCCACAACCCCATTGATCTTTGTATCGTCTGTATTGTTTATATGTCCACTTTAAAAGTATATTCACCTGTTTTGGTTACATTTAAATGAGCCTGAGCCATAAACTCATGAAATAACAAGGTGTAGAGCTGGATGAACACAGTAGGCCAGGCAGCATTGGAGGAGCAGGACAGCTGACGTTTCGGGTCTGGACCCTTCTTCAGAGCCGAAACATCAGCTTTCCTGCTCCTCCGATGCTGCCTGGCCTGCTATGTTCATCCAGCACTACACGTTGTTATCTCAGACTCCAGCATCGGCAGTTCCTACTATCTCTGAGTGAGTCATAAACTCATGAATCTTGTTTTGAACCTAGCCATTTGACTTCTTCCTTACAGAGTTCTGTGAAAGTGAACCACAATTGAACAAAATGTAATTTTCTTATTTGCTCAAGTCAAAGTTATTGTTAATAAAATTACAAAATCCTGTGTCCCAGCTTAAAATTACTGTGCCACATCACCTAGCTAGTTAACTGGAGGGCTGGATTGTAATGCAGAGTTAATGTCAACAGCATGCGTTCAATTCTTGTACTATTTGAGGTCACCATGAAGGCTGTAGTTTCTCAACCTCTTGCCTGAGATGTGGTGACCGTCAGGATAAACCCATAACCAGTTGCCTGTCTCTAATGAGAAAGTAGCCTTGGGGCTATGGCAACTTCCAATTTTTCTCAGCGTGGTATCAGATGGCTGATTTATATCCCCTCCATGCTTGCAACTTTCTTGATATAATTAATAAATAAGGACATTTTCGGCCACAGATTTATAAGTAAGGAGGATCTGTAAAAGCTGCCTGTCTGCTATTTACTTGGAAGCTGTTGATCATTACCACAAACCCTATCATCCCAGCGAAAGCATGCAAGGCTACATCAAAATCACAGCTTCATGATATTGAATACCGTGTTGCTGAAATGTTATCTTTTGCCCACAGAGGAATGCTCGTATACGGTCTCTTCACCCAGAGTTTGTGAGCCTGTGGAATATTCTGCCAAAGAGAGCAGTTGAGGCCAAACCATTGAATATTTTCAAAAAGGAGTTATCCCACCACACCAGATGGTGGATTTGAATTCAATAAAATATCTGGAATTAAGATTCTAATGATAGTCCCTAGGGCAAAAGGGATCAAATGGTATGGGGAGAGTATGGGAATAGTGTACTGAGTTAGATGATCAGGCATGATCATATTGAATGGTGGTGTAGGCTTCAAGAGCTGAATAACCTACTACTGCTCCTATTTTCCATGTTTCTTTAGGCTTTCATATTCAGCCCCACATCCATAGCTTTTTAAAGTTAGAGCATGTTTGATCTTTGGAGATGTTCTGCCCTTTTAAATCATTATGTCTGCCCCTGCAAAGGGCCCACTGCAACCTAGTGATCTGAGGATGCCTCAATGAATAACCACATGGACCACGTTAAAGCTGCAACCTTGCAAACAGAGCAGGAGCAAAACATACCTAGCCCCTTGGAACATCTGGCAAGGTTGTCAGAACCCATGGATTCTCCCTGTCCACCTAGCAAAGAAACCTCTGAGGACAAGATGGACAGAATTTGTTGCAGCTTCAACACCATTACTGCCTGAAGAAGAAGAATTTCTTCTTAGATGTTCTGGGCGCAAGAGGCAGGCTACATTCAGATACTTGCCACTTTGCCGCAGGAGAAGCTACAGGAAAAGGAATGGGCATACATTCCAGAACTTAGACAGAGAGGGATGTAGTGATTGGAGCAATGTCAGCCAGATGAAACTCACGGAGTAGGATTTCCCTGATTGGACCAGGTTAACCGCCCCAATCAAGGACACCTGGCTGACAGATATAAATAGTATTGTCAGAGGTTGTGTTCACTCGAGGAGCCGGCTCTGTTCTAGCTTGGTCAGTGTCTTGTATTATGCACATGTAAATAAAGGGTGACTTGGTGACGGGATACTGGCCTTTGTGGAGTTATTTCACAGAGGAACACAGATTAAAACAAACTTCCTGCTTTGACACTTGCAGCTTCTACAAGTGGCTGCCACCAGAAGATTGAAAAGTGCCTGTGCTCCGGGGCCATATTGCCAGCTGTAATGTCTGGTTTGAACCAAATGCTGAAAGTACAGCAATATTAAAATGAAAGGTTAGAAGAGTCAGACATGACTTAATTGAAATTGAGGGTACTTGACCAGGCAGATGTGTAAAAGTAGTTCCTTCTTGAGGAAGATTCCAGAACTAGGGGTCATAGGTTAAAAAGAACGGGTTGCCCATTTAAGATGGAGAGGAGGAAACATTTTTCTGTCAGAGGATTGTGAATGTTTGGAATTGTCTTCCTCAAAAGGCAATGGATATGTTCTTGATTACCAAGAGGATGAAAGATTTTCCAGGGTTTTCAAAAATGTGGAGTTGAGGTTAACACCAGGTCAAATAAATAATCTTAATGAATGGCAAGCAGGCTGGAAGGACCAAGAGACCAACTCTTCTTCCTCGTTTGTATGTTCGTGTGAATTGACTTTCAATCTGTTTCTTTATTACATGTTAAAAATTTAAAACATAAGATTTAATTTATTTTTTAATTTCCTATGGGGGCAGCATGGTGGCTCAGTAGTTAGCACTGCTGCCTCACAGAGCCAGGAACCCAGGTTCAATTCCACCCTCAGGTGACTGTCTTGGTGGAGTTTGCACATTCTCCCTGTGTCTGCATGAGTTTCCTTTGGCTGCTCCAGTTTCCTCCCACAGTCCAAAGATGTGCAGGCTAGGTGGATTGGCCATGCTAAATTGCCCATAGTATCCATGAACATATGAATGTGAGGATCTATTGTATGAGGAATGCTCTGTGTGAAACAATGAACAAGCACCTCTGTGCCAGAAAGCCATTTACTTCATTCACACTTCAGACATTGAAATAACTCCATTCAGGCTGATATCCCAACACCAATTCACCATTTATCTACACATGGAGAATCCTTGACACTAATCTGGGTCCATCAGTGGTAGCTGTCAGAGTGAAGAGAACCTCTGACACTCCTGTTTCTATCTGTCAGCCAGGACTCCCTGTTTGAACCAGACTAAAAGCCTCAATCAGGGAACTCATATTCTATGAAGTCCACCTGGATGACCTCATCACAATCACTACAATAATTGAGCACATAAACCCAGGATGACACTCAGGTGCAAACTGTTATATCATGAAGATGGAAACATGTTGAGATGGTATGTGGGAACTCAAAAGACAAGTTCAAGAGGCTGCAAGAGTTTTGAGAAACAGTTACTTAGAGAATAGTATAATGGATATCAGTAGAAATGAATGAATTCCCAGAACCTTTTCAAGTTGGACAGCAGCCTCTCTGAGGTAAGGGGAAACTATTAGGACAACAAATTACCAGCAGACAAGGATAGCCACATCTCCAAAGTGCAGAATCGAACCCCAAGTTGCAACCCTTCGGGCAAAACAAACTCTGTTAACAACAGTAAAGGCTTCAATTTAAGGATAAATTGATTCCAATTCAACATGGGAACAATCAACAAAAGACTTCAAAATAAAGAAAGCAACAAATATATGACTTACCAGGACGAGAGATCTGCTGAATGCCAGTAGCATTGAGCAGTAATTGAGCAGTTACTGTTCCCTCTGTAACCATTTGAAAAGAGAGAAGGCTCCAGTATTGGGAATTACTTAAGTAGCAGTTCCAGAAGTATCAAACATCATGAGTTTGAATTCCAAAGAGCAGATGCACTAGGTTAGGATTTTCTTGTCGCAGATGTAGTGGGGCCTATTGCTATGAGTTGGGGCCTATTGTCCTTGTGTGTCAGGAGATAGATGATACCATATCAGCTTTCAAATTCATCCTGATGGCATTCTAGATGCATATTACATCCCAAAACAGAATCTCATAATCAAGCGAGCACAATTTCATCAGATTTTAAGCTCCATTTTAAGCCAGGGGTGTCTATCAAATTGTTGTTGACAGACCAATATGGGGTCATCAGATGTTTCAGTCTGATGCATTGAAAGATAACTACATAGGAAGATGGTTGTGGTTGTTGGAGGCCAGTTATCTTAGCTTCAGGAGATTTCTGCAGGAGTTCCTCCGAGCAGTGTTCTCCGCCCAATCATCCTTAGCTGCTTCACCAATGACTTTCCCTCCATCATAAGGTCAGAAGTGAAGATGTTTGGTGATGATTTCACAATGTTCAGCACCATTCATGACTACTCAGACACTGAAGCAGTCCATGTTCAAATGCAACAAGACCTGGACAAAATCCAGGCTTTTCCTGAAAATTCGCAAGCAACATTTGCACCTCACATTCGTTAACAGGCACTGACCATCTCTAACAAGAGCCAATCTAACCACCATCCGTTGACATTCAATGGTGTTACCATGACTAAATCCCCCACTATCAACATCCTTGGTCCAGAAACTTAACTGGACTCACCACAACACAGTGGGCACAAAACAAGGTCAAAGGCTAGAAATACTGCTGCAAGTAACGCGGCTCCTGATTCCCCTAAGCCTGTCCACCATCTACAAAGGACAAGTCAGGAGTGTGATGGAATACACCCCACTTGTCTAGATGGATGCAGCTGCAACAACACTCAAGAAGCATGACACCATCCGGGACAAAGCAGCCTACTTGATTGACATCACATCCATAAGCATCCAGTTCTTCCACCTCAGTAGCAGCAGTATGTACTATCTGCAAGATACAATGCAGAAATTCGCCAAAGATCCTTAAACAGCACCTTCCAAACTCACACGCGCATTCACCTAGAACGACTAGGGCAGCAGATACTTGGGACACAATGACCCGCAAGATCCCCTCCAATCCACTCACCATCCTACATGCAAATTATCATTGATCGTTCACTGCTCCTGGGTCAGAATCGTAGAATTCCCTCTCTAAGGGCATTGAGAGTCAACCTACAGCAGCTCATCCCCAATTTCTCAAGGACAATTATGGATAGGCAATAAATGTTGGCCAGCCAGCAACACCCACGTCCCACGAGTGAATAAAAGAAAATGAGCTTTTTCATGATCAACCTGCAAAGTTTATGAAAAGTTATCTAATTTTTCTTTACAATCAAGAGCAGGCTTAACTCTTGAACAAGTGGTTTAGCATGCTATACAGGCTCAAAAGAGTAGCTGTCCAGCCATCAAGAACTAAACTACAATACAAGGCATGGATCATCATGGAAATGCTCAGATCAATCTACACTTAAGCTCAAAGGATGAAAGATCAATGAGATGCAATATCTTAAAGAATAAAAGAGTATATTTGGTCAGCAAAATACACATACACTACTGACCTCCAGGAGAGTCTCAAAGTCTCAAAGCAAGACGACAGCATAGAATTACGTTGAGAATTTCCACAGCTCCTTTGGGGACTAGCTAAACTCCAGAAAGGATACCATAATATGTTGCTTCAAGGTGTTAATTTCAGGAGGAAACCACACTCATTGCTGGAGAATTTTAAAAAAGGTATCAATAGAATTCTCCACAGAGGAGTAATGTCTCCCAGCACAGGGTCAACTTGGAGGATTTCAGGGATTAGAACAGCATTCAAGCTGAAGGGTGAGCTAAGGCTCTGGGTAGACCAGAAATAACTAAATAAGGCTGTGCAGAGAGAAGTCCATCCAATGTCAGACCTAACTCAAAACAGCATGCTGTTCATGTTCTAAATATCCTTAGACAGCATCTTCCAAACCTATGACCAATTCCATCTGGAAAGACAAGAGCAACAGATACATGGGTACATGACCACATGCAAGTTACCTTCCAGTGCCTGTCAGTGAATGTGAGGCACGAATTTTACTCACAAATTTTCAGGAAAAGCCTGGATTTTATCCAGGTCTTACTGCATTTGAACATGGACTGCTTCAGTATTCATGAATGGTGCTGAACATTATGCAATTAGCAGCAAACATCCTCACTTCTGACTTGGTAATGTATTGATGTTCCTTTAGTGTTGCTGGGTCAAAATCCTGGAAATCCCTCCCTAAGAGCAATGTGGGTCTACTTACAGCAGCTGGTGGCACCCCCTACAGGAGTACAAGCAGGCAGCTCACAACCACCTCCTCAAAGACAGTAATAAATGGGTTAGTAATAAATGTTGGGCCAGCCAGCAACATCTATATCCCATGAGTCAATCAAACAAATGCTAGATGCTAACAGCATTTTTTTTGGAAAATACCCTTAGACTATGCGTCCAGGTTGTTAACAACATGCATCACAAATTTCAGGCAATTCTACTTTAATCAGTTTTCTTTTGAGATATCATGAACTCCAAGGATGTTTTCAATGTATTATGTCACACATTTTAGAAGAGAAAACCGGAAGAAATTCCCATATGGATGACATAGCTCTATGAATTAGAAGCATGACCACACAGTTTATGATACTTTGAGACCTTTACAGAATGCAGCCCTCATTGAATGAGAATTCAAATTTGCAAGTGCAAAGATTAGATTCTTGTGACATATCACCACAATGAGAGGGATAGGGCAGATCCAAGAAAACCAAAGCCAAAGGCGACTTTCCAAGAAAACCAAAGCCAAAGGCAACTTTCCACTAAGAAAGCCAAAGAGAGTCAAAAATGTACAGAGATTTCTAAGAATGATCAACCGAGTTAGGAAGTTCATTAGTGGCATTGAAATATTGAAAAACTGTAGCATTTCAGGACATAAAAGAGACAGTGATTTCTTCATGGTGCAGAGCTGGATGAACACAGCAGGCCAAGCAGCATCATAGGAGCAGAAAGGCTGACGTTTTGGGCCTAGACCCTCCAGCATCTACAGTTCCTACTATCAGTGATTTCTTCAGACGTGTTAGTGGATTATAATCCCAGGGTGCCCAGTGTGGTGCCACAGTTGCATCCTCAACAGGCTTAGGAGCAGTATTCATTCAGGTCCAGTTCGATGCTAGAAGGAAACTAGTCTATCTCACTTCCAGAACATTAGCTGAAGCAGAGAACAATGTTACATGACCATAGAGGAAGACACATTGGCAGTGATGTGGGAATGTGAGTGATTCTCATGTTACCGATGGGATCGAAGTTTCAAATTGAGGCAGACCATAGACCACATTGATTAGACTATTGGATTCCAAAGAGATGGTCAAAATGCATTATGTATCCAAAGATTCAGCCTCAGACTGATGTTTCCTGATTACATGCCTGCATACCAGAAGACCAACAACCTTCTGGTTCAAAGGTGAATTCTAAATTAAATCTCTTAAAATTGCCTAAAATAATTGTCACTTTGCATGCAATCATCACAACCTAACTTAAAGCAAAGTACCGCCCTCCTCATTCCTACAATGTTACATGTGTTTTGTGCTTTCTATGTCAATGTATTAGTCATAGAATCTCTACAGTATGGGAGCAAGCCATTTGGCCCAACAAGTCCACACTGACTCTCCAAAGAATATCCCACCCAGACTCACCACCCTACCCTATTCCCATAACCCCATATTGGCCATTGCTAATCCACCTAACCTACATATCCCTGGACACAATGGTCAATTTAGCATGGCCAATCGACCTGACATGCACATCTTTGGACTGTGGGAGGAAATCCATGCAGAAACAGG
>NC_063336.1:75788310-75860310 GCF_021869965.1 Rhincodon typus | reverse complement strand
TCAATGGAGAGAGAAACTGGTAAACGTGGCAAGGCTGAAATCTCAATCTTGATGTCAGGAGAAAATTTGCCCCTTAAGGCTTCAACAGCAAGTTCTGAATGTCACTAATAACAGCCACCATTGTATTTCTATGCACTTGCAACTCAATACTTGCTGATCATGCATCATTTTCACACAGCTTGTAACTCTCCCCTCCTCATCCAAGAAACTAGGTGGCTCTGATTCCCAACTTGAAATGGGAAACAGTTTGCTGGCAGTTTCAGGTCATCCTTTGTCTTACCAGGCATTGATTTTAAGGTACATTCACCAACATTTCATTACATGAGTCATGGGAAGAGTGGCTTTAGCAGAACACCAGCCTCATCACATCATCATGGTTGATCTTGAAATAATCTGTAATGTGCTTCAACACTTTACCACTGCAATTTAGAGTTCACTGACATCTTAATTGCAATGCTCCTGCCAGTTTGACTGCTCAACAAGACACACACACTTCTCATGCAACTGCAGAGGATGCATTTTATGCCTCTTAATGCTCACATGATTTGTATTCACTTTGTGCCATCTCTGGTTGCATTGTCTTGTAGCACGACAAAAAGCCAGGCAGTTGTCATGGTCAGCAGCACTATACAGTCTGGCTGGTGGACTTTGCAGAATCACAGAACTGTTACAGCACAGGAGGAGGCTATTTGATCCGTTGTGCTTGCACCAGTTCTATTACCTCGTGCCAATTTTTTCATTTTCCTGTGCACTATTTCTATTCAAATAACCATCCAATGCCTTCTTGAATGCCTCAATTAAACCTGCCTCCACCACATTTCCAGACAGTGAATTTCATACCCAGGCTATTCAGTGTGTGAAAGATTTTCTTGCATCACCCTTGCTTTGTTTGCAAATCTCTTGAAATTTATGCCCTCTCATTCTTTTTTCTTTTAAGAATAGAAACAGCATACTTTGGCTGGCTCACACATTATTTTGGAAACCTCTATCAAATTTCCTCTCAGCCTTCTTCTCTCCAAGGAGAACTGTGACAGCTTCTTTAACCTGTCCTCATAATTGAAGTTTCTCCTTAGTGGAACCATTTTTGTCAATCACTTCTGTACTTTCTCTAATAGGTTCACATCTTTCCTACAATTTGGCATCCATACTGAACTCAATACTCTAGCTGTGGTCTGACAAGTGTCATCTACAAGTTCAATGTCATCTCCTTGCTCTTCTGCTTTATTAATCAAGTTGAGAACACTGTATATTTATTAACTGCTCCCTCCATCTGTCCTTTCATCTTCAATAATCTGGCAATGTAAGGGCTGCCCATGTTTGAAAGACACAAAATGGCCGACAAGGGATAAATAGAATTAAGACAGCCTATTCCAGCATTTGAGTGAAACATAATGATACCTTTGAACAGGGCTATTCCAAGGTGAATGGGAGGCCCTATAAGCAACCATGTGAGACAGTTTGGTAAGAGGATTTCTAATAAACACAAGTTCACTAAAATACGTCCAGTGGTTGATTCCAGCCTCATTAATGAAAGGATGTTGTCCCATTAGGTGAACAGCACCAGTTAGAACAAGAAGTGTAAATCTTAGTTCATGAACCAACCAACATAACTCATTAAGCAGTTATGAAAACAATAGCTAAAGTTATTTTGTAGTAATCAGTTGTTTCTTTTGAAGTTATTCACAACATTAAGAAATAATTTCTAGTTAAAAATTCTTCAGATAACTATAGAGATAAATTTCAACGTAATTACAGGTACACATATTTAACCAAAATGTAATAGAAGCATTAGGGGAAAAACATTTAAACCTAGATGTAAAACTTAATTAGTCTTGGGAAACACTTTCCTTATCTGTTAAAAAGATGCCTGGCACGTCCCGAACAAGATAGATTGTTCGCAACTTGTTAGTTAAAAAATACAACTAACTTTATAATGGGAAATTAATACTATGAATCTTATAGCAGTCAGTTAAAACCAACTGTATTTTGTATTTTTTGTATGTATACGTATAATTGGGCAGCAAAAGATATAAGAAGAATAATAGAATTTAATAGAGATAGTATATGGAATACAATGAATAACAGAATTCAAGCAATCCTTAGAGATAAGCAGCAAAAATAAAGTTGCTGGAGAAGCTCAGCAGGTCTGGCAGCATTTGTGGAGGAGAAAACAGAGTTAACGTTTCGGGTCCTGAGGAAGTTCTGAGGAAGGGTCACCGGACCCGAAACGTTAACTCTGTTTTCTCCTTCATAGATGCTGCCGGACCTGCTGAGCTTTTCCAGCAACTTTGTTTTTGTTCTTAATTTACAGCATCCGCAGTTCTTTTGGTTTTTACTTAGAGATAAGCAAGTCTGGGACAGACCCGAAGGAGTATAAGCAGTAACTTTGGAATGCAAATTAATAGGATGCATAGAAAGATCCCAAGGCCTGGAGGTCACAATGTCTGTTAAGCACAATGAGATCATGGGAACCTGGGGCTGTCTATAGAAATGCCCATCATTGAAGACATGTTTTATAGGATTGGGTGAATGGAATAAGGGGGGAGGGACACAGTGAACATGATATATGTGATTATTGTAACACAAAATGTATGATATTCTCTCTTCCAATCTGAGCCGTAGATTAAGAGAACAACTGGGTTCTCACGTCGAGGCCAGATTCAGGGAATGTCTTTGGCCCTCTCCCTGCATTAACTGGTTGTTGCTTGAATAAAAGTCTGCCACTGACTGAATCCTGCCTGAGTCCTGAGTCTTGGTCCCCGGTCAGGGGGTGGGGGATAGTAATGCTCCTACAGCACACATATACATGCATGTGACCTGCTGCCCGAGGATCGTTGTCATTGCCTTGTGGGGATTCAACCATGGTCAGTCTGATAAGTCAAATCCAACCAGTCCAGGGATTACAGGCTCATTATTCAGAGAGCTGTGAAAATGTCAGTCTAGCGAGCAGAGTCATACTGAGTCAAATTGTCCTCAACAAGTCAGTCCATGCACTTTGAACCAGGGTCCTAATAGTTGGGCCATGATGGTCAGTGGTCTTATGAGGAAGCAGTCCATGGAATGTTGGGTAAAGTGGGGAACACAAGTTTGGGGGTGGGCTGCATTATGTTAGGATGCAGCGAGGATAATGATACTGAAGGAGGACGACTCCAAATATAATTATGGAATCTCATAAGCATAGGGGGGTACTGTGGGATGTTTGTGTATGAGGTGGTGGTGTGTTCACTATTCTGTCTCAATGGGATGTCAGTGGATCGCAAAGATTGACACAGAAATGCAGTGAAGCCATGTGCTAAGGAGAAAAATTGGGATATTTACAATCAAATCAGGGGATTGGATGGGAATGTGGGGAACCTGAAAGCTGATAGCATTGACAGGAGCAGCAAACCAAAGAGGAATGTTAGGTGCAAGGTAGGTAGATAATTCTGATTATCAGGTGGAGTTTGTAACTCAGTCACAAGAGAACACCTGGATAATGTACTGTTTTCCAAACAACCCAGCTGTGCAATAATAAAACAAAATGGCTGCTAACACATTCATTGGAGGCGAAATAATTAACTTATTTTGTCTCCGGAGAGAAAGGTAGACACGTTTGTGAGGTAAGGCCCTGATAGAGACAAATGCATTCATCAGACATCTACAGATTCAGTGAGGCCACACATTTGTCATGAAACTACTCCTCATGGGAAGAACCCTGCATTGACCACATTACAATTCACGGCATTCTGCAAACATGATCATTCCATTATTTATAATAATTGAATCCTTGTCATCTCTGCAAAGCTGATGCAATCACAAATGGACTTAAAGGTATTAACTTCATTCACCAATTCACAAACACAATCCACAGTTCTTAATGCTGCACAAAGCCTCAGAACTGCTACCTTCACTCATTGAACTGTAAGTATGTACATCTGCATATTAACGGTGCTTAACTTGTGTGTTTTATGGTCGTTGGGGGGGAGGGGAGAGTGTTGGCAATGAGAGTGTAATAATATCAGACCTGTAATCTCTCAATATTGTTTGATAACACAGCTTTGCTACATACATCTGAATAAGATGAAATAACTCAGAGGTCATGCAGAGACATTATGCTGTCCTCCTTCTGGGAAGCCTCCATCTCAGAATGTACATTAGCCTAAGGTGAAGCCTCATTACTGTTTGCCATGACTGCTCAGGGGTTACTTCATTGAAAAGGTATTATTGTTCTGATATTCTCCACATCCCAAATGGATGTAACAACAGCTGGTGTTATCTTCTGTATCACAGCCTTATATTGTCAACACAGAAGGAGGCAGGAATTGTAAAGGTAGCTGCAGTCCCAGAAAAAGAACATAAACCTCAGCCATCTCCTGTACAGCTTCCAGAAGGAGAAGCAGCAACTGAAGGTATCCGTCAGGATACAAAAGAAGATTAGGAATCTATTGTCCTCACTCTCATTTCTCCAGATGTCCGAAGTTCAGTGCTTCAGTATACTTCACTACTGCATTCAAAGTAATGGTTGCTGTGCTTTCAGCATCTCTCCTATTGAACAATGTGTTACAAGATAGAATTTGGATATAAATGTTCATTCAAGAGATCTTTGGATGATTATTTTGCTAAAAATAATGTGCAAGGGTATGGGAATAAAGCACGAGGTTGGTGATAGGTAATAATGCTCATTAAATGAGCTGGTGCCGGTATGATGGCCCCCTTCTGTGTTGTAACATGTCTGTGATTCTATGATTAAATGAAGAATCAGATATCATTCATCCCTAGCAAAGTCGCACTCCCCTTGTAACACAGATAGACAAAATAAACATATCTCTCCAGGATCACACAAGGTAACAGTAAGTGTGGAACATGAGTAAATGCCAGGCCCTATTACAATGCATTGACTTTTGGTCCCAGTGCTCTGCTCATTAACGTGTAACACTTTGACTGCACTTGTGAATGTATGGGACTGAAGGATACTGACCCCTGCTGTTATCTCAGATGCTTGGCAGGGATGGGCAATGCTTTGTCATCATAACTGCTTGCATCCTTGGGGTGCAGAAGATACTGCTTAACTCTGACAACGTAGCCAATGAACCAGGTTCTACATATATAATTACAATTGATCGAACTATGTTAGCAAATGTGAAATTTCTTATAAACATCAAAGTGTTTTTTTCTTCCTCTACCTCCCACTGCATCTAGGTGCAGACCCAGGATCTGCAGCTTGTGTGGAAGGAGTCTGCTCTGCAGTTCAGCCTGTTGGTCTGGAAGATTTGAGCAAATGACCCCACGGACATTTGCAGCTATTGGCCCCAGACATGTTCGGAATGTCCAGTCCAGACGCAGGGATGGGGGTCACTAGCAGAATGGAAGTGGGAGGACTGGTCACCTCTGGAGTGTCCTGAGAGAGACCTTTAGAATGCTTGAGTGTACTTCCTTCTCCAGTCTGGGTACCTCTGGCACCACACTATGTCCTTGAGGGAAAGGGGCACCTGGAATGAAGTTGAAATTCTCTCAAATCCCTCTCACCTTGCTATATATGTTGACCAGCAGTGGCTAAAACATTGGAGTGCAAGTCTTTGTGCATTTCTGGCAGCCACTGAGCATTTCTCAGGACCTGGCTCTCCAATGTGGTCACCCATTTGTCCATGGAGATGCAAGCATGCCAGAACCAAAAGAGTTCTGATAATACTGATGGACACCTCCAACATTATATCCAGTTTACCGAGTGTCTCTGTCAAACCTACCTGCTATTCCTGTGTTGTCCATGCATTTGCATGAATTTATTGCTCACAAAATGGAGCCCTCTCCTGTCTGGGCTGAGCAGGTGCCTGGTCTCCAGCAGTCCACTGGGTGCCAGTGAACTGGAGCATTTACTCCTTAAAAAGCTGCAGAGACATCTCAATGACATGCTCACCAGAATGTTTTTTTGAGGCTAATCCAAGTGGTGAACCACTGATGGGCAAACTTCTGAGCTGGTGGAAGATGGAGGAGAAAGCATTGCCTGTGAATCCTCTGAGGAATCAATGGCTTCTTCCTCAGAGGTAGAGGAGAAGCAGGTAGGACGAAGGTGTGGCCTCTCTGGAGCAAAGGCTGTTTGGATGCCATTGGTGTCTGAATAAGAGAACAGAAGCTATTGGTTGTGCAATAGGAGTAGAAGACTGAGCATCTTTGGAATGAGTTATCAGTGGTGGTACTGGGAGATCAGTGCAATGCAGTGTAATGAAATTGGCTGGGGTGTCTGGATGTTAAGCTTCCAGACGCACTATATGAGAGATCTCCATTTTCTTTACTCATCTCCAGGATCCATTTAGGGAGTGAGGAACTGGCATCCAGCAACCCCTCCCTTCCCCTGTCTTAGCTCTCTCGGCCTGATTATAAGAGAATATAAGAACTGTTAGTTGACATGTGCTGAGATGTCCCCATTGAATGAACAAAGAAAACATTACAGCACAGGAACAGGCCCTTTAGCCCTCCAAGACTGCGCCGAAAAATTTTGCCCTTCCGTACTAAAAACTGTCTTCACTTATAGGATCCATATCCCTTTCTTGCCTTCCTATGCATGTATTCATTCAGATGCTTCATGAATGCTGCTAGTGTGTCTGCTCTGACCACTTCCTCTGGCAGCATGTTCCAGGCACTCACCACCCTTTGTGTGAGAAACGTGCCTCGCACATCTCTTTTAAACTAACCTCCAAAGCACTTTGAACCTGTGCCCCCTAGTAATTGACCCCTCCACCCTGAGAAAAAACCTCATACCTTCCACTTTATCTATGCTATTCGAAATCATATAAACTTCTATCAGGTCACCCCTCAACCTCCTGCATTCCAATGAAAACAAACCCAGTCTATCCAAGATAACAAGGTGTAGAGCTGGATGAACACAGCAGGCCAAGCAGCATCAGAGGAGCAGGAAAGCTGACGTTTCGGGCCTAGACCCTTCTTCAGAAATGGGGGAGGGGAAGGGGGTTCTGAAATAAATAGGGAGAGAGGGGGAGGCGGATAGAAGATGGATAGAGGAGAAGATAGGTGGAGAGGAGACAGACAGGTCAAAGAGGCGGGAATGGAGCCAGTAAAGTGTAGGTGGGGAGGGAGGGAGGAGATAGATCAGTCCAGGGAGGACTGACAGGTCAAGGGGGCGGGATGATGTTAGTAGGTAGGAGATGGGGGTGGGGCTTGAGGTGGGAGGAGGGGATAGGTGGGAGGAAGGACAGGTTAGGGAGGCAGGGACGAGCTGGGCTGGTTTTGGGATGTGGTAGGGGGAGGGGAGATTTTGAAGCTTGTGAAGTCCATCCAACCTTCCTTCATAGCTAAAATCCCTCAAACCAGGCAATGTCCTGGTAAACCCTTTCTGTACCCTCTCCAAAGCATCCACATCCTTCTGGTTGTGTGGTGACCAGAACTGTGCATAGTATTCCAAGTTAAGCCTAACTAAAGTTCTATAAAGCTGCAGTATAACTTGCCTATCCTTATACTCAAGCATGCCATAGGCCCTTTTTTACTACATTATCTGCATGCACTGCCACCTTCAGCGATCTGTGGACCTGCACACCCAGATCCATCTCATTGGGAAGCACAGAGGAGGAGAGGACTAGTAGCTTGGGTGGATAAGGTGGGTGAGAAGCACTGCATTACGATGCTGAATGCAATACTGAGAGTTTTAAAGTGATGTCCTCGGTGATGTTACTGTTACGGCAACATTAGAGTGAGTTGTGGGGTAGCAAATAGAAAATAGTGACACTTACCCTGAGCGCAGAAGACTTTTGACCTTTTTCCTGCATTGCTGGACATATTTTCTGATCCATGAACCAGCACTAAACTGGAACCGCTGTTTTGGTCTAGGTTGGCTTAGTGTAGTGGCATTGCGTCCTTGCAACATTGGAGATGGCCCTCCTCTCCACCACGCCATCCAGCCGTAACTCCAGATCCCTGTCCACGAAGCAGGGTGTGAGCTTTCCCACGTGGGCTATATCCTCTGCATGGATAGTCCAGCAGCACTGTGTGAAGGACACTTCCTGGCTTGCAGCATCAGAAACAGTGTGCAGTTGGAGCTTAAATTGGGCACCAGTGCCATGAATTGCACAAAAGCCCAGCCTCTGCTTCTGCATGATTGCAAGAAATAGATACCATAGAGCTCTAATACATTACTAATGAGGTAAGGAGCAAAAACAGTGTTTGAAAAATCACTCTGAACCATGGCAGGAATGATGCCATGAAATACCCCAATGATAACACTTAGACAAAAAATAAGAGCAGTCAGTCTGACAAAAAAATAAGAACATTCAGCCCATTAACTCTATTTCTCTCTCCACATGTGCTGCCAAAACTGCTGAATTTCTCCAGTGTTTTTTGTTTTTATTTCAGATTTCCAGCATCAATAGTATTTTGCTTTTGTTTTAGAATTCAACATTTATTTTGCTCATCTCTTCATACATGTTTTCAGAAACACAGTGTATTTCCAGCATTTTCTCATTTTTCTTTCTGATTCCCAGCATCTATAGTATTTTGCTTTCGTAAGTAAAGGATACCTAAGGATGTCTCTGGGAATGGGGTACAAAACTTAGCACTGAGATGAGGAGAAATGTCATCACCCTGACATGGAATTCTCTGTCATAGAAAGAGGTTGAGGCCAAGACATTGAATGTTGTGTTGAAGGAGTTAGATTTGTTCTTAGGTTTAAAGGGATCAGAGAGTGTGGGGAGAAAGTAGAAACTGATTGGTGATCAGCAGTAATCATTTGAATGGTCAGCAAGCTAGAAGGGCCGAAAGGCCTAATCCTGCTCCTGTTTTCTAAATTTCTATGTGGACCTTAGCTTTTGCTGTTCACTCAGGCCCCAAATGCTATTTCCCTCTTTTTATTAATGCATCCTTCCAGCAGCTTGTGATGACAAAGAAAACTCAAAACTAGTATTGCATGAAACATTTATCTAACACCAATACTTGGGCCAATGACCTACCTTGACTTTGCTGAAGGCTTTGACTTTGACTTTGCACAGAGAGATCTGGGAGTTCAGGTCCATTGTAATCTGAAGGTGACAATGCAGGTCGATAGACTGGTCAAGAAGGCATACGGCATGCTTTCATTCATCAGACAGGGTATTGAGTACAAGAGTTGGCAGGTCATGTTGCAGTTGTATAGGACTTTGGTTTGACCACATTTGGAATACTGTGTACAGTTCTGTTTGCCACATTACCAAAAGGATGTGGATGCTTTGGAGACGGTGCAGAGGAGGTTCACCAGAATGTTGCCTGGTATGGAGGGCGCTAGCTATGAAGAGAGGTTGAGTAGATTAGGATTATTTACATTAGAAAGACGAAGGTTGAGGGGGGACTTGATTGAGGTCTGCAAAATCATGAGAGGTATAGACATGGTGGATAGCAAGAAGCTTTTTCCCAGAGTGGGGGACTCAGTTACTAGGGGTCACGATTTCAAGGTGAGAGGAGAAAAGTTTAAGGGAGATATGCGTGGAAAGTTCTTTACGCAGAGGGTGGTGGGTGCCAGTGGAGGTGGTAGAGGCGGGCACGATAGCGTCATTTAAGATGTATCTAGACAGATACCTGAATGGGCAGGGAGCAGAGGGATACAGATCCTTGGAAAATAGGCGACAGGTTTAGATAGAGGATCTGGGTCGGCACAGGCTTGGAGGGCCGAAGGGCCTGTGCCTGTGCTGTAATTTTCTTTGTTCTTTGTTCTTTGTTCTTTGAATACAGATCGTCATGAGCCTGAACTAACTGCTGGAATATGGAACACTTATGGTGTGTCTCATCCTAATCTAATTGTCAAGTACAGAACAGCTTTCTGGCCCATTTTATCATGTTCCTTCTGCATCATTATTAATTGTTGTTTTCAAACAGCGATTCCAAAGGAAGTTCAGAATTTTATTTATTTTACCAGTGAAACCAAAGTCTTGTGTATTGAGAAATTTTGGTGGGCAGGTTTGAATTATTGACTTTGTAAAATTATAGATCAAATAACAGTGGTGCATATTTTGTCACTAATTTGTCCTTTCAGAAGAACACCTCATCATGTAGGATGCTGATTGCCTATGTATATTCACCCTAAAGGCTGTATAAAACTAAATGGAGATGAATAGCCTCAATCAGGAGGTGACAGAACCTCTGAAAGAGCCAAGAAGCAGATTAATGGAGAGCAAACAGTTGATTTTACAAATTGAACCTCCAGCCATAACACAAAAGCAAATTTCTTTCAGAATTAATCATGTTTGTTTTTTCCCTTTAGTTTCAAATATACAGAATTGCAGAAATGAATTGCATGTCAGGCAAGCCTGGAGTTAGATGCAAATACCTTCAGCAAACCTGTGAATTCTAACAATGGAGTGATTTGCTGAGAGAAATAGAAGAGAATCCCTACAGTGTGGAAACAAGCTATTTGGGCCAACACGTCCACACTGACACCCTGAAGAGCATCTCACCCAAACCCATCTCCCTACCCTATATTTCCCATGGCTAACACACCTAGCCTACAAATCTCTGAGCTCTGTGGGGCAATTTAGCATGGCCAATCCATGCAAATTTGCAAATCTTTGGACTGTGGGAGGAAACCAGAACACCCAAAGGGATTCCATGCAGATATGAGAAGAATGTGCAAACTCTGCACAGACAGTTGCCCAAGGGTGGAACCAAACCTGAGTCTCTGGTGCTGTGAGACAGCAGTGCTAACCACTGAACCACTGGGCCATCCCTATGCTTCCCTACTGGTAATTGGGTTAAGGTAAACTGTGAAATACGTGATGTGTTGGTTACTGTGTTTGCCCGCTTATTTTACACAAGCTGATAACTTTCAAAATATAATGAATTGTAGGTTGACATACTGAGCAATTAAAGAAATATGTTATGGGTATCACAGATAGATAAATTAACTGATTATTGTACCTTTATGTATAACTTAGTGCATTGCATGTCAAAGGCATCACCTCCATCATCAGAGGGAAAAGCATTAGTATCAGGCCTGTATAATTTTACTGAGAAACATGGAATGAAAGAAAATTAAATAATTTGGAGTAGTGGCTGGAGAGAAGTATGGATTGTCATTAAGAAATCTGGGATAAATAGAAGCAATAATATTTCAAATGTTTTAAGTACTTGGAAAACTGGGTAAATTCATAACCGTTCCACATGCAAAAAATTGACACTAATTTAGAAGACAGCTTTTTATTTTAAAGAAAAGCCTAATCTGAGCACATATCAAGGTCATCATTAACTGTCCATATCTAATTGCCCTGGAAAAGTGGGTGGGGATGTACACCAACAATGCGGTCATGGGGGGGGACTTCCAGTGACATATTCAAGATGTTGTGATGTATGATTTATATGGGACAGTAGAAGTGATCATTTTCAAAAGGTATCTGCTGTCCTTCTCCTTCTAGGTGGTGAGGTTATGAATTTGGGAAGTGTTATTGAAGAAGCTTTAGTGATTTACTGCAGTGAATACAATAGACTGCGCACACTATAGCCATGTTGTGTTGATGAGACTGGAGATTGGTGGGAGCCATTCAAGTGGGCTGCATTCATCTTAGCCATTTGTCAAACATCTTGAGTGTTGCTGGAACTGCACTAATCCAGAAAATTATCATGGGGAGATAATATCATGGGCACAGATGTTCTGGCATAATTGAATAAAATACCTTTTTGAGGGACTGCATTGAATTCACTATTAGTCATAAAGTCATAGAGATATAGAGCATGAAAACAGACCCTTCAGTCCAACTCATCCATGACGACCAGAAATCCTAAATTAATCTAGTTCGATTTGCCAACAATTTGGCCCATATCCCTCTCAGCCCTTCTTACTTATATACTCATCCAGACTCCTTTTAAATGTTGTAATTGTACCAGCCTCCACCACCTCCTCTGGCAGCACATTCCAGAAACGCACCATAGTCTGCGTGAAAATGTTTCCCCTCAGGTCCTTTTAAATCTTTCCCCTGTCAGCTTAAATCTACACCTCTAGTTCTGGACTCCCACACCCTGGAGAAAAGACTTTGTCTATTTACCCTATCCATGCCCCTCATGATTTTATCAACCTCTATATTGTCACCTCTCACCCTTCAATGCATCAGGAAAAATAGCCTCTCTCTATTCAGTCTCTCCCTATTGCTCAAATCCTCCAACTTGTAAATCTTTCCTGAACTTTTTCAAGTTTCACAACGTTTTTCCTATAGCAGGGAGATCAGAATTGTACACAGTATTCTAATAGTGGCTAAGCAATGTCCTGTGTAGCCGTAACATGACTTCCCAACTCCTATGGTCAATGCACTGATCAATAAAGGCAAGCACACCAAATGCCTTCTTCACTATCTACCTGCACATCCACTTTCAAAGAACTATGGACCTGTACTGTAAGGTCTCTTTGTTCAGCAAAACTCCACAAGACCTTACCATTAAGTGTATAAGTCCTGCCCTGATTTGCCTTTCCAAAATGCAGCACCTCACATTAATCTAAATTAAACTCTATTTACCACTTCTCAGCCCATTGGCCCATCTGATCAAGGTCCTGTTGTACTCTGAGGTAACCTTCTTTGCTGTTCAATAAACTTCCAATTTTGGTGTCATCTGCAAACTTACTAATCTTATCTCGTATGTTCACATCCAAACCAGCACCGACCCTTGTGGCACACCATTGGTCACAGGCTTCCAGTCTGAAAAGCAACCCTCCACCACCACCCTCTCTCTCCTTCAAGCCAGTTCTCTATCCAAATAGCTACGTATTCCTTCTATTCTGTGTGATCTAATCTTTTTACCATGTCTAGCATGAGGAACCTTGTTGAATGCCTTACTGAAATCCATATAGGTCATGTCCTCTGCTTTGTCCTGATCAATCTTCTTTGTTACTTCTTCAAAAAACTCAATCAAGTTTGTGGGACACAATTTCCCATGCACAAAACTATGTTGACTATCCATAATCAGTCCTTACCTTTCCAAATACATGAAAATCCTGTCCCTCAGGATTCCCTCCAACAACTTGGCCACGACCAATATCAGGCTCACTGTTCTCTGGCTTTTCCTTACCAGCTTTCTTAAATAGTGGCACCATGTTAGTTGACCGCCAGTCTTCCGGCACCTCACCTGGCTATCAATGATACAAATATATCAGCAAGGGGCCCTGCAATCAGTTCCCCAGCTTCCCACAGAGCTCTAGGTTACACCTAATCAGGTCCCAGGGATTTATCCACCATTATGCATTTTAAGACATCCAGCACCTCTTCCTCTGTAATATGGGCATTTGTCAAGATTTTGGTATTTATTTCCCCACGCAAAACACTCATTTAGTCTCTCCCCCATCACCACACATAGGTGACTTTGTTGATCTTTAAGCGGCCTTATTCTCTCCCCAGCTATCATTTTGTCCTTAATGTACTTGTAGAATACCCTTGCATTCATGGCGAAGCACAGTGGCTCGGTGGTGAGCACTGCTGCCTCACATCACCAGGGACCTCAGTCCAATTTCACCCTCAAGCAACTGTCTGCCTGGAATTTGAACATTCCCCCTGTGTCTGTTGTGGGCTTCTGCTGGGTACTCCAGTTTCTTTCCACAGTCCAAAGATGTGCGGGTTAGGTAAATTGTCCATAGTGTTCAGGGATGTGTAGGTACATTAGCCATAGGAAATGTAGGGTTACAGGGAAAAGGTAGGGGTTTGGGTCTGGGTGGGATGCTCTTTAGAGGGTTGGTGTGGACTTGTTGGACCAAATGGTCTGTTTCCACACTGTAGAGAATTATGATTCTCCTTAACCCTATTTGCCAAAGCTATCTCATGTCCCTTTTTTGCCCTCCTGATTTCCCTTTTAAGTATGCCCCAACTGCCTTTATACTCTTCTAGAGAATCACACGATTTCAGCTATCTATACCTGATATATTCTTCCTTCTTAGTCTTGACCAAAACCTCAGTTTTTCTAGCCATCCAGCATTCCCTACACCTGCCAGCCTTGCCCTTCACCCTAAGAGGAACATACCATCTCTGGACTCTTGTTATCATATTTTTGAAGGCTTCCCAGTTTCCCAGCCATCCTGTTACCTACAAATAGCTGCAACCGCCCTCCCCACCAGTCAAATTTTGCAAGTCCTTGCCAAAAAAAACGTCAAAATTGGCCTTCTTCTAATTTAGAACTTTAAATTTTAGATCCGGTCTATCCCTTTCCATTACTATTTTAAAACTAATAGAATTAAAGTCACTGGCCCCAAAGTGCTCCCCCGCTTACACCTCAGTCACCTGCTGTGCCTTATTTACCAAGAGTATGTCAAGTTTTGCACCTTCAGTTTGAGGGTTTTTTTTAACTTGTAGGCAGTGGAAGCAACAGTGAACAGCAAAGTTCCAACTCAATTTGTTCCTTTTCCATCTCATCTCATTTGCTTTGTTCTTCCTATGCAAAGCAATGCCAATTGAACTATTCTGTTGACCTTGATATACTCTGTCAGTTTTGCACTTACTTCTCTTGCTTCTCTTTTTTTTAATTTTCTGACTAAAAATGCACTGATCCTAGTTTGGAAATGACAGTGCCTTCCAGCTGTGTGTAATGAATTGTACAAGTGTATTACTTGCAATCAGGAGCAGGGGATAGAGCTCAGCAAATACTGATAATATTATTTCTGGATAGCCCACAGTCTTAAATCTAAGTATTCACGTAAATCACCGCACACATCAAGAGCGACAAGTTAAAAAAAACGTGGTTAAATTCATTTTGATAACTTTTTGGTGTTTCATTCATTCATCAAATAGTATGCAGACCCGAATGATTGCAAAAGAAGAAACTTGTTTCACAGAACGATAAAGCTCATTTGCTTAAGGAAGGTTAAAATTTGTAGCCCACTCCATCTCTCACACAGACATCACACCTCTGCAGGAGCCTGCAAAGCTTCTTGGGAAGTTTCAAGGACGTGCTGAAGGGGAATCAAATTATCAAGTATTGTTATAGCTTGTAGTGTCTATATATTTACATTTATCTGGAAGGAAGGTGATTTATTTTGTCGACCAGAAGAGTCTCATATATCAAACTAATGCAGTAGCTGTGAATAATTTGTCCTTCATGCTGTGACTGGACATTGTCAGCCGACGTTTATCACCTTTATCTGTTAAGAAATAAGATAGAATTAGTCAGATATCAAACACTTTTTGCTCCTTTTGATGTGCAGTGTCAGAAATCAGCCTACATTTATGAGGGTAATATTGATTACAGCAAGGGGAATTACACAGAGAAAGATAACCTCATGGAAAGTGAACAGATCACCACACAGACGTCTCCAGGTGGAGAGGCAGCGAATTGGAACCAAAAATCACCCAGAGGCAGTGACCATGACTCTCCTGAGAATTTCTAAGGGAAAGAAAGTGCCTAGACTGTCATTACCCATGACATCGCCAGTTTCTCTAGATGTTGAGAATGCATAAATCTGTCTGTGTGCCAGATTTCAAAGTCAAAAATACTTGGCAGTTAGGAAGGAAAAGGATAAGGAAGAAAGCAATCACATTTGAATTAGTTTCATTTTATCAATTCAAAGTCCGCAAAGTGTAAGCTGTCATAGCTGTGCTATATTTTTTAATATTTGCTTTTGCAGTCCAATTTATAACCATTATAAACCAGTATGTAATTAGATATACCATGCATTATAAACTGTATTACACACACACACACACAGAAGTGGAGAAGGTTGAAACACGCGCATTGGGGATATAGTGTCTTATGTGGAAAAAATGCCATTGGGTTGGAGATTCTATTAATCTAGAGAGGCTATGTTTTATTTATTGGTTTCAGTGATATTTATACTTCAACCTTCTCACAGCTGTATCAAAGGGTGTTTTATCAAGCTTGTCTGCTTAAAGTGGTGTGAATGGTTTTTTAAATGGGAGTTAGGCAATAAACCTATTTAATTTACAGCTCCATTATGACATGAAGGGAATGTAGGAATGGCACAGATATGAGAACTGGTACAATGCAAACCGAGCAGGGAATAATAGTATCTGAAAATAATATTTCTAATCAAATGAGGGACATTATCATAAGCAATGCATATATACCCTTGATTTAGTTCAGTGCTCAGTCTAGATAATGGAATAGTGACACTGATAGCAGAGTATTAGTCTTTTATGGTTTTCTATTTAAAATCATTGAAATTCTGTACCATTTAAACATCATTCCTGACTTTATAACATAGTCAGGAGCTCTATTTTAACATGATTATTTTTCAAACATAAATCAATGAGGCATTTTCCAGTTCAATTCTTCACCAATTCTTTACTCATTATCATGGCAAAAGAGAGAACAATGCAGATGCCTAGCACCATCTGTGTCTAATTTTTTTTTCAAACCACTTTTTTCAGTCTTCTTTCCTCCGGTCTCTCTTTGTCTCCCATACTTTCTACCTTGCCTTTATCAAGCCTGCTGCATTCAACTATTGATGAGCAAAGCTAGTGCCACAAAATATTTATTAATGCTGAGCAGTCCCGGCTTGGAAAATACTCAGAAAGGTGCCACAGGGGGTTCCTTTATTTCTGCCAAAAGAATGTATCTAATTGTACCACTGTTTATCATGCCAGATGCCATGTGCAATCAATGTCAAAGGGACCACTGTGGACTATACTGCTGAATGGAATGAGGGATTGTTCAGCTATTTTGTCTGTTCGTAGCTTGCAGCAAGATCGTGAACACTTCTGCATTATAAGCACTTATCTTCTGTTTATTGAGTCAGCTTTAATCATCTTCCTCTTTCCAATACATTTGCATTTATCCATTTTTCTTGATGCATTGATTGGTCTTAATCTCTAAAAGTTGTGAATCTGTGACTGAAGCTCAAGGCTCTCAGTTTGTTGCCTGTATCAAATCAGTGATAGAAAACTATAGGTTTTTACAAAAGATGCAACTCAAATTGCCTGTTTCTTGTGAAAAGGGATGTGAAAGGTGAATGTGATTGAAGTGTGATAGCACAGATATTCTCAGTAGCCCAGAAGCATTACCACCTTATTTTATTTTACATCTTTGAATATTACATCCTAAAAGTGTTGGTAAAATAATGTTTCATAATCTCCCTTTGGTACAATACATGCAACACAATGGACTGTATTTACAGAACTTATGTGGAAAGTCAATGAAAAATCATTTTGTCCTTAAACCACTAAAGCATGAATTATATATAATTTATATCCACCAGCAACCACAAAGGTGTTTCCAATAACATATGTTTCTACTCCTTTGTGAGTATATTTCATTGTTTCATTTTGTTCTGTTCTGAACATACCTGGCACAGGAGTCACATTTAGTTACCTGGGGTCATTTTCATTCATTGGTATTTTACAGATCTGTCATTTGGAACCACCTAGGGTATATGTCCAGTCAACTCTACATTATACATAATAGCTCTGACTGTTTTACTCTTGGTCATTGTGCTTGTTGCATAGTTCTGGGACAAGAGTTCTGAAAGTATATAGAATCTATGAATATAGTATTTATCTAGCCTTGAAGAAGTTGACCAAATAACTTTTTTTCTGCTGACAAAAGCATATCAATAAAATCTAGATAGATATTGTCACATATTTGCAGACTGGAACATGGTTAGAATTGGACATAGAACATAGAACAGTACAGCACAGTACAGGCCCTTCGGCCTACGATGTTGAGCCAAACTTTTACCTTAAACCTCAGGTCTATCTAACCTCCACCCGTACCTTATACCAAGTTATACCACGATGAATGGTCAGTGCTTAAACCAATGATTGACTCTGCTGGCCATGTGCTAACATGGAATGAGTCCTGTTTACCATCACCCTTGTACCCATTGACCTATACCTGCTTCTATTCCAATTACACCTCAATCCCCATCCATATTTATTTACCTTCTTGTTGTTCTTACCCCATTCTATTCTCCTCTAGCCCCCATACCCTCCATGAACACTCTGTGCCTCCAATCCTGGCATCTTGTGCTTCCCTGAATTTTACTGCTCAACTAGTGGCAGCCATGCCTTCATTTGGCTAGGCCCTAAGCTCTGGAATTCTGACCGTAACAGCCTCTGTTTCTCTATCTCTATCCTCCTAGCCCCTCTTGAAACCTACCTACCTCCTTGACCACGCATTTCTTGTCATCATTGAATCTCCACAGTGTGGAAACAGGCCCTTCAGTCCAATAAGGCAACACCAACCTTCAGACATGCCTCCCAGACCCATCCCCTATAACCCACCTAATCTACACATCCCTGAACACTCTGGGCAATTTAGCATGGCCAATCCATCTCGCCTGCACATCTTTGGACTGTGGGAGGAAACTGGATCACTCGGACATGGGGAAAATGTGTAAACTCCACACAGTCGCCCAAGGGTGGAATCAAACCCGAGCTCCTGGCACTGTGAGGCAGCAGTGCTAACCACTGAGCCACCATGCTGCCCTTGAAACATCTGCCTTAATATCTCCTAAACCTGGCTCAGTGTCAGAATTTGTTTGAAAATACTCCTTGGTGTGTTTTACTACCTCAAAATACTGTTTGAATAAATGTCTTATTGTTGTGTGTACAGTTCGTCTCTTGCTGAAATAGGAGGAGTTTGAGTTCACATTGTTGAGAATTGAATCTTATAGGAGTAGTGTTCATTGAGAAGGGATAAAACATTGACCTTTATAGAGCTGAAAGGAATTAATGATGTAGAACTAAGCTTTTCTTCTACACTTTGATTGCAATTCCAAAAAATGAACAGCATGAATATGAAGCCAACAAGCATCAGAGAGGACCAGAGGTGGTTGTGGAATGGCAAATATGTTGAATTAACTTGTGGCAGAGTAATACTTTGTTTAACGATAGCTGGGTAAAGGTTACAATGGATAAAGATGATCATTAGTGGATGGGAAAAATTAAAATCATACTACACAGAAAGAATCTGTTTCTTGCATTCCATAACAAGTCACTGGTTTGTTGACCACCCTTCATTGCCTAGAGGGCATTTAAAAATCAAAACAAACCAAAAGAATTATGAATACCGGAAATGTGAGACAAAAACAAAAATTGCTGTAAAACCTCAGCAGGTCTGGCAGCATCTGTGGAGAGAAATCAGAGTTAATGTTTTGCATCCAGTAACTCTTCTTCAAAGCAGAACAGTTAAAAGCCAACTACATTGCTGTGGGCCTGGAGTCACATATAGGACAGACCAGGTAATAATGGCAAATTTCCTTCCCTAAGTGGGAATAATGAACCAAACATTTTTAACAATTGATGGTGATCATATAGTCACCTCTAGGCTAGCTTTTCATTTGAGATTTATGTAGAACTTACAATTCATTATCTGCTATGGCAGGATTCAAACCCCTGACTACAGGACATTAGTATCGACCTCTGGATTACTAGTACAGTGATATTACCACAATGCCACCATCTCCCCATAAAACTAAATACTGTCATCTCACTTTGAATCTTTTAGCACCCATTTAAATAGAAACATAAGAACAGGAAGGCCATTCAGCCCCTTGAGCCATTTCCACCATTCAATGAGGTCATTGCTGATTTGTGGCCTTACTCCACACACTTGTCTTTGGCCCATAATCCCTTAATACCTTTGCTTAACAAAAAGCTATGTCTTTCAGATTTGAAATTAACAACTGATCCTGCATCCGCTACAATTTATGGAAGAGAATTTCAAACATCAACTACCCTTTGTTTGTAGAAGTGTTTCTTGACATCTTTCTTGAATGTTCTGGTTCTAATTCTCAGACTATGTCCCCTAGTTCAAGAATCTCATTCTGGTGAAAATAGTTTTCTTTATCTACACTGTCTTTTCCTGTTAATATCTTGAAGATTTCGACCAGATCACTCCTTAACCTTCTAAATTATAGAGAAAACAGGCCTAATTTGTATAATCTCTCCTGATAGCTTAAACCCAGAAATCCAGGTGTAATTCACTTAAATCTACATTGTACTCCCTCCAAGTCCAATGACAAAGATAAGAGGTAAATAAAGATAAACTAACTTTGATTATGGACTCCAACAGTTTCCCCACCACAAATGTTAGGTCTATAATTCCCTGGTTTTCTTCTTTCACCTTGTTAAAAAGCAGACTAACTTGCAATTTTTCAGTCCAGAAAGATGACTCTAGTATCTAGGGAACTGTAGAAGATGATATTTAGGGCATCTATAATGTGCCCCCCACCCCCTCCACACTTCCTTTAACATCCTCAGATGGATGCTATAAGATCTTGGGAATTTGTCATTCTAACTCCATTAATTTCCATATTACTGATGTTTCATGATGTTAATTTTATTCAGCCACTGATTGTGATCCACTATTAACTTCCTTGGGACTTATGGCAAGCTATCCTCCTTTTTTATATGTAAATACTGAAGCAATGTAACTATTAAAATTGAATAATTTTCAAGTTGAAGCCTCAATTTGAAATGAATGATGGGTTTCATTTCAAATTAGCGCGAAACCCAGTATTTCACTGTTGGAATGCAACATGGTTAAAGATGGCATGCTAAGGGGATTAGCAGTTAATCCAACTGAAGTTTAGTAACTTGCATTATACCAACCACATCCAAAGGGTGTGTTGATGTACCAAAGGTGAATTACCATAGCATATTCTATGTAAGCTGGATTTATGTCAACTGTTCTAAGGAAACCTGCAGCTAACTACAGTAGAAGGTTTACACACTTGGTGGCCCCAGCTATGTTATATGTTATTTCCTGCAACATTAGAAACTAAACATGGATAAGTTGTATTGAAGAACCTAATAGACATTTACTACTATTTGCAACTATTACATTCATAAGCACATAAGTGTCTGGACTAACATTAACCTAGTTCATTGCAACATACTTTCTTAAACACAACATGCTTTGAATAGCATGCCATGCTTAAACTGATGATGGACTAAGATGGAATCTGGGACTATTATACTCTTAGGTCATACGACATGATACAGCAATAACATCATGAGCACGTCACTTAAAAGTACACTGACACATTATCCATAAAACACAACTCATTAGATTCAGCTGGTCTGCTTCTGCTTCCCTTAGGTTAGCATTAGCAATCAATCAGCAGCTTATGAATCTATCAAGTAGGTAACAGATGCTTTGGTGGCCATGGCCCATTGAATAGCAGCCATACTACGGCTGCGTTGGACAATACCACTGCAGTACCCTATTTGTGAGAGTGCAATGTGTAACTGATTACTGCAACATTGTCACTTGAGCATCAGATTCTGCTTTTCATCCCCCTACCAACTCTAACACTTGAAACTCCTTACTCAGCACATGTAGCCAAATCAGTGCTTTCTCTCTGAGCTCACTGATTGTACACTTCAGCATCTACATAGGTGTAATAGAGATTGTAAACTTTAAATAATCAAATTGATAGTGACAAAATTGGACTCCTGCGGAAAAAAATCCAATTGTAGTTCATCAAAGCCCTTTGGGAAGGGAGCAAGCCATCCTCACCCAGTCTGACATATATATGAGTCCCGTCCACCTCCAATGTTGTTGACTGCTGCTGACACATATCAGGCTTGATTCAATGGAATAACAGAGCAGACTTAAAAATTGAATGGTTCCTTACTTTCTTTAATTCTCCCATCAAAGTAATGTTGAGTGATCACCACTAGATCTACCCACCAGGATGTTAAGTTCTGGTGATATATTTCTTGGAAGTGGAGGGCAGGACTAGTTAATTGGCAAAAGCGATGATGGCACAAGGCAATTGAGGATGGTATGGGACAAATAACATAACTACATTTGATGTAAAGGAGGTGTAAATTGTTACAGTGAAGCAGCAAAGTTAGAGGGAAACATATAGAAGATGGCAAAGAGAATATGGCTTGCATGATCCTGGAATTCAATGACAATATGAAGGGAAACTCCATGGGTATGGGACACCTCATCTTAGAACCCTGAACACTTTCAAATTTTGGCATTGGCCTGGATTAAATTGTTTGACAAAAATGTTCACAGACAACACTGTGTGCCATGCATATTTAAACAAAGTATGGCATTAATGATTAAACTTTATTAAGACGTTTCAGACTTTAGAAAAGCTGGGCATGTCTTTTTTTCATTTTCAAATGTAGGCTCTTAATTTGAACTGGCTACATCCATTTAATTTTGACATGGTTTCTCTCCACCAACCACCCCCAACACCCGCCCCCGCCACCCACACTGCTTAATGCTGACAATATACATTGTGACCATTTACTTCAACTGGCAATTTCCCTCAGGCTGACCCAATCCAGTTTAATCCTGGAATATCTAATGGAATTTTTCTAGTATCACAATCATGATCAAGCCTTCCAAATTCCCAAAACATCAACAGCATTACAACTGGAAATTGGTCCAAATAAATTTCTGACCCAGCATCTCCTCCTGGAGAACCATAGATGCAACTCAGTTCCATTTCAATACCAGATATACCGTCATTATTGTGGGAAGAGAGAGCAGTCACTTCAATTATCATTGAATATCCCTCTTCTGCCGAACAAAACACAATTCTACTTTCATTCCAGTTATTGGCAATGCATTTAAATCTTCTCAGAAGCCTGCACAATTCAACGGGAAAATTCAGTTAAAGCAAGACTTCAAAAGTTACACCTTGAACAAAATAATTCAGTAAAAGGTGGCATAATGCAAATACAACTGTTATGTTATTAATTTGTCTTCAATTATTTCCCTATCTTTGCCTGGTTTCAGAACAGATTGCTTTTTGTTTCTCTATAAGTGTTAGATAACTTGTAATTTCCCACACTGCAGGTTTCCTGAGAGAAAGGCGTCACTATCTCTGCACTTATAGTTTAAAGAACTCTCAAAACTTCACCACCAAAAATGCATGACTTTGCTCTCTGATCTCAGTTTCATTGAATGTCAGCAATGCCTAAGCAGGAAGGTGAGCACTGACTGTTACCTCCAAAGAGCAGTCTTGATGAAAGCATTGTTAAAAGATGACAGGCAAGTTAATGAAACCATAATGGAAAACCAAAGCACTGAGGTCCATTTCTGAAAGGTGGACAGGACTTGGTGAGGGATAAGATATGGGCAGCAGAATTTTGCACATGTAGAAGTTTAAGGAGCATGGAATGTAACGGCTGACTAAGGGAACAGTGTAATAGTTTATTCTGGAGGTGGCCAGGGCAGGGATGAGAGTTTCTGCAGTTGAAGAGCTGAGGTGGAGGCAGCAGCAGGAATATTATGGTGAGGGAGGAAGGGGTAAGTGTTGAAAACAGTTGGCCTCGGTAGTGTAAAGACAATGGGCTGAGAAGACTATCAGATGGGATGGTCTCGTAGCAAGCAGTTAAACCTGAGAATTCAGTCATGCTAGGAAATAGAAACTGTGGCAAAGGTTGCAATGTTTTTGAAAGTTGCCGAAAGATACTACTTCACTGTTCTCAATATTTAACTGGCGGAAATGGTGGCGCATGGATATCACAGTGACTCGTTTTGTTCAAGGTGTTACAGTGGGAGTTTTGCTATGACTGAATTTTCTTATAACCGCTTGGGTGTCTGTTAATATTTAAATGCATCACCAGTGGCTGGGAAATAAGTAACATTTCAGATGTGCTATGTTTGACGGAAGGGGACATTCAATGATAATTGAAGTATTGTTCTTTCTTCCACTAACACTGGCAAAATTTAAAAAAAAACACTTCAGATGCTGGAAATCTGAAAACAAAATGGGAAATGCTGGAGAAAGTCAGCAGCCTGGCAGTTACTGTGCTGAAGACTCTCTGGACTCGAAATGTTGAGCTGAATCTTAGATGTTAATTTGACTAAGTCCTAGTTGCATTGGGTCTTTTGGAGGAGTACTTGCCAAGAAGTCTATTGAGTTCTTTTCCCATATCTGACCAAACCCATTTCACTAATTACCTCCCCTGCTCCCGTGTCATCCTTCACATTTGATTTCTGCCCTATCTTACCATGATCTGTTCCCAGAGCAACTTTCTATCCAGCAAATATCACAGAATTCACCAGCACCATTTTTGGAAGCCTGTTGAGCACCTGGATAAGCACTGTCAGTCCTGAGCTTCTCTGCATGGTTGCTGACATTTGCTCTGGACACAGCAAATATTTGCTCAGGAAATCAGCACTCCACTATGCAGGCAGGATCCTGGAGGTTCAGCTAGATGAAATGATCCACACGCCAGACTTCCTTCTCATCCAAATCCACTGGAGGAGCCTACAACACTAGATCATGCTAGCCTGGTCCAAGGTTGCAACACAGGACAGTTTCAGCCTTCTTGAGGAATGCCCAGCAGTATACGAAGAAAGCCAATGTCTTCTCCAGTGTAAGTGCCATCACCTTTTATCCAATACCTTGCAGTCACGTTACCTTTGCTGCTGCACCCACAAAGGCTCATACTCTACCACTCTCACTATTGCCTGTAACGTCTTCCCTCACTCACTGTTACCCACTACAATCCACAAGACCGTGAACTTCATGCTCTCTGTGCCCCTACTCACACACTCGGGATACCTGCTCACCTGCCCTAACAGTAACAGCAGTGCCACCCACTTTCATCTCCTATATTATCTGCCTCTCTCACATTCCAGGAAGAAAACAGCCCACAATAGAGCAGAAAGAGTCAAGACAGGTGGTATGCTACTCATCACTCATCTCCTCATACCTTATGTGGAGAGGAGCTCGCCTCTAACCACCTTAAGCAAGGCCCTTTCATGGTAACAGAAACTGCCCTTAACTTGCAGTGCCAGGGCTCTCTAAGTGAATGTTATGCCCCTTTGACTGGACTGAAGTTGCCGACAACCATGACAGGCTTCCTGATTTTGTGACGACTCTAAATGGCCCGGGAAGACAACAGTAATATGAGCCTAGTATGTCTGATTTTGGGCGAAATGACAATGCAAGGCAGGGATGCTGTGGACATTCAGGTAGACTCAGAGTGAATGAGTACTATGTCAGTGAGTGAAGGGCCCAGAGATGCAGCCTGGTCCAGTCTATGAGCTGAATAATGTTTCTGAATGCACTGTCTCCTTGCTGCAGCATTACAATGATAATTATTGGTGCAGTTTAAAGTACAGTATTGAAGCACGGGAGAGTCCAGTAAGTGGATTGGAGCCGTATCGTATAGGGTTCTTAAAGGCTGGAATGCGTCGAATGTCAATTCCCATGGATGTGGGTTGCATTTGGCTGATGCCCTGAGATAGATGTCATTCAGAGCAAGCAGGGAACTGAATCCACCAGGTGCACAATCTGGTTTCCATGTCAAGTTTTCCTGATGTCAAGCTTGTTTCTGTGTTTGGTAAGATACGAAGCTGAATATTAATGAGGCGAGTTGTGCTGTTAACAAGTGTTAGTCCCCATCTATTGGCATCTCACCACTGCCCAGTGAGAACATCCCATGTCGCTTGTGAAAAGCTTAAAAGATGGAATGAGATGATCTCAACATTGAGATAGATCTCACTGTATTTGTCAACCCTGCCACTCACCATAGCCACATCATTCAGATCCCTTTTTCTCTGTTTCTCTTCACAGATGCTGCCAGGCCTGTTGAGTTTGTCTAGAATTAAAAGTACACCTGGCTTTAGCACACCATTGGAATTTGAGGATCTAATTTGGGGTCATTTTCTATGTGTTTTCTTTGTTTTACTTTTTTAAATGTCAGGTTCGACAGTTCAGCTGATGGAGAAATGATCCTGTTGAGGTCAAGTTACAGGAATGGAGCATTGAACTTCTTTCTCTTTCAAAAAAATTATCAGCAAATTTTAAGGGAAGACTGAATAGCAATGTTGAAAATGATGACAAGTTTTGTGAATTAAGAGAAGCTATTCAGCTTTAACTGGAGCATTCAGTCCAGTTCTGGGTGATATGCTTAGGACTAATATGAAGATATTAGGGACAGTGCAAAAAACATTTGTCATAATGTTCCCAGGATAAGGAATGCAGTTATGAAGGTAGACTGGAGAAGTTGGGACGTCTCTCCTTGGAGAAGAGAAAGGTGATTTGATCAAGGTATTCAAAATCATGAGAGCTCTGTTCAGAGCCGAGAGGAAGAAAATATTCTCACTCATGAAAGGATCAAAAACAAGAGGCCACAGTTTTTAAATTATTGGCAAGTGGAGCAAAAGTGATATCAGAAATGGGGAAGCAACTGAAATTCTCTGCCTGGAAGTGTCGTGATGACAGCTTGAATTGAAATATTCAAAAGGGTGTTAGACTATTATCTGAAAAGCAACAACATGTAGGTTTACAGGGTGAAGATGGGAGAATGGCACTAGGTGAACTACTTATTTGGAAAGCTGTCATGGATATAATGAGCTGAATGGCCTCCTTCTATGCTGTAACAATATTGTGATTTGGTGTGTACCCTGTGGGAGGGAGATGAGGAACAAGAGGTACAGAGCTTTGTTATAATCAGCAGAAGATTGGTACATTTCACATTCATTCCACAAAATGTTCATTGTTGGAAAGTGTTTGGAAACTAGTCCTCAGTCCAGCCAAGGTGAGTCACTGAGGATCAAGGAATCCCAGTACCATCAGTCCTGGGCACAGTCCATACACAGTCCAGCAGCTTGGCCACATAATCAGTCATCCATTCAGGATGATATGACTGACGGCAATCCAGGCGGTGGCAATAGTCAGTCCTGTAGGGTCATTACAAGCAGTCAAGGGAATTGTGCATCATTAGTTAGGGAGCTGGAAAGACAGTGATCTGGGATCTGGTCCTGACAACATCGGTCAGATGTTTGGTGAGGATAATTCTGGGGTCTTTATGTTAATCGCTGAGGAGGGTGCAAGGGACAGGGTTAAAGGGAAAAAGACAGGGTCTCATTGCCAAAGAGTGGTGGGGCAGTCAAGGCAGGGCAAGCAAAAGCAGAGGCATGTGTTGACATGTGGACAACAACTTTGACAAGAGGATTCTCAAGATTTGAGGAGTGCAGACAGAATAGCATCAGAGGGCATGACTACTGGAGGGAGTTTATTTTCAGTGACCACCACCATTGCCTCCAAGGAGTGAGTGCAGAGGAGCAGGGTGGGCATCATTAACTTGCAATGTCGGACTCAGGAAGCAGGGAGAGCATTTGGAAACAAAGTTCAATGTGTTAGGTCTCCACATGGGGAAGTTGGTGACTATGGGCTATTGGGTAAGTTGTACAAAGAACAAAGAATAAAGAACAATACAACACAGGAACAGGCCCTTCAACCCTCCAAGCCTATGATGACATATTTTGCCCTTCCATACTAAAACTGCCTTCACTGACAGGATCCATATCCTCTACTCCCTTTCTATTCATGTTTTTCGTCCAGGTGCTTCTTGAATGCTGCTATTGTGTCTCCTGCCACCACCTCCTTTGGCAACATGTTCCAGACAATCACCATCCTTTGTGTGAAAAATTTGCCTCGCACATCTCTTTTAAACTTCCCCTCTCACACCTTGAACTTGTGTGCCCCAGTAGTTGATCCCTCCACCCTGGAAAAATGCTTCATACTTTCCACTCTATCCATGTCATTCACAATCTTATAAACATCCATCTGGTCATCCCTCAAGATTTCAAGATTTCAAGATGAGGGAACACATTTTTAAGGTGAGAGGAGATAGATTTAAAAAAGATGAGGGGCAAACTTTTTACATAGAGGGTGGTTCGCATGTGGTATTAACTTTCTAAGGAAGTGGTGGATGTGGGTACAATTACATCATACAAAAGACATTTGGATAAGTACATGAAAAGGAAATGTTTGGAGGGATATGGGCAAGGAGTGGGCAAATGGGACTAGTTTAGTTTGGGATTATGTTTGGCATGGACTGATTGGACCAAAGGGTCTGCTTCCATGCTGTATGACTCTATGACTCTATGATACTAGTTCAACTCTCCCACTCACTATAGCCAGAAGAATGTCTTACAATTAGGATGACCAACAGTAGTCAACCAAGCCTTGTGCTGACACCACCTTAAAAAGGTTATTGTGCACCCAGACAACGTTAGTCTAGAGCTGCCCTGCACAGTTCCTAAAATGTGCCCCAAATGTGCCAATGAAGGGGCATTGTATTTGAACTGACTCTTCTATCCAATTAATTCTACAACCGGTTGGTTGGTACAGAATGCTGACTAGAGAGATAGGATGTGAAAGCTGCTCATTTTGCACTCAATAGGCCAAGACAGCTTCATCACAAAAATTTATAGTATAGAAGAAAGGGGTGCTCAGTGGTTAGCAAAGCACTGACTATAGTAGTTCCATGGTGAAAACAATGAGAAAATCAAGGATCCCCAAGCTCCCAGGTAATTCATTTAAACATAACCCTTTTGCTTTTGGAGAACAGTGCCCTGCATATGAATGAACCTTTCTTCTAGCAAGCATAAATGAACTTTATTTTGGATTTTGTGAATATATGTTGGTTGAGCATGGTCTGTACCCTGTATATTGCAAAATACCAATGGAATAAATTCATATCACTTCTTCTTATTCTTGCCAACATCTATAAACTTTAAAATTGCACCCTGTATATCCAGGTCATCCACATAAGTCAAGAAATGTAGTGGTCCTAATACTGACTCTGGGGAATATCACTACATATTATTTTTCAGTCTGGCATTAAAACTGTTCACCACTATTCCCTGCTTTCAGTGCTGAGCCCATTTTGCATGTAAGGTAGCACTGCATTTTAAGCTTATAGGCTTTAATTTTGCTGACAGAGTTCTGTTATGCATTACATTATTTTATCCATTCATTCATGATGCATGGGTTTTGCTGGCTCAGCTGGCATTATTGACTAAATCCTAATTGCCCTTGCAAAGGTGGGGGTAAATTATCTTGTTGTACAACTGCAGTCTTTGTGGATACACCACAGTGCAGTTAGAAAAGGAGAACATTGTCAAAATCAAAATGTAACCAACCACACTACTCTCATCAACCTTTTCATTTATTCAATCATGAGATGCAGGGATCACTGACAATTAAAGGTCAACAGGACTAAGATTTCCATTATTGTTTCTATGCCTAACCTAATGCAGGGTCAGTCCAATTTAAAGCTTCTCCACGATTTTAGTGTTTAGATACAAAACAATATCTTGCTCGGCCATTTCCAAAGTTTCAGAACTTAATTAAGAGGCAACCACATTGCTGTGGATCTGGAGTCACATCCAGGTTACATTTTGTCTTTGGATAATCCTTCTCCAGTGCTATAATAAGTTATTAACAATACTGTTGCCTCCTCCTTATTTCCCCTTCCCCACATACTGAAAACCTTCCAGCCAGAAATATTAAGTTCCCAATCCTCCCCATCTCTGAGGCAGAAATGCGAGCACCATAGTATTATAATTGCATGTGATGGTTTGTGATTAATTTGCTTTATGATTTTACCCATGCTGACAGTTGCCATGCAATAGGAAATTAGCAATACAACTTGATTATTTGTGGAACCTTTCCATTCTCAACAAACAGAACAGAATTTTTCTGCTCGAAATAAAGTCTTATATTTATATAAATCCTCACACAACCTTAGGATGTTCCAAAGTGTTTCACGGGTAAGTAATTACCTTTTGCACTGTTGTAAATTAGACAATATGACAACCAATTACACAAAGGGAGGCCCTACAAATGGCAATTTGGTGACTACTGGAGATTCATAATATTGATTCTTGCCAGTTTAACATCACATCTCAAATACCATACGTCTGATAGAGCAGCAACCCCCCAGCCCTACAATTCAGTGTCAACCAGCTTTATAAACTCGAAGCTGTGGAGTGCAGCATGGTCCCACATAGCTTGTGAATCAGAGGTATAGGTTGGAATTGGTCTCTCAGTGGCTCGTGATGGGTCCCAGCCTTGTCTCTCAACGGCTTATGGCAAGTCCTGGTCTGGTCTCTCGGCGACCCATGATGGTGTCTCGGCTCGGCATGCAAGTGGATCCTGCCCGGGCATGTTCCTGAGGCACCGGAGGAGATCGGAGACACGACGGTTCCAGCAGCAGCATTAGCATCTGTGGCAGCAGCATCGAGAATAGACAGCTGAGATCTCCCCCAAGAGCAAGATAATTGGAGGACTCATCAAAGGCTGTTGAATTTTTATCTTATTCCTATATTGTCATAGTTTAAACTACAAAAGACTCTAATATAAACCATTACCTATTTCTTTATTTTTTGACTATTCTATGAAGTCTTTTTAACTTTTTTTTTAACTTTTTAACTCTCATTTCTCTTACTACTTTGTACCTCATTTTTTTTACCTAGATACCTTGGTACCTAAGATCGTGCCATGTGTGGTGACATTATACAGTTTTGACTGTACTCCAGTACTTCTGCAATTGAGTACACATAACAATAAAATCAAAATTCTAAATCTAAATCGAATTGTGTGCCCTCCAGCAGTGGGCTGATGGGCAGGAAAAATGTGTGAAAATGGACACTGTGAATGTGGTGTATACCATTGTTAGTCCCTTCCAGAGATGTCAGACAGCCCACTTGCCCATGGATTGACAAGGGTCACATAAAGGCTTCCTACTGCCACTGCTGGGATTTTATCCACAGTGCAGAAATTGGTGCCAAGTTGAGCAACTATGTCTGACAGCCTTTGAGGATAATAGTGAGCTGTCTTCCTGAACAGCTGCAGTGTTTGAGGTATAAGTGTCTGAGTGTTTTAGTTTTCAGTTCCTCTTTACTTCTTCCTCACTGCGCAAAAACAGCGCATTTTCCACACCTGATCAATTCCAAACGTAAGCTTCCTTTAGACATCCAGCTTTATTTAATTCATCCTTGAGCAATGAGTATCATCGACAAAGCTAACAAGTGTTGTCCATCACTAATATCCTGGAGAAGGTGGTGGTGAGTTCTCTTAGAGTCATAGAGTCACAGAGTATTACAGCATGAAAACAGGCCCTTCGGCCCAAACTAGTCCATGCTGACCATGATGCCCACTCAGCGAGTTCCAATTGCCCGCATTTGGTCCATATCCCTCTAAACCCTTCTCATCAATGTACCTATCCAAATGTTTTTTAAATGTTGCTATTGTACCTGCCTCAACCACCTTCTCCAGCAGCCCATTCCATGTACTCAACACTCTCTGTGTGAAGAAGTTGACCCTCAGGTCATTCTTAAATCTATCCGCTCTCAATTTAAACCTATGCCCTCTAGTTTTCAATTCCCCATCCCTGGGAAGAAGTCTATATGCATTCATCCTATCTATGCCCCTCATGATTTTATAACCTCAATAAGGTCACCCCTCATTCTCCTTCATTCCAAGGAATAAAACCTACCCTGGCCAACCTCTCCCTATAACTCAGGCCCGCTACGAGTTGTTGGTTCATCGAGCTGACTGGTTTTCATGCAAACGTTTCGTGTCCCTTCTAGGTGATATCATCAGTGCTGTGTAGCCTCCATTAAAGGGCTGTTGTTCTGTCCCGCTCTGAATTTATATGGTCCAGTCTGTCATGGTGGGCAGCCTTGTTTCCAGTTTGGTACCATAGTGGTATGTAGATGTGGTCTATTTCAACATGTTTGTTAATTGCATCAGTGGTTGAAAACCAGACCTCCTGGAATTTTCGTGCTTGTATTTGTCTTGCTTCTCCTAGTATTATAACTTTATCCCAGTTAAATTGATGTCCTTCTATGTCGCAGTGTATTGTAACGAGGGAGAGTTGGTCATGTTGTTTTGCAGCCAGTTGATGTTCATGTATCCTGGTGGCAAGTTTCCTGCCAGTCTGTCCTATGTAGTGTTTCTTGCAGTTGCTGCATGGTATTTTATATATCACATTTGTCCAGCTCATTGTGGATATCGTGTCTTTTGCCTTTGAGAGTAACTAGCAAAGTATGGCTGTTGGTTTGTGTGCTATCCTTAATCCAAAAAGCTTGTAGTCAGCTCTGATGTGTTTCTAACATAGGGTAGGGTGGCCAGTGCTTTGGGCCTACAGTGTCTTCTTCTGGTACAAAACTGGAATCAAGACTGCCCACCATAAATTCAGAATGGGACAGAACAACAACACTTCAACAGAGGCTACACAGCACTGACGATAACACCTAGAAGGGAGACGAAACGTTTGCATGAAAACCAGTCAACTCAGCAAACCAACCAACAACGCCAGCCACAACCCAAGCTACAGATCTTCGTTAAAAAATTAAACAGGCCTACTAGACCTGGCAACATCCTCGTAAATCTTCTATGCACACCTTCCAATTTAACTATGTCTTTCTGATAACAGGGTGACCAAAACTGTACACAAAACTTCAAGTATGGCCTCACCAACGACTTATATAACTGTAATATAATGTCCCAACTCCTATACTCAATGCCTTGACCAATGAAGGCCAGCATGCTAAATGCCTTCTTCACCACCCTGTCTACCAGTGATGCCGTTTTCAACAAACTATGTACATGTACTTCTAGGTCCCTCTGTCCCATGACATTCCTGAGGACTTTACCACTTACTGCATAAGCTGTACCTTGGTTTGACATTCCAAAGTGCAACACCCCACACATATCTGAATTGAATTGCATTTGTCAATCCTCAGTCAACTTCTCCATCTGATCAAGATCCCTCTGTAATTTTTGATAACCTTCTGCACTATCAATGATACCTCCTAATTTGTATCATCCACAAACTTACTAATCGTGCCTTGTACATTCACATCTAGATCATTTTTGTAAATAACAAATAACAAAGGTCCCAGCGCCGATCCCTATGGCACACCACCAGTCACAGGCCTCCAGTCCCCGAGAAACAACCTTCAACCATTACCCTTGCTTCCTACCATTGAGCCAATTTTGAATCCAATTAAAAACTAAAAGAACTGTGGATGCCATAAATCAGGAACAAAAACAACGTTGCTGGAAAAGGTCAGCAGGTCTGGCAGCATCTGTGAAGGAGAAAACAGAGTTCACACCAGACTCGAAACTGCCAGACCTTGCTGAGCTTTTCCAGCAACTTTGTTTTTGAATCCAATTAGCTGGCTTTCCCTGGATCCCATTTGACCTAACTTTCATGACTAGCCTGTCATGCGGGACCTTGTCAAAGGGCTTACTGAAGTCCTTGTAGACAACATCTACTGCCCTACCCTCATCCATCCTCTTTATTACCTATTTGAAAAACTCTAAAAGATTTGCCAGACATGACTTTCCATTCATAAACCCATGCCGACTATCCCTAATCAGACCTTGACTATCCAAATGTTGGTGGATCCTGTACCTCAGCATCCCTTCCAATAACTTGCCTATCACTGATGTCAGGCTTACTGGCCTGTAGTTCCCTGGCTTGTCTTTGCTGCCTTTCTTAAACAATAGAATAACATTAGTCACCCTCCAGTCTTCTGGAACTTCACCAGTGGCTAAGGATGAAGCAAAAGTCTCTGCAAGGGCCTCTGCAATTTCTTCCCTAGCTTCCCATAACATCCAAGGTTGGACTTGATCAGCAGCAGGGAATTTATCCACCTTAATGTGCGTTAAGGCTGCAAACTCCTCCTCTCTGGTAATGTGTTTGTCGTCCCAAACATCACCACTTGTTCCTCTTATTTTCTTAGCATCCATGATTCTCTCCTCAGTAAACACTTAGCTACCTTTTTACTCTTAATATAGTGATAGAACCTCTGGGATTATCTTTAGCCTTACACACCAGATCCATCTCATTCCCTTTTGGGTGTGCTCCTACACATTTTATAGTCATCCAGGGATTCACTTGAGCCTAGTAGCTTAAACCCAATGGCGGCAGGTTGACTGTAGAGTTGCTAGCTGTAGGGGCGGTGGGTGGAGCCCACCATCCCCCCAGACCTCCCCCTCACTGAGGATGAACAGTCAGTCCTCAGTAAAGGACTCACCTTTATCCCCCTCCATTCAAACATCAATGAATACCGCTCACGCCTGGACGTTGAACAGTTTTTCCACCGCCTCCGTCTCTGCACTTATTTCTTTAATCATGAGTCTAACACTCCCTCTACTGACCCCATCCTCCTGGACACCATCCCAAGGCCTCTTACCCTCCCTTGAACTCTTCATCTCTAACTGCCGTCGTGAAATCAATTGCCGCAACCTCTCCACCACTCTCACTCACTCCAACCTCTCCCCGACAGAACGTGCAGCCCTCCACTCCTTCCGCTTCAACCCTAACCTCACTATAAAACCCGCGGACAAGGGAGTTGTGGTATGGCACAGTGGCCTTTACATCGCCAAGGCCAGGCGCCTACTCTCTGACACCTCCTCCTACCGTTCCCTTGATCATGACCCCACCTCTGACAACCAAAACATCATCTCCCAGACCACCTATAACATCATCACCTCAGGTGACCTCCCACCCACAGCCTCCAACCTCATTGTTCCCCAACCCTGCACCACCTATTTCTATCTCCTTCCCAAAATCCATAAACCCAACTGCCCTAGTCGACCCATTTTCTCTGCCTGCTCCTGCCCCCACCGAACTTATCTCCACTTATCTCGACTCCATTTTCTCCCCCTAGTCCAGGAACTCCCCACCTATGTCCGGGACACCACCCACGCCCTCCACCTCCTCCAAAACCTCCGATTCCCTGGCCCTCAACACCTCATCTTCACCATGGATGACCAATCCCTGTCTACTTGCATTCCCCATGCAGATAGCCTAAAAGCCGTCTGCTTCTTCCTCTCCCGCAGACCCGACCAGTTCCCCTCCACCAACACCCTTATTCACCTAATCGAACTCGTCCTTACCTTTAACAACTTCTCCTTCAACTCCTCCCACTTGCTACAGATGAAAGGGGTCACCATGGGTACCGGCATGGGCCCAAGCTATGCCTGCCTCTTTGTAGGACACATGGAACAGTCCCTCTTCAGCAGCTACACTGGCACTACCCCCCACCTCTTCCTCTGTTACATCGATAACTCCCACAAGGACCTCGAACAGTTCATTCACTTTACTAACACCTTCCAACCCAACCTTAAGTTCACCTGGACCATCTCTGATACCTCTTTCTCCTTCCTGGACCTCTCTGTCTCCATCTCTGGTAACCACCTGGAAACTGATATCTATTTCAAGCCCACCAACTCTCATAGCTACCTAGACTACATCTCCTTTCACCCACCGTCCTGCAAGGATGTGATTCCCTATTTCCAATTCCTCTGCCTCCACCGCATCTGCTCCCAATTTGAGGTGTTCCACTCGCGGACATCCCAAATGTCCTTATTTTTCAAGGACCGCAATTTCCCCCACACAGTGGTCTAAAACCCCCTCGACCACATCTCTTGCGTTTCCCACATCTCAGCCCTCACATCCACTCCCTGCAATAAAAACAAAGAAGAATTCCCCTTGTTCTCACGTATCACCCCGTTAACCTTCAGATTCAACGCATCATTCTCCGCCACTTCCGCCACCTGCAATCTGACCCCACTACGAAGGACATATTTCCCTCCCCACCCTTATCTGCCTTCCGGAGGGACCACTCTCTCCGCGACCGCCTCGTCAGCTCCACACTCCCTACTAGCCCCACCACCCCCGGCACCTTTCCCTGCAACCGCAGGAGGTGCTACACCTGCTCCTACACCTCCCCCTCACCTCCATTCCAGGCCCCAAGAAAACCTTCCACATTAAACAGATGTTCACCTGCACATCCGCTAATGTGGTCTATTGTGTCCATTGTTCCCAATGTGGCCTCCTCTACATTGGTGAGACCAAACGGAGGCTCGGAGACCGCTTTGTAGAGCACCTACGCTTGGTTCGTGACAAACGACAACACCTCCCAGTCGTGAACCACTTCAACTCCTCCTCCCACTCCCTGGACGACATGTCCATCCTGGGCCTCCTCCAGTGTCACAATGATGCCACCTGAAAACTGGAGGAACAGCACCTCATATTCTGCCTTGGAACCCTACAAGCCAATGGTCTCAATGTGGACTTTACGAGCTTCAAAATCTCCCCACCCCCAATCTCATCCCAAGACCATCACTTCCCTCGTCCCCGCCTCCTTGACCTGTCCGTCTTCTTTCCCACCTATCCGCTCCTCCTACCTCACTGACGAACCCCCACCCCCACTTCCTACCTACACTCACCTACTAGCTTCATCCCCGCCTCCTTGACCTGTCTGTCTTCTCTCCACCTATCTGCTCCACTATCCACCTTCAATCACCACCTACCCCTCTCTCTATTTATTTCGGACCCCCCTTCCCCTCCCCTATTTCTGAAGAAGGGTCCAGACGTGAAACGTTAGCTTTCCTGCTCCTCCGATGCTGCCTGGCCTGCAGTGTTCATTCAGCTCCACACCTTGTTAGCTTAAACCCAATGTATGCCTTCTTCTTTTTCCTGACCAGAGCCTCAATATCCATACTGTCCTTGATATCACACTTTTTAAAGCCTCCTATTTGCCAGTCATTCCTTTTCCTTCAAACAGACTCACCCAATCGACCACTGTTAGATCTTGCCTAATGACCCCAAAATTGGCCTTGCTCCAATTTAGCACCTTAACATGTGGACCTGTCCTATCTTTGCCTATGACTGTGTTAAAACTAAAGAAGTTATGGTCACTGGACCCAAAGTGCTCTCCTACTGACACTTTAGTCACTTGCCCAACCTCCTTTCCTAAGAGGAGTTCCAGTGCTGAACCTTCCTGAGTAGGGCCCTCTACATATTGATTTAGGAAACTTTCTCGGACACATTTGACAAATTCCACCCTGCCTGGGCCTTTTACACTCTGGTGGCCCAGTCAATACAGGGGAAATTAAAATCTCTAACCAACACTACTCAATTATTCCTACAGTTATCTGCAATCTCTCTATATATCTGCTCCTCTAGTACTCGCTGGCTATTTGGGGGTCAATAATGCAGTCCCAACAGTGTGACTGTCCCCTTCTTGTTTCTAAGTTCTAACCATATGGCCTCACTGATGACTCCTTAAGAATATCCTCTCTAAGCACTGTTGTTATATCCTCCCTTATCAAAAGAGCAACTCCCCCTCCTCGCTTACTTGCACTTCTGTCACGCCTGTAGCTTCTGAATCCTGGAACGTTGAGCTGCCAATCCTGCCCTTCTCTCAGCCATGTTTCCATTATGGCTGTAATAACCCAGTCCCCAGAGCCAATCCAGGCTCTGAGCTCATTTGCCTTACCAGTCAAGCCTCGTGCATTGAAATAAATGCACTTCAAACCAGAAGTCTTTTCCCTCCCTTTACTGCGCCCCTGGCTATCCTGAATAGTAAACTTGCTCTCGATGGCTAATGTATTTCCCCTGACTTCTTGATGGTCCATCTCTTAGTCAGAGTTCCACCCCCCTGCCAAACTAGGTTAAACCCTCCCAGGTAACATTCGCTTATCTCTCCGTGAGGATATTGGATCCCGTCTGGTTCAAGTGCAACTCTTCTTGGGATATCGATTCATCCACAGTTCGGAAAGGGAACTCCCAGATTTTAATGCAATGTCACTGCAGGTATGGTGATACATTTCCAAGTCAGGATTGTGAGTGGTTCAGAGATGAACTTGCAGTTGGTGGTGTTCCCATCCACCTGTGAGAGTTTCTTTGTCCTGGACGGTACCAAGTTTATTAAGAGATGGCAATAGCTATACAAACCTCTATTTAGATTTAATCTGCAATATTGTGTCCAATACTGGGTGCCTGACCTCAGGAAAAATGAAAAAAACCTGAATGGGCTTGAAAAATTCTGGTCTGGCAGCATCTGTGATTAAAGAAACAGTGAACAACAAATGTTACCAGACCTGCTGAAGATTTTCAGCACTTTCTGCATTTATTCAGGTTTCTAGCATTTGTTGTATTTTGCTTTTATCTTAGGAAAGATATCGTGAGCTTGGAGAGTGTGCAGTGCAGTTTCACCAGAGCAATTACTGACCTAAAAGCATTATGTCATGCAGACAGATGCTATGGCCCCAGAAATACGAGATTAAAGTGTGACTTAATCCGATTGTTTAAAATGATTAAATGATTTAATCGAATAGATGACAAGAAATTGATTCCTTAGGTAAGAAATCCAGTAAAAGAGCTAAGCACAATCTTAAATTTAGAGAGTGATATTAGGAAAAATCACTCAATGATTAGTGCTAATCTTTAACTCTCTCCCCTTCCAGAAAAAATTGCTGTTGATGCACGGGAAGGTGTCAACAGAAAATTTCAAAACTAGGATTTTTTTTTGTGTAGTGTTATTCATGATTGAGGAACCGTTGCTGATAGATGGAATTAAAATGCATATCAGCCATGATCTAACGGAATGGTAGAAGAAGTTTGAGGGGCTGAATGGCCTACTCCTGCTCATATATTTTTCTGACGGTGGATGGTACCACTGGCAGTTTAGTTCCACAATCCACTACTCCTAAAGGCAATAGGCCTCAAGTGGAACGTACTCAAGAAATTGCAGCTACACACCCATTGGTTTAACAAAATGCACACAAATACACAAATTAGAAGCAGAAGTAGGCCATTCAGCCCCAGTAGCATGCTTCACCAATCAGTGCATCTTATGGTACTTTCCTACTCTGGAAGTGAACATTTGCCTAGCAGAGCCACTGGATCGCAGAATCCTAAGGTACAAACTTAATGATGTACCACACTGATTTCAATGGAAATGAATATCAGATGTGATGTAAAATAAGCAACTGAATTACCATCACTCACTTCAATAACAGGTCAAAATTGCTTTTCCCAGAAGCTATTCAGCCCATCATGTCTGTTTATGGTGCTTCTCCAAGAGCAGAATAGACAGACATGATGGGCTGAATTCCCATTTCCATTCATCCTCAGAGATTCACATCTCCAATAGAAAAAGCTTTTAAAGCCTCAATAAGAATCACCTCTGTCAGTATTGGTTAGCTCAGGGAGTATAAACAAGACCAAGTCTTAGAATCAAAGCAAACCTCTGTCTTCCTTAATCCATTGTGGGATTTGATGATTCCTTCAATAAAGTGTAAAACTGTCCAGAAAACAGCAACACACAAATTCTATTAAGGGTGAAATACAATTTTAAAATGACGAGGTTAATTGTACTTTAAATTATTCAAGATAACTTGTCATAAAATCATTGGAATCATTAAGTGAAATATGGCTTAAATTAATAACATTAATATTGTGGGAGCATATTAGTTTTCAGCTCCTCCTTATTTCTTTCTCACTGCACAATAACAGAACATTTCCCCTATTGGTATATGCTGGAGTATAAACTCTCTTTCAACACCCAGCTTTATTGAATTCATCCTTGAGAAGTAGGTATCATTGGCAAAGCTAACAATTACTCACCATCCATAATTGCCCTGGAGAAGTACTGGTGATTGCTCTTCTTTGGGCATAGGTTCATCCATTATGCTGCTAGGGCCTGAGTTCCAGAATTTTGACCCACGGACACTGAAGGAACAGAAATATGTTTCCAAGCCAGCATGGTGATTGACTTGGAGGGAACGTGCAGGCGATGTTCTCATGTATCTTCCATTCTTGCTCTTCTAAATGGCAGTGGTCATGGGTTTAGAAGAGGTGCTCTCAAAAGATGTCTGGTGAGTTGCTGCAGTGCATCTTATTTATGGTACTTTCCTACTCTGGAAGTGAATATTTAAAGTTGTGTATGGGAGATCAATTAGATAGCATGCTTTTGTCATTGAAAGTGTTGAGCTTCTTGAGTTGTTAAACCTGCATTTAAAGAATATTCCATCACACTTCTGACTTATGTCATGTAGATGGTTTGTGGGAGTTAGATGGTGAATTATTCATGACACAATTCCCTGCCTCTGACCTGCTCTTGTCATCATGGTATTTATGCAATCAGTCCAGTTCAGTTTCTGGTCAAGAGTAATTAGAATGCTGGTGGTGGAGGAGATAGTAACATTGTAGAGCATAAAGAGGAGACAGTCAGGTTCTCTCTTGCTGGAGATGCTCATTGCCTGGCAAGGTGGAATCATTAACAAACAATCCCACTTCTGAACGTATGTTGATGAAGCAGTTGCAGATATTTGGGTGGAGGACAGCACCCTGAAGAACTTTTGATGTGATGTCTAGGAGCTGAGATGACCTCTAACAACTTCACAATATTCCTTTATGTTAGATATCACTGTAACCATGGGAGAGACTTCCCCAATTCCCATTAACTCCAATTTTACTGGAACTCCTTGATGCTACACTCAGTCAAATATGTCGGCCTTGATGTCAAAGGCAGTCATTTTCTTCTCACCTCTCGAATGTAGCCTTTTTGTCCAAGTTTGAACAAAGGCTATAATCGTTTGAAGAGCTAATTGGCCCTGAAATATTGATGATCAAGCTATTGACGAGTAACTGCTACTTGATATCACAATGAAAAGCACCTTCTTCATTTACTGGGGCAGTAACTAATTGTGTTCATACTGACCTGTTTCTCTTGGACAGTAAAAAGCTAGCCAATTTACCATGTTTTTTGGGTGGATGCTAACGTTGTAGTTTTACTGAAATAGCTTGGCCAGGGGCACTGTAGGAACCTTTTAAAATGGATATTTTAATGAGTCAGGAAGGTTACTAATGCAATTTTTATGTCATTATTAGGCCATTAAAACCAAGAAAATGTAATGAAAATTGACCCTCAAGAGTCTAAATGATTGACAACTCATGAACAGTGTTTATCAGTAGGAAATTGTCAGTCATTTAGCCAAAGCTGTCTCAAGTGAAATAAAATTTAAAGTCCCAATAGTGTTATTTCAAGGAAGGGCTGGTGGATTCTCATCAGGATCAGTATAATAAATTTTCAATCAAATTACTGGTACAAATTTTATTTGTATTATTAGGATTACAGTCATGGCCACTCAATAGAGCTCAGTAAAGCAGAACAAATATTTCTCCATTAACTAACGTCATTAAAACAGATAACCTGGTCCTTATCACATTGTTGTTTATAGGAGTTTGCTATGCATAGCTTGATTACTGCGTTGCCTGCATTACACTAGACTATGTCCTTTAAAAGCAATTCATTTGCTCTAAAATACTTCAGAACAACCTCAAGGTAGTAAAGGCGTTAAGCAAATATTTTTCTTTCTTTTGGTTCCTCTATTAGATACTCCAAGTGATGGTCAATGATTATTTGGGATAGATGTGCAAGTCATGTGTATTCATGTATCTCCCAGCTTGGTGTAATCTCCGAACCTCGACTATGAGGCTCACTCACTGCAGTCCTAACCATAACCCTAACTCGATCACATCTTGCAGTCAGTTCAGTAAAAACATTGTACAAGTCAAACGAGTGCCTTGCGAACTCATAACAACTTCACATGTTCTGTTTATCTAACTTGTCAGATCCTAAAGGGAGTCATTCCACATTTAATAATTCCATCACACATTCATGGCACGGATTGGAAATTTGAATAGTTTAAGATCTTCTGCCCATCAAAAAATGAAACTTGGATCTTTCCTTTGGTGTGATCTCCAGTCTTGCTGGAATTGCAAAGTGCCAAGTCTTCTATCATGTCTTTACCTGCAGTGGGTGATGGCAGATGGGAAGATGGGCAAGGAAGAGAGATTGCTGCTCTACAAACAAAGAGGTTCCTACCTTTGACAAGATGGGACCTGACATATGAAAGTGGCTTTATGAGCTCCTTGTTGCACAGTTTTGTACATCCCACTCACAAAAACTTCTTTGTCATCCAGTGTGGAAATGCTGGCCTTGTAGAGATGTCACTCAACTATTAATTTAGAATCAAGTTTAATATTCTGGGGACAGGTGTTCGCATGTTACCATGGTTGAATGTGAAATTTAAATTCAATAAAAATCTGGAATAAACAGCTAGAATAATATTTATGTGTAACAACTATCGTGATTTTTTGAGAACCATGCCACCCTTACCCAATCTGGTTTACGTGAGATTCCAAAACCACAGTATCCATCAATTTCTGCTCAGCCGCCCTTCAGAAGGCACTGTAGTACTGTGACCATGAGGATGGGCCAATTTAATATAAGTCCATGGCCCAGTCCTTGGGATTGAAAAAAGATAGACAGCAGTGCTTCATGTACTCCAGAATCAATTTTAAACTATTGCCACTCCTTGGGAAAGAGACATGAAACTCAGGGCTAGTTGGGCAGCTCTTTAAGAAATAGATAAAAGAATTCTGAAGTTCTCACTTCTTTCAGACTACAGATCCCTATCAATATTAAAATCAGGCTGCTATTCTAGAACTTGCTCACCAGTTGGCCCTTTAGGTAGGAACTGGTTGATCCTACAAAGTGCAGCCTCCTATCAGTCCCATGGGTCATGGAGGAAAAGGGTTCCTAAAGGTGGACCTTTCCCCTTTTCATTCAGGCAGTGGCTGTTGGTAATAATTTTGTTGCTCCCTCCTTCTTTCGACACCATGTCTTGTTCTGCTAGTCCCATTACCACTGCTTTTCCCATCACTCCAGTATCTCTCCTGTCATTTACCCTCTTATGCCTTTCATTTCATGCTTGAGCAACTTTCTCTGCTGATCCTTCTCTAACATTTATCGCTTTTCCTGTTGTTGTATTCACTGGTGTATTCTCTGACCTTTTCTGATGCAGGTGAAAGGTCGCGTGAAACATTCACTGTTTCTCACTCTGCAAATGCAGCCAGACCTGCTGAATATTCCCATAAATTTCTGTTCTTCATTTGGATTGCCAGCATTCATGATATTTAGTTGCTGCTTTTCTTTTAATAAGTGTTAACTTGTTCCCTTCTTCAATGTAACAGCCTATAATTCTCAGTGCTTTGGTGACTGACAGAATAAGTACCATTCCCATGAACAAAATCTCAGTATACAAAGCGCCTCTTTAAGAGACAAACACTCCCATAGTTTTGCTAATGCACCAGAAATGAACCATTGGCTATCCTTTCTCAAATGGCTTTGTACTGTAAGAAACACTACTTTGCTTTTTCCTACTAAAACTGGTAAGAATGCTGTGTCATTTTCAACCCCTATTTCTGATGGAGGGCCTAAAATAAATGTAAATGGAGGAGGTAATGTTATAATGGTATACTTTACACATTGGCTCTTAGGTCACAGCAACAGGTGTACTTTATCTTCCTTTTTTTTTCAATCCTCCAGTTTATAAAAACCTTTCTGATATCTTGTTCCTCTTAAACACCAGATGCACCAAGTTTCGCATTTTCGTGATAACTTTCCTGAAATTCATACCTTGGGAGCAGACCCAAAGAACGTGACATAAGGGAAGAGATGCAGAAGCAAGATTTCCACTTCCTTTTTATTGCCAGGCACAGAAATGAGTTGGCAACTGGGATCCTCATTTAACTGCACCAGAGAAGAATGTGGATTCAGGAGTATGGGACATGTTGGCATCATATTGGAACATCTGAAGGTGGCAAACAAAAAGCGAAGCAATGTTTGAAAGAAAGAAAGGTGATGTTGGATATGTTAATACTTCTGAAAGAATTAATGTTGATGATGCAGTAGCTCCACTCAGTTTGATGATACCACATAGTCTTTGGGTGGATACAATTGAGTTCTACCTGATTTCCTGAAGTACAGTAAATGCTATGTTTTTATGTATGCCAATTCTCTTCTATTTAGATTCATCAGTGGTCAATCTTCTATCATTGACAATTAGACAGACCCTGAACACAGTATAGACCAAGAAGATTAGTGGTAGTGAACTGACTTGATTACCTTAACACACTGTTACATACTGACAGTTTGGCAAATACCACAGATACTAGATCAATCATTAATTAATACTTAAGATGATGGTGGCAGGATAGGCAGCGTTCTGGTTCTAAATCTGTCTGCTCCCCAGCACCAGGCCAGTTAAATCTTTCTTTCTCCTTTTCTTCTTTCTTTTCTCTTTCATCTTGATATTCATTTTTTCTTTTTTTTGGTGCAACAGCTAAAGATGCTGGTGAGAGCAGGAGCATGCAACTTAAGGCAGCCGGCAGCGAGAGTGGGAGCAGGGTGCGACGTGGCACGAGCAGGCAGACTGGGGCAGTGGCAAGGGCAAGGTCGAGCCCAAAGTGCGGAGGTTGGGTCCTTATAAGGAGTGTGAGTCCAACAGGGCTAAGCACTTAAGGACTGTGGTGTTGAACCATTAACTACATTTCTTTGTTTTTCAACATTTTAGTAAGAAGTACAGTAATGTTTAACTTTTTTAACTTTGTTTTCCTTATTTTCTGCTTTGTAACAAAGATTCCGTACCCAAGCGCCTTTGTATCTAGGTGGCACCATAAATGGCAACTTGTAAACTTTTTATTGTACTCATATGAGTACATGTGACAATAAAACCTAATTCAGTTCAATTCAATTCAATTTTAAATCTTTGAGTGATAGATTTGATTAACCTGTAGGTATTAAGACATTTGTGGAGTTAGTTCACAGATCGATCATGATTTCAACAAGTGATGGAAATGGCCTCCTTCTGTTCCTCTGATATTGTCCCTGTTACCAAATGCTAGCCCTTCCCTGGACTAGCCTTATCCATGCCATGTGACTAGGCTGCACACTGTAAATACAGTTGCAGTCAGCTTGGGACAGATAGTGTCATTAAGTGCTCACAATACGGAAACAAACTATCCAACCAATGTTGGTCCATGTCAGTGTCAATGCCCCACATCAGCCTTCCCCATTCATTTTCCATCTAAACACATTAACATGACCTTCTTCCTCCTGTATTTGTCTATCTCGCCCTATTTATTTGTTTAATCTATTCCTGGTATTAATTAGTTGTACATTCTAACAACAGTCTGATAAAGATGCTTCTCTTCAATTTCCTATTGCATTTATTATTCACTATGTTGTTGTAGGGACCAGTTGTTGTAATGTCATCTGAAAGTGGAAATATTCTCTCCATACCAACCTTATCAATTCCTGTGATAATGATAAAGAGCCCAATCAGATCAGCCCTTGGTCTTCACTTGTATGGAAAAAAGAGCATCAACTTGTTCAATTGTTCCTCTCGTAGGTATAACCACTCAGCAACAGTGTCATTCCAGTAAATTGTTTTTTGAATCTTCTATGCCACCACTAAGTCCCTGTGGTAATATGGAATCTGGACATGCTCACAATAATCCATATAAGTTTAATATAACCTTTCTGAGTTTAAATTCTGTTAATGTCGAAATTAGAACCTGTGCCCCTACATTTTACAATTTGTGTATCTGCACAATTGGATCTCCCTGCTCCTTTATTGAGATTAAAATTTTGATAAGGAGTACTTGACCTTTTAATCCTTCTGAACAAAGTGACCACAAAGTTTTCCAAATTGAAATTATTTTGCCAATTTCATGTCCATTCTGTCAGCAATTCCCTGCATTTTGTTATCCACCATATAGTTATACCATACAATTTAGTGTTGTTTGCAGAATAATAACCAATACTCATCATTCCCAAGTCAAAGTTGTTTATGTACATAGTGAAAATCAATGGGAGCTGGCATTGGTCAATGTGAGATACCACCGTTCACCATTTAACAATATGAATGACTATATTTACCTCCACTCTGTTCTGTGTTTGTTAAACAGCTGGCTATTCACTTGGCCACTTGTCTCCTAACTCTGTTTGTTCAGACCTCAGTCAGTGTTTGTAGACCACCAGGGAGTCTCAGTACTAGGAAAGCACTTGGAGAAGTGCCATCAGCAGTGTCTTTGTGTGCTCCTCCAAACCCAGTGCAAGACGAGCAACCAACAGCAGTGTCTTGTCTCAACACCACTCACCCAACATTGAGGTGATAATCACTCAAAACCAGGAAAGGACATGTTGTTTATATGCCTGACTCTATTCCCAAAAAAAAAGCCGCTTTATTCAAAACTCGATTGTGGCAGGAGACTCCCAGATAGACAATGAAAAATTTTAAGGGATGCTTCTAAAGCATTGCTGAAGAGGACAAAGTTCCCCACTGACTCCAGAGAAACTATTGCTTGTGGCTAAGCCAAACAGAGAAGGCTTATTCAGGAAGGCACTGAACAAATTAAGTGATTTCATCAGGAATATGCAGAAATGAAGTTGAAGCATCAGAGGGAGTGCACAAATCTCCTAAAACACATCTATGCAACCTTTCAAGCATTCTCTGCTCTACACATGGTAGAGCTTCCAAATTGGACATATTGGCATCTCAGAACACATCAATTTGGAGTAGAGGATCTGTGATCCTGAGGGACTGCTGAAGAGACAGTATTGGAATTGTATATTGGAAGCAGTGAGTGAAGATATTCACACCCCAATGAGGTTCCATTTTACGATTAGCATTTAGATTACTCACTGAACATTATGGGTCTCCAGCTCCCCAAGCAAAATGAGAATGAAGCTAGAGGACATTTACTCCTTCCCAATATTCTCACTTTTCTCAAATCAAGAGAGATGACATGAAAGGATGTCCTCTTTATTGTTTCTGAAAAGCTCAACTTTGCAAAGGAAACAAATTCTGTTGGCAGAAAGTCAAAAGAACATCTAACCACAGTGGTCTAAAAAGAGCAGATGGAGTACTTGATGCTGTCACCAGGTGCTTATCTAGTTCAAATATCCTTCATTTTGAAAATAGCGTGTTTTATATATCCAAAACAGCTTTAATTATCAACATTCAATTACTGAGCTTCAAGCTTGGGGACAGTTTATAACAGAATGTTTTGAAGGAACTGGTACGTAGTCTTGAACAGGACTATAATTGTGATACTCTATTTTCTGGGGATAGTACATTATTATAACTGTTCACATTTCTAGATACAGATTTACTTATGTGCAGTGAATACAACAGTGTTGGGAGTGTAAAGGTCTGTGAAATTTAAGAAATCCTCCATGGTAATCCTCAACATCTGTGCCCCGCAATGCAGTGTATTCAGTATACTCATAAAGGAGTCATTATACATGCACAACTGTCTGGCCAAATCCAGCTCTAACTCCATTTATAAATTTGCTGATGACACCAGCATAGTGGGTCAGATATCAAACAACAATGATACAGAGTACAGGAAAGAGAGCTTAGTGGCATGGTGTAAAGACAACAATTTAAGCAAAATGAAGAACTGGTCATCAACTTCAGGAAGCAGAGTAGCGGATGCCCCTATCTGTATCAATGGGGCTGAGGTGAAATGTTCGAGAACAAGTTCCTAGGAATAAATATCACCAGGAAACTATCCTGGTCCATCCACGACAATGCCTCTACTTCCTCAGAAGTCGAAGGAAATTTTAACAAATGAATTATAGAAAGCATCCGATTCAGATGCATCACGTCTTGGTATGGTGACTGCTCTGCCTAAAGCCGCAAGAAATTACAGAGCGTTGTGAAAGCAGCCCAGTTTATCACAAAAACCAGCCTTCTTTCCATTGACTGTGTCTATAATTCCTGCTGTCTTGGGAATGCAGCTGATGTAATCAAAGATCTCTCCCATATAATCTCTTTCACCCTCTTCCATCGGGCAGAAAATACAAAAGATTGAAAACACAGACCAACAGATTCAAGAACAGCTTCTTCCTCGCTGTTATCAGAATTATGAATAGACCTCTCATGTGTTAGAGTTGATATTTCTCTGTATCTTCTCTAAAGCTGCAACACTACATTCTGCATTCTGTTCTATTACCCTGATGTACTTATGTAAGGTATGATTTGCCCTCGACAGCATGCAAGTCAATGCTTTTCACTTATTCTCAGTACACTTCACAAGAGTAACTCAAATCAAATCAAATGTAATCAAAGAAACGGCTGGTTAATATTTCAATTCATCAGCAATATTTACTGAAGAGGAAGGAGAAAAGTTATGAATATAAATTACATGGAATTACCCAACACAGAAGTAGGCCGCTCAACCCAAATGGTCCATTTCAGTCATTAAATTCCACATAGCCCTCCTACCACTCCACTTCTTTTAAACTCTATCAATGTATGTTCTCTTCTACACGTGTTCATAAAACTTTCTCTTAATTAAGTGAATAAAGGTAAAGTCACCGTAAGGTGCAGTTGATATTGAACTTGTACCAGACGCTTATTTAACGTCAGCCGGAGTATCGTGTATTGTGTGAAAGCAGTATGAGTGTGAATTCATAGGAAAAATATGAAACCATTAGAGAAAGTACAGAAGTAATTTACTAGAATGGTTCCAGGAATGAGAAACATCAGTTATGAGGACAGATTTAAGATGTTGGACTGTTCTTCTTGGAGCAAAGAAGATTGAGAGGCGATTTGTTCGAGGATTCCAAAATAATGAGTGGGCTGAACAAAATAGATTGGGATAAGCCATATCTGTTTGTAAAAGGAAGAAGATTGAGAGGGCATTGAGTTAAAGAGATGTGAAAACGATGCAAGAGTGATGTGAGAAAAATCTTTCTCACACAACGAATAGTTAGGATAGGGAATTCACTGCCTGGAAATGTGATAGAGGCAGGTTCATATCGGGCATTTTGAAGAGGGCTTTGGATGATTATTTGAATAAAAGTGGTATGCAGGGATAAGTAGAAAAGGCAGGAGATTAGATCTGGGGGACCCCATTTTGACCCAGTGGGGTTGAATGGCCTCCTTTTGCACTGAAAATCTTGTGATTCTGTGAGGTTTCTCCTATCCAACTTCTTTTTGAAACCTCGCAATCCATTTGCTTCCATTGTCCTTTCAAACCAAGAATTGCAGATCAATATTTTACTGGAGGAAAGAAGTTAAAAACACTTTCATAAAAGCTGAGTATTGCTGAAACACAGAATGTTATCAAAGTTTCACTCATCAGGAGAGATTCATGATTACCAAATTTCAAATTTCAAAGGGAGCAACAATCCTCCACAGCTTTCTTTGTTTTGCCAGTAGCCACTATTATTCTAATTGCCTGAGCCCTAAACTCTGGAAAACACGAACTTCTCTATTTCTCTTACCCTTTAAGATGGGCAGCATGGTGGCTCAGTGGTTAGCACTGCTGCCTCACAGCACGTTGGACCTAGGTTTGATTCCTGTGTGGAGTTTGCACGTTCTCCCCGTGTCTGCGTGGGTTTCTAACAGTTTCCCTAGTTTACTTCCACAGACCAAACGTGTGCAGGTTAGGTGGATTACCCATGCTAAATTGCCCATAGTGTCCAGAGATGTGTAAGTTAGTTAGATTAGCAGTGGGAAATGCAGGGTTAAAAAGATAGAGTACAGAGGTACAGTCTGGGTGTGATGCTCTGCGTAGAGTCAGTGTGGGCTTGTTGGATCAAATGACCTGATTCTACAGTGTCTGGATTCTATGGACTTCTATGTTCCATAAAATCTTGCCTTTTTGACATAACTTTTATTCTGTGATGTCCTAACATTTACTTCTGTACCTCGGTGTCAAGTATTATTTCGTAATTGTTCCTGTACAGTGGCTTAAGATGTTTCACTATGTTCATAGTGGCATATTAATGCAGATAGTCACTGTCCCCCTTTCTGTCTGTCATTGTACAAATATGACAGAATCCCAAGTTGAGCCTTCCAGTCCTGTTAGTGTCCTACTTTTATCATGCGAGGTAAAGGACATTTAAAGAACAGAGTAAAAGAATCTTGCTCCGTACGTGTGAGGCAAGCTAAATTCACATAAAAGGAACTATAAAATCCCTGTGTCATCTTTATTGTGGTGCAGTTTGCAATGCACAATATACAAATATGCACAGGGGGAGCTTACCAACCATGTCTACAAAAGCAGTTGAATAAGACATGTCCATCCTGGGCCTCCTGCAGTGCCACAACAATGCCACCCGAAGGTTGCAGGAACAGCAACTCATATTCCGCTTGGGAACCCTGCAGCCCAATGGTATCAATGTGGATTTCACAAGTTTCAAAATCTCCCCTCCCCCTACCGCATCCGAAAACCAGTCCAGCTCGTCCCTGCCTCCCTAACCTGTTCTTCCTCCCACCTATCCCCTCCTCCCACCTCAAGCCGCACCTCCATCTCCTACCGACCAACCTCATCCCGCCCCCTTGACCTGTCCGTCCTCCCTGGACTGACCTATCCCCTTCCTGACTCCCTACCTACACTCACCTTTACTGGCTCCATCCCCGCCTCTTCGACCTGTTTGTTTCCTCTCCACCTATCCTCTCCTCTATCCCTCTTCTATCCGCCTCCCATTCTCTCCCTATTTATTTCAAAACCCCCTTCCCCTCCCCCTTTTCTGATGAAGGGTCTAGGCCCGAAACGTCAGCCTCTCTGCTCCTATGATGCTGCTTGGCCTGCTGTGTTCATCCAGCCCTGCACCTTGTTGTCTCAGATTCTCCAGCATCTGCAGTTCCTACTATCTCTGAATAATTCCGAATGTCAGTTTCTAGTAAAACGATGACTCATAGTGGATGTTACATCCATTCAGAGTAAAAAAAACTCTGGCTCCTAATGCTCCCTTGTTAAGTTGATTTTGAGCTTAACTATCATTTTCGTAACATAGTGTTTGTTCTGGCATTGAACACCAACTCGCTCAGCACAGTAACCTGACTGTGTAAGGAGTACAGTTTCATTATTCAGCTTGTGCTCTCCTCTCAAACCTTATAAAGATGTAACTACATTGAAGCGGTTATTAATTCAGTTAGTTCTGGCATCATCTTACAGAAAGTACTTCTAACTAGTTCTCTCACAGTGACATGAATTAGGTTAAGGTGTATGTGACTCATTTCGTTCAAGCAAAGTAATTAAATTCCCTTTATTTCTGAGCAAGTTGCAGTTGAGGTTTAAGAGCATCTATGTTTCTAACCAGATTTTTTTGAAACATTACACCTTATTAAAATATATCTTTTATTCCTAAAATCGCATTACTACAATAGGGAAAATGAGAGAAGGTGACAGAAACAATTTTCAGATCTTCTAGCAAAGCACCAAAAACCCTGTGTCCACGAATGGTTGAATTATTTGAGAATACTACAAATGAAATGTCATCTGCTACACTGCATTTAATCATTTCATTCTGCTTAACAACATTAAGCATCACAGAAATTCAATGAGGAAAAAATGCCTTTAAAGCATGTTGAGAACCTGAAGGCATAAACTGCTGGAAATTAGTGAATTTTGTTAATACAACATAAGAAAATATTGTACACTTAATGAGATGATTGATAATGTGTCTATTAAACATGAAGCACGCAAAATTCTTGGAACAACATCGCGTTATTTCCTATGCTGGAATCAAATCTGGGTCCCTCGTGCAATGAGAGTGCAAAAATCTCAGACTCTATTTACCCCATGATCACATGAAGATGAAATGCTACTGGAATCATGGTGCTCAGTATGATTTCATACCTTTAATCCAGACTGATGTGTCTGTGAATGTATTAATTATACATATTTGTCAGACGTAATAAACGTCTGTTAGATCTTTCAAATCATGTTATCCACACCTTGTTTCTTATGTTACTAACGATAATGTATGCATTCCCACAGATAAAATATTCTTCTGAAGACAAAACCCACATTGAACAGGATTGATGGCAAAAAGATGCTTCCCCAGGCTTGGAACTTCCACAACCAGGGGGCACAGTCTCAGAATAAGAACCCAAACTATTTTGGACTGAGATGAGAGTAAGTTCTTTTCTCAGTAGGTGGTGAATCTTTGGAATTCTCTACCTCAGGGGGCTGTAAGGCTCAGTCAATGAGTATGTTCAAGACAGAGATTAATAGATTACTGGACATTAAAAATATTAAGGCATATGATAAAATTTCAGGAAAGTGGATTTAAGGTAGAAAATTGGCCATAATCTATTTGAATGCTGGAGCAAACTCAAGGAGCTCAATGGCTTCTCCCTGCTCCAATTTTGTAATGTTCCTGACCTAAGGGATTTGTGACAACAGAAATCACAACTACCCTGACTACCCTAAACTACCTGTTTAGTGTGGTGTGACCATGTAACATGGCATCAATCAATTGAAGTCTATAGAGGAAAACAATAGCAATGTTATTATTAATACTTATAAGTTTTCTTCTTGTTTATTGTTAAGGTCCACTCATTCTGAATCTAAGAAGGAACACTGTTGTTTAGGTTTTGGGTGGTGACATTGGGGCAAAACAGGGCCTTTCATTGATTATTATGGAGAAGGTGTAACTGTTGGAGCATTTCCTCTTTAAAACTCACACTGCTTGGAGTGAACAAAAATATACGATAAGACTGATCTTAATTAAGATTAGATGGCAAAGGGTTTCACCACTTGGTTTGGACACTTGATACAGATACAGGCTTGACAACTGAGGAAGTCGGTGAAGCGTTCTGATCTCCACAGTAACCTCACTCAAACTCCTGCAGGGGTATTGCAAAGCTTTACATTCAAAGGCACAGAGGTCTGAAGTGCTAGAAACATCCATCATCTCTAGTCACTTGCTACATTACTGCGTTATTAATGTCTTGCAGCCAAGAGTCCCACTCAAGCACCATGGGACAAATTTTGTCCCTCAGTCCTTCATCTCTCTTATTTGAACATGTTGGCGTCTGTTTTAAGTATACTTAATTCAGTTTTCAATAAACTTCCAATTAGATCTGTATATATCAGTGTTCTTGATTAACTTAACAGGACATCAGGAGGTACATGACAGCTGACACTGTGAATCAACTCACCATCCTGCTACTCAGGTTGCAGCCGTCTCAGCTATCTGGTAGAATGTCCAGCGCTGTAGGAAGAAGGCCAATGGCCTTCACCACTCTGCCAGCATAAGTATCATCATCTTCTCTTGATATCTTACTCATGCTATCTCTGCTACTGCATGCACCTCCCACCAACGCTCCTGGTCTATCACTTTCACTATAGAACATCTTCCCTTACTTGCTGTCACCCACTCCAACCCCTGACATCACTAACTTTGCATACGCTCTGTACTGCCTACTCACTTGCTTGGGACACTTCCACACCTGTGTCAACAGTAATAGCTGTGCCAACCACATTCAACCCCCTTAATACTTGTCTCTTTCCTGTTCCAAGAGGTAAACAGCCCATAATTGAGCAGAAAGAGTCAAGAAAGGAGGTGGACTGCCCAACATTTGGTTCTTCAGTCCATTCATGAAAAGGATCTTGACTCTGTCCATCCTGAGCAGCTGATTGATCACATCCAAACCCCTTGATCTGAGAGGCTGTATTTGACCACTATGCCTGGATCTCCTGAGTGGAGGCAATCCCTCCGAATTTGACTGAGTTAAGCTCCCAACCATGACAAGCTTTCTGGCTTTGTATCTGTGCCAAATGGCAATGACAATACAGCAATACTGTGAGTCTGTTGTCTCTGGTTGAAGGGACAAAACACAAAACACAAAAAAGCATGGCACTGCAAGGCAGGGATCCTGTGAGCATCCACCAAGGGCTAGAGTGAGCTCTGTGACGATGTGCAAAGAGCTTGGAGATGCAGCTTAGTCCAATCCCTGAGCTGGGTATCATAGTGCGAAGTGTTCTTGCTGTAGCATTATAATGATAGTTGCTGTTGCAGCCCAATATGCTGTATTGAAATGCAGAACAGTCCTGTATTTGAATTGGAGAAATATTGTGAGATTAACAGAGGCCAATGCAAGTCAGACACCAATGTCTGTTGGCATAGGTTGCATATAGCCGGAGCCCATGGAGAGTACCCTGAGATGTTGGTGAACAGTGTCGAATATGGAATGGTTTGGAGCTAGCAGTGCCCTGACGTTGTCAGATAGTTGCTCTGATATCCATATCAAGTATTCTCATCTTTTAGCTTGCACGGAGTATTTGGTAAGATGAGAAGCTGAATATTAATAAGTTGAAATGGGCCATTAACGAGTTGTTTAACAAACAATAATATCCCTTGATTTGCAACTCGCCATTGGCTAGCAGCAATCTCACCAGCCTACTTGTCAAAAGCATAAAAGATTAAGCAAGGTGCTCCTGTTATTAAGATGAGCCAATCTCCAATTCTGACACAAATCTCACCAGAGCCCACATCACTTAGGCCCCTATAAGACTGATTAAAACATAGAAAATAAAAGCAGGAGTAAGCCATCCAATCATTCAAATTCAGCCAATTTGCACCATATATTCGGAATAGGACCCTGGCACACACTAAAAGCTCAAATTAATGCAGGAGCTGGTGCCGACATATTATTACAGCCCATACTGCAGGACAAATGGCACCTAATGGCACAGTCTTCAACCATCTTACAGTATTAATGGATCACCAAATTCATGCATTATTACGACCACACACTGCAGTGCCAATATGCAAGTTCATCTTGACTTACTGAAATCTTTTACCTGGTACATACCAATTATGCAGCCATGGCGGGATTACCAGTATGCACCAACATTGGCTTGGTCACAATTCATGAGATTCAAAGCACAATGACTGTGGTGGAACGGACTACACATGACACAATTGCATCAGTCCAAGTTAAACAGATTCTCAAAGTTAATCTGTTACACTTTGTCCATCGCCTGTGTGAACCTTTGCAAACGGCACCTGCCGAAGATGAGCAACCACAAGAGACCATTATCTCGTGATAATGGCAAAATACTGCAGATGCTGGAAATCTGAAACAAAAAGAATGCTGAACAAACTCAGCAGGTCTGACAGTATCTCTGAACAGGCAAACAAGGTTAACATCGTGAATTCAGTCATACAGTTCTCAAAATATTAACTCTGTTTCTGTCTCCACGGATGCTGCAAAGCCTGCCAAGCTTTTCCAGCATTATCCAGGGATAGCCTGATAGCATTCAGAAAGTCCTTGAGCACAGTCATTCAGAGATCTACTTGGTCTATCACAACAATAATTTTCAAGAGCAAAGAAGTCCTAAAACCGGAAGAAACACGCCAGGATATCATGACCATGTTACACGAGGGACACATGGGTATTGAACAGAGGAGATGGCTAAACCATGAGTCTGTGTCTTGGCCTTAGATTAACTTAGATTTTCATGACTCATGAATGCACGTGATACATGTCAAACACACCAATCCCAGCAGCAGATGGAGCTTCTACATTAAAACAATGTTCCATTCACTCCTTGGATGAAAATAGTAACAGACTTTTTAACAGTGCACAATGAAGATAACTTCTTTGTGATAGGTTAAGAATCATAGAATCCATACAGTGTGGAAACAGGCCCTTCGGCCCAACAAGTCCACACCAACCCTCAAAGCATCCCACCCAGACCCATCCCCCTATAAGCCACCTAATCTACAAATCCCTGAAACACTATGGGCAATTTAGCATGGCCAATCCACCTAGCCTTTGGACTGTGGGAGGAAACCCACTCAGATATGGGGAGAACATGCAAACTCCACATGAACAGTCATCCAAGGGTGGAATTGAACCTGGGTCCCTGGTGCTGTGAGGCAGCAGTGCTAACCACTGAACCACGGAACCAGCATGACATCCCTCAAATTAATTCTCAAATTTTCCCATTATTTGGTGACATAGAAACACAACAAGTGTAACCATCACTGAAAAGAGGACTGTTATTTTCAGTTTATTTAGTATATCAGAAAGGATAATGCCTGACAAAGCACCGCTGTTTACTGACAAGCCATTTCAAGATGTGTATTAAGTGATCCATAGCAAATTGTCATCCCTTTATCTTTGCTCAAATGGCCCAGCAGAACATATAGCAGATACTTTCAAATTTACGATCACTGAGTGTCAAGCAATAAAACAACATTTTCACTTTGCATTGCTGAATCTTTGTACAACACCAACAAAGAAAGCATTTACCATCCCCAGCATAACTTATGTTCAGAGAGCGATTGAAAATGACCATACTGAAATACAAAGATATTCTTCTACAAAGTCACAGGAGAACGAATAAGATGCATATTGAGCAGTACAGAACTATCAAACCTGCGCGAGGCAGAGTGAGAGTTACAAATCCAATTACAAATACCTGGATATCAGCCAGGTTTCTAAAATGTGCAATCATCCCAGATTATATGAAGTCATTGCTGATGATGGTACTACGTTGCAAAGAAAGATAAGACCAGCTCAGAACAATGTATGGCACACCAGGCATGTATGAAAACAGTGAAGAAGCACACTCTGAAGATGTTGTGTAACAGCATTCACCAACAAGAAAACCAAGTTGTCAAACAGGAGTGAAGAGAACAACAAATACCTTTCCAGAGAGGTTTACAATTTTCAGATCAGGATGAGTTGTCAAACCTCAAAAGCCTTATGCTGAAGTTTGAATTGTCAATCTTCGTAACTCTGTTTTTACCTGTTTGCATCATTACTGAATTGACAACGCATGTCTACATACAACCAATATTTCTTTTTATTTCCTTTGGTATGTGTGCTTTATCTCACACCAACTATAAAATTTCTTCAAGAAATATGCTTGTGATAACATCACTGTATCATAGCAAGTGGCCTGAGGATATAAAGGACTCAAACTGCACCTAAACTGGGGTCACTTGACACATGACATTCTGATGCAAGTGCGTCCCTGTTTGTCACCAAAGAGTTTAGTATTAGCCCAGACATTGAAGTGCCTGTGACTGTAATATATATATATAATATATAATACACCTGCAGCTTTAATAAACACCTGTTATATCTTTCAATACTAGGTTACTCATATCTAATTCTTTTGTACAGGAGCAAATATAAGTTTTGCCTCATCAAGTGCAAATATCCTCCTAAAGGGAACAGGTCAAATACTATATCAGAAGATATTTACTTTTTTTAAAAAAAGCGAGCCCAGTCTTGTGAATGTGTGTGTGTTTGCAAGTAAAAGTAAATTTATATGAGTTTGTGTGTGTGCATGCATGTCTTTGTGTGTGTATGCATGTATGCATGTACGCTGTCGTGTGTGTGTGTGTGTGTGTGTGCATCCACATTTTTGTATGTGTTTGGGTCAGTGCATGCACCTTAGTGCGTGTTTGTGTGCACATCTTTCTGATTATACATCCACATCTGTGTGTGTTCATGTATGCATGTGCTAAACTTAATGTCTATATGTCAATACATATCTTTGTATGTATGTGTACACATTGTTCACATGCACAGCTTTGTGTGAGTGCGTACACATGTCTTTGTGTGAGTATGTGCACATGCTCTTGTGTGTGTGTGTGCTCATATTTGTGTGTGTGTGTAGACATGGACATCTTTTTGTGTGCGTGCATGCATGTCTTTCTGTGTGTGTATGTGTGTGCACATCTTTTTTTTTGTGTGTGTGCCTGTTCACATCTTTTTGTGTATGTGTGTGTTTAGACAAGATCAGGCTGAACTCTAATGAACTTATGAGGTAAATTCATCAATGGCAACAAGCCATTTGACTGTTAAGCTGCATCTTTGACAGAGTTAAGCAGTTAGTCCCTTTCCACCCCATTCTTTTCTCAGAACACTGCAATTTTTCCAACTGCTTCCTATCAGTGGCTCATGTCGTCCCTGAGCTTTGTCTTAGGACATCTGCATTACAGTGACAGCTGTACCATCCCACTGTTGAAGGTCAGGTATGAGAATGATACTGGTGCTGATGGGCTCATAGCAGAGGAATGGTGGAGCAGATATGATGGGAGAAGAAAGAAATGGAAAAATTCCCATGCTTACAAATGATTCACAGAAACAATGTGGTCAGATATCTCAAAGTAAAGAGATTAGAGTGATAGTCAGTGTGGATGCAGGATAGCAGTTTCTCCTACCTGTATGGAACAAGGGGGCATGATTACAAAACAAAGGGTGTGCAATTTAGGATCAATGTGAGGTGAAATGTTTTCGTCAGATGGTTGTGAATCTTTGGATTCTCTAAAGCAGAGTACTATGCAAGGTCAACCTCTGAGTTTAAAGTAGAGGTTGATAAATTTTTCAGCATCATTGGTGTAAGGGATTATGGGGTTAATGTGTGTAAAAGGCATTGAAGTGCTCAATCGGCCATGATCATATTAAATGGCAGAGCAGGCTTAGTAGGCTGAATGGCCTGCTTATGTTCCTATGTTCACATGTTCCTATGGTCCTGCATGACACAGAACAATGCAATGTATCAATCTTAAATATTTTGATGCCAGTCACAGGGTTGGAGAGGTGTCACTGCAGAACTATTTTAACATGTTTACATTAGCCTCTGTTTGGGAAATGTGAATGCTCTTCTGAACAGCCAACAACTGCTTGCCTTGCTTACCTGCATTCTGAGAATGAATAAGAAAATAGTTTCCAAAGGTTGGTCCTGACTTGTTCTGGGTACTTCCTTAAAATTATAAACACTTAATGAAAGAACAAAATGAATGTTTTGACAGCTAGCTGTCTACAGACCCATCATTTCTTCCCAACTCCAATTCCAACTGATGTTGTTTGTGAATTATTGAAGATTACATGCTTAGCATGAACTGGAACCCAAATTGAATATGACGAAGAATGTCTCATAGATCCAGAGATAACACTTCTTAATGCATGATACTGCTTTCAGTACATGCTCATCAATCAAGTTAAACCCTAACAGAACATTCTATTCATATCGTCTGCAGCCTTCATCACATTGCTCCTAAATGAGTTTACCTTAAATAATTTATCATCCTGTTCTGTTCATAGAATCCCTCAAGTGGGAAAAGGGGCCATTCAGCCCATCAAATCTGCGCCAATCTCCAAGCAACATTGGACCCAGACCCAGGCTCCACATCCGCATAACCCCACATTTATCACACTAACCCAACTAGCCTATGCATCTTTGGACACTATGGGGAAATTTAGCATAGCCAATTCATCTAACCTGCACAGCTTTGGACTATGGGAGGAAACCTGAGAACCCAGACGATATCTATGCAGACACGGGGAGAATTTGCAAACTCCACACAGACAGTCACCCAAGGCTGGCATCAGATTGGGTCCCTGGTGCTGTGAGGCAGCAGTGATGACTGCTGAGCCATCTTACCACTCTACATTCTGCTTAGATCAAAGGACAGGTATTTATTTTGGTGAATGGTACTCTAAATTTGAATACAACTTTCCTGGGAAAGTCTATACAATGTGTATAATGTGCCAGGATACCAAAGTGGTACACAATGGGTTCTATAGCGAGGTACCATTCCATAAGGGACTACAAGAATAATTATATTAAATATAAGTATTGGTGAAAAAAATTGAAATCGACTGTTGTCATGGAAAATGCATCCGGAAATGGTCGACTAATAATCTTAAACTACAAAATGAACAAATAACATGATCAGTTGGATTCATAGTGTGGACTTCCTATGCATTCCAGAGGCCAACATGTATTTGCATTCAGAGCTCTGTCCTTTGCAAATATAAAGGACATGCCCACACACTGCACCTTTTCCAACTGAACACAGGATTGGGTAACAGCCATTCCACGGTGCAGTCCTGTAGCAATGCTTTGACAAATCAGCGTCAATATTCCCGGTTTGAACGTAAACAAGAACATGACAGCTGTTTCCTGGTGCATTGGCCATAACCATCCCTGTGTCAATCAGAGCCCAGTGACCATCCAATCAATACCCTCTTCTTATGCAATATAAATTGCTGTTCCCTTGGAGATTTGGTATTCTTGCAATTCTATTCTGATGCACGCAAGATGAAAAAGTTAAACAGCATGTATCTTTTTCAAAAACCATGAACAAGATCTTAACTAATGGGTGGTTATCAATATTAAGTGTCATCTTACAGATGGCAATAGAGGTAACTAGGAGGTGAAAACTAGTGCACCATTGTATAATGTGGGAAAGAATGATTGAAGAGTACTATCATTACAAAATAGTGGAGAACAGACAGAGAGAGAAACAAGAAGTTCTGAAGATTATTTGAATTCTGTAATAATTTAATATTCTTATCTAGTCTTGTAATTGATACAGGACTATATAAACTTTACCATATAAACTTTGTGAGAAAGCATACAATACCAGGTTATAGTCCAACAGGTTTATTTGAATTCACAAACTTTTGGAGCACTGCTCCTTCGTCAGGTGAAGTGACTTCATCAACACACATTCATTCCATCATAAGAACACAAGTGGCGATGTTCGCTGATGATTATACAATGTCAGCATCATTTGCAGCTCCTCAGATACAGCCACGTGCTAGTTAGAGGCACAGAGGGGCATTTCTGTGGTCATGTTCAAGAATCCAGAATGGTGTATTGCCTCCCTGGTGCCAGGGTCAAGTACATCTCTGAGCGGTTCAACAAAATTCTTAAGGGGGAGGGTGAGCAGCCACAGGTTGTTGTGCACATTAGTATCAATGACATAGGTAGAAAGAGGGATGAGGTGCTACAGAGTGAGTACAGGGAGTTAGGAAAGAGGCTGAAAAGCAGGACTTCAATTGTAGTAAACTCTGGGTTATGGCCAGTGCTACGTGCTAGTGAGGCAAGGAATAAGAAGATAGGACAGATGAATGCGTGGCTAAGGAGGTGGTGCAAGGGGCTGGGTTTCAGGTACTTGGATCATTGGAACCTCTTCTGGGGCAGGGTTGACCTGTACAAGAAGTTTATTTGCACCTAAACTGGAGTGGGGCAAATATCCTCGCACAGAAGTTCGCTAGTGCTACGCGAGAGGCTTTAAACTTTAAGCGGCAGGGGGCTGGGAAACAGAGCAGCACGTCAGCAAGTTGAGGGGAAGGTAGATGTTAGGACCAGTAAAACAGAAAGAAAAGACAGGCAGAGACAGGTAAATGAACATGATGGTACTAATGGGCTGAAGTGTGTTTATTTCAACGCAAGGAGTACGGTAGGTAATGCAGATGAGATTAGAGCCTGGATAGATACATGGAACCATGATGTTGTGGCCATTACAGAGACTTGGTTGAGAGAGGAACAGGACTGGATGCTCAACGTTCCAGGGATCTGTTGTTTAAGATGAGATAGAGAGGAAGGTAAAAGAAGTGAAGGAGTTGCATTAATAATTAGGGAGAATGTTACTTCTGCACTCAGAGAGGACATACTGGAGGGCTCAGCCACTGAGGCAATATGGGTAGAGCTCAAAAATAAGACAAGTGCAAACACTCTGATAGGATTATACTGTAGGGCCCCAACGTAGGACCCCAACAGCTACCGAGACATTGAGGAACTAATATATAGGCAGATGATGGAAAAATGCAAATAAAACAGACTTGTTATAGTGAGTGACGTTAATTTCCCCAATATTAACTGGAATCCCTTAGAGCAAGCGGCTTAGATGGGGCAGAATTTGTTAAGTGCATCCAAGGGGGTTTCTTGAAACAGTCTGTGGATAATCCAACTAGAGGAGGTGTCATACTGGACTTTGTATTGGCAAATGAGCCTGGCCAGGTGACTGACCTTTCAGTGGGAGAGCATGTTGGAAACAGTGATCACAGCTCCTTAAGTTTTAAGACAGCTATGATCAAGGATAAGTCAGGAACTTGCAGGAAGGTACTAAATCATGGGAGGGCCAATTATATCAGTATTAAGTGGGAGCTAGGAAGTGTTATTTGAGAGGAGCTGTTATTAAGCAAGTCGATATTTGACATGTGGGAATTGTTTAAAGACCTGATGATGAGAGGTAAGGACCAGCATGTTCCAGTAAGGAGGAAGGACAAGGTTGGCAAGGTGAGGGACCCTTGGATGACGAGGGAGGTTGTGAATTTAGTCAAGAGGGAAAAAAGCAGGAAAGAACTCCAGCAGGGAATTAGGAGACCAAGAAGGGGCCATGAAATGACCTCAGCAAGTAGAGTTAAACAGAATCCCAAGGCATACATTAGAAACAAAAGGATAACTAGGGAGAAGGTAGGACCACTCAAGGATAAAGGAGGGAACTTGTGCTTGGAGGAAGAGGACGTGGCTGACATTCTAAATGATTACTTTGCATCAGTATTCACGCAGGAGAAGGTTTGGAGGGTAGTGAGATTTGTATGGAGCATGTTAATATTCTGGGACATTTTGAGATCAAGAAAGAGGGTATTGGTTCACTTGAAGAACATTAAGGTGGATAAGTCCCCAGGGCCCGAAGGCATCTACCACAGGTTTTTGAGAGAGACAAAAGAGGAGATTGTTGGGGTCTTGACCAAGATCTTCATATTCTCGCTAGTCACTGGAGCGGTCTTGGAGTACTGGCAAATAGCTAATGCTGTTCCTCTGTCCAAGAAGGAAAATAGGGATAATTCAGGAAACTATAGACCAGTGAATCTCACATCTGTAGTTGGGATCCTAGTGGAGATAATTCTTAGAGATAGGATTTACACACATTTGGAAAAGCATGCCCTAATTAGGGACAGTCAGCATGACTTTGTGTAGGGCAGGTCATGTCTTACTGACTTGATTGAATTTTTCAAGGTGGTGATGAAGGTGATCGATGAGGGTGGAGCAGTCGATGTTATTTACATTGATTTTAATAAGGCTTTTGACAAGGTCCCTCATGGTAGGATCATCCACAAGATTAAGATGCATGGGATCCATGGCGACTTAGCCGCATCGATTCAGAATTGGCTTGCCAAAGAAGACAGAAGGAGCAGTGGAAGAGTCCTTTTCAGGCTGGAGGTCCGTGACTACTGCTGTTCTGCAGGGATCCATACTGGAACCTCTGTTGTTGGTGATATGTATAAATGGCTTGGATGAAAATGTAGATGTGTGGGTTAGTAAGTTTGCAGACGATACAAAGAAAGGAGAAGTAATGGACAATGTAGAAGGCTGCCAACGGATACAGTGGGATATAGATCAGTTGCAGATATGGGAAGAGAAATGGCAGATGGAGTTCAATCCATGTAAGTGTGAGTTGCTCCTCTTTGGGAGATCAAATATTAATGCAAAGTATATAGTTCATGGCAGGACTCTGAACAGCATTGATATACAGAGGAATCTTGGGATTCAAGTCCATAGCTCCCTAAAAGTGGTCACACAAGTAGATAGGGTAGTAAAGAAGGAGTATGGCATCCTGGCCTTTATTGGTTGGGGAATTGAGTATAAAAGTCAGGAAGTCGTGTTGCAGCTATATAAGACTTTAGTTAGACCACACTTAGAGTATTACGTTCAAGTCTGGTAGCATCATTACAGGAAGAATTTGAAGGCTTTGGAGAGGATGCAGAAGTTTACCAGGATGCTGCCTGGATTAGAGGTTATGAGCTATAAGGAGAGGCTAGAAAAACTCAGGTTGTTTTCCCTGGCATGGCAGATGCTGAGGCAAGACTTGATAGAAGCCTGAAAAAATTATGTAATGCATTGATAGGTTTAGTGGCCAGAATCTTTTCCCCAGAGTTGAAATGCATTTAAAGTGAGAGGGGAAAATTCAAAGGAGATGTGAGTTGCAAGCTTTTTATACAGAGTGCAGTAGGAGTCTGGAACGTGCTGTTAGGGGTGGTGGTAGAGGCACATTGATAGGGGGCTTTAAGGGACTTTTAGGTAAGCATATGAATATGCAAGAAATGGACAGATATGGACCAAAGGCAGGCAGAAGGGATTAGTTTAATTTGGTATCATGTTCAACACAACATCATGGGCCGAAAGGCCTGTTCCTGTGCTGTACAGTTCTATGTTCTATCTGCAAACTCCCCTCTAAGGTACTTGCCATACTGACCTGGAAATATATCATCGTTTCCTTAGTGTTGCTGCACCAAAATCCTGAAACTACCTCCTTAACAGCATTATGGAATTGCAGCAGTTCAAGAAGGCAGCTTACTACCACCTTCTCAAGTGCAATAAGGGACTGCAACAAATACTGGCCAGTCAGTGACACCTCAAAAGTCATGAATAGATATTTTATAAAACTCAATCTACTCTCAACCATCAGCAAAATGATAGAAGGTGTCATCAACACTACTATCAAGCACCATTTAGTCAACAATAACCTGTTCACTGATGCTTATATAAAACATAGAACAGTACAGCACAAGTGCAGACCCTTCAGCCCACAATGTCTATGCCAACCACGATGCCATTCTAAATGAATTCCATCTGCTTGCACATGTTCTGTACCCCTCTATTCCTTGCCTGTTTATATGTCTTTCTAAATGCCTCTCATGTGTTGTTACCGTATCTGCTTCTTCCACCTCCTTGGCAAAAATGTTCCAGGAATCCACCAGCCTCTGTGTAAAAAACCTTCCTCTCTCATCTCCTTTAAACTTTACCCCTCTGATCTTTAACCTATGTCCCTAGTGTTTAGCATTTCCATCCTGGAAAAAAACTCCTATTATCTATCTTATCCATGCCTCCCATAATTTTATATACCTCTATCATGTTGACCCTCACCATCTGTCATTCTTGCAAGAACAATCCAAGTTGTCTGGCCTTTCATTGTAGTAATATTTTCCAATCCAGGAAACATCCTGGTAAACCTCTTTTGGACCTTCTCCAGAATTTCCATATTCTCCCTATATTGTGATGATCAGAACTGCATATGTCAAATGTGGTCCAACTAAAGTCTCATACAGCCGCAACATGACATGCCCACTTTTATACTCAGTGCCCTGGCCAATGAAGGCATACATGCTGTCAGCCTTCTTTACCACTTTATCCAAATGTGTTGCCACATTCAGGTGGCACTGAACTTGGATCCAAAGATCCATCTTTATATCAATGTTCCCAAGAATCCTGCGATTTACTGTAAACTTTCCTCTTGCATTTGACCTCCCAAAATGCATTACTTCACACTTTTGTGGATTAAACTCCATCTGCCATTTCTCCACCTAACTGTCCAACTGATTTATATCCTGCTGTATCCTTTGACAGCTGTCCTCACTATCCACAACTCTACAGATTTTTATGTCATCTACAAACTTACTAAAGAGACCACCTGCATTTCTATCCAAATCATTTGTACATATATTACAAACAACAGGGGTTTCAGCATTGATCCTTGTAGAATGCCACAGGTCACAGACCTCCAATCAGAGAAACCTACCCCTCCACAGCTAACATGTGCCTTCTATGACAAAGCTAATTTTATATCCAACTTACCAAACCATCATGGATCCATGTAACTTAATCTTCTGGATGAGCCTACCATGAGGGACATTGTCAAGTGCTTCAGTAAAGTCCACATAGACGGTATCCACTGTGCCACCCTTGTCAATGGTGTTTGTTTGTTACTTACTTAAAAAATTCATCAAATTTGTGGGACAAGACCACTCCAGCACAAAGCCATTCTGATTATCACAAATAATTCCAAATTCACAGAATCCCTACAGTGTGGAAACAGGTCATTATGCCCATCAAGTCCACATTGACCCTCCAAAGAGCATCCCACCCAGACCCCTACCATATCCATGTAATCCTACATTTCACATGGCTAACCCACCTAGCCAGCACATCCCTGGATACAACAGGCAATTTAGCATGGCCAGTACACCTAATCTGCACATCTTTGGACTGTGGGAGGAAACCGGAGCACCTGCAGGAAACCAATGCAGACACGGTGAGAATGTGCAAACTCCACACAGACAGTCGCCTGAGATTGGAATCGAACCTGGGTCTCTGGTGCTGTGAGGCAGCAATGCTAACTACTGAGCTACTGTACTTCCCCAAATGTGAGTAAATCTTATCCCTAAGAGTCTTCCCCAATAATTTCCCTACCATTTATGTAAGACTCCAGGACCTATAATTTCCTGGATTATCCTTGTTGATTTTCTTAAACAAAGGAACAACACTGGCTATTCTCCAGCCTTCTGGGACCTCACCTGTGGCTGAAGAGGATACAAAAGTCTCTGTGAAGGAGCATTCTCCTCCTTTGCCTCCCTCAGGAATAGATCCAATCAGTCTCTGGGGACTTACCAACCTTATCATTCTTCAAGATACCTAATACCTCCTCCTTCTTAATGTCAACTTTGTTTTTTTTTGTCAAAGCCACTCAGCTCCTAACTTCATTATAACCTTTGTCTAAACATGTACAGAAAAGCTGAGCTAAAGAGGGGAAATGAGAATGGCTACACTCGACATTAATGTAGCAATTTAACTGGATGTTCAACACCATTCATGACTCCTCCGATACTGGAACAATCTGGTCCTCTGGTCAGATGACCCATGACTGCTGGGATTGTTACAGAAATTTTGATACTTTTTTCAAGACCATGGATAAAATCTCAAAATATGAAAGTTAAGTTTAACTATAACTAGACTTTATAATTTGCAAATGGCAGACTGGAACAGAGAGTATTCATGCAGCCAGGCCTTGGATGATCAACTCCCATTAAAACTAGTCAAAACAGGAACTGAGATAACAAGGTGTCGAGCTGGATGAACACAGCAGGCCAAGCAGCATCATAGGAGCAGGAAGGCTGACATTTCAGGCCTAGACCCTTCATCAGAAATGGGGGAGGTGAAGGGGATTCTGAAATAAATAGGGAGAGAGGGGGAGGCGGACAGAAGATGGATAGAGGAGAAGATAGGTGGAGAGGAAACAGACAGGTCAAAGAGGCGGGGATGGAGCCAGTAAAGGTGACTGTAGGTGGGGAGGTAGGGAGGAGATAGGTCAGTCCAGGGAGGACGGACATGTCAAGGGGGTGGGATGAGGTTAGTAGGTAGGAAATGGGGGTTCGGCTTGAGGTGGGAGGAGGGGATAGGTGGGAGGAAGGACAGGTTAGGGAGGCGGGGACGAGCTGGGCTGGTTTTGGGATGTGGTGGGGGAGGGGAGATTTTGAAGCTTGTGAAATCCACATTGATACCATTGGGCTGCAGGGTTCCCAAGCGGAATATGAGTTGCTGTTCCTGCAACCTTTGGGTGGCATCTTTGTGGCACTGCAGGAGGCCCAGGATGGACATGTCATCTGAGGAATGGGAGGGGGAGTTGAAATGGTTCGTGACTGGGAGGTGCAGTTGTTTATTGCAAACTGAGCGTAGGTGTTCTGCAAAGCAGTCCCCAAGCCTCTGCTTGGTTTCCCTGATGTAGAGGAGGCCACAACAGGTACAGCGGATGCAGTATACCACATTAGCAGATGTGCAGGTGAACATCTGCTTGATGTGGAAAGTCTTCTTGGGGCCTGGGATGGGGGTGAGGGAGGAGGTGTGGGGGCAGGTGTAGCACCTCCTGCGGTTGCAGGGAACAGTGCAGGGTGTGGTGGGGCTGGAGGGGAGTATGGAGCGGACAAGGGAGTCATGGAGAGAGTGGTCCCTCCGGAAAGCATATAAGGATGGGGAGGGAAAAATGTCTTTGGTGGTGGTGTCGGATTGCAGATGGCGGAAATGTCGGAGGATGATACATTGGATCCGGAGGTTGGTGGGGTGGTACGTGAGGACGAGGGGGATTCTTTTTTGGTTGTTATTGCGGGAACGGGGTGTGAGGGATGAGTTTCGGGAAATGCAGGAGACACGGTCGAGGGTGTTCTTGCTTCAAAATCTCCCCTCCCACTACCACATCCCAAAACCAGCTCAGCTCGTCCCCGCCTCCCTAACCTGTTCTTCCTCCCACCTATCCCCTCCTCCCACCTCAAGCCGCACTCCCATTTCCTACCTACTAACCTCATCCCACCCCCTTGACCAGTCCATCCTCCCTGGACTGACCTATCTCCTCCCTACCTCCCCACCTACAGTCACCTTTACTGGCTCCATCCCTGCCTCTTTGACCTGTCTGTTTCCTCTCCACCTATCTTCTCCTCTATTCATCTTCTATCCGCCTCCCCCTCTCTCCCTATTTATTTCAGAACCCACTTCCCCTCCCCCTTTCTGATGAAGGGTCTAGGCCCGAAATGTCAGCCTTCCTGCTCCTATGATGCTGCTTGGCCTGCTGTGTTCATTCGGCTGTACACCTTGTTATCTCAAGAAAAATTTGGCCTGCCCTGGCTCCCAGCAAATGCTACCTCAGAATCTTACCTTAATCCTGAATCCAGGAATCCCAGCCTGTTGCATCAGGGCAATGTTTTTTTCCCACCTAAACAGATGTTTAACATCACTCATTTGCAATAGGTGGCAACCCCAGGCAGAAGCAAAATTATTTCTGACATGTCTTGTAGGAAGGTGCTAATCAATGTCCTTCTTTTTACTATTCTATATGTAAGTATTGAATCCTGCTTAGGTCACATATTCATCAAATGGTGAGATAATACTGTTGGTGAAGCAAAATTTAAAAGGTAGACTTTACAGTTTGTCAATATACCAAAGACTGGTGTACAGAACTAAATCAGAAAGGTTTATGCAATATAGATAGATTGTAGGATGCAGGATTACTGACTCCAAGGCAAATTGCTGCCATAGCAGAACTGGAATGGTGAAGACAGCAGCTTGTTTTGTGATATGCGCATTTGTATTCAAACGTACATTTTTGCCTTTATAGAACAGATGACAAAAACTTTGCTATAATGAAGGTTTCAGCTCGAAGGAGGAATTTAAACTCATTTTAAGTGCATTCTTGTCTGCCCATCATTAAACATGGACATTCTTTGAAGAACTGAGCTAGATTCTGCCGCCTTGGGCCATATAGCATTATGTCATATTATTTAGAGCACATTTAATCTTGTTAAGTTCTTTTCTCAAATACGGCCTGCTGAGCATGTGAGCTGATAACAGTGAAGTGAGAGCAATGGGGCATCTAGCAACTTACTGAAACCTTTGACATGTATGCTACTTGCTTAGTCAGTAAGGATTAAGAAATTAACAAAGAGTGTGGGTGAATTAGAGTGGTAGAATTTCTGTCAAATCAAATAAAGAGAAATAAAAAGGAATAAATGATTGGAATTAAAAATAGAAAAAAAAGAAAAGTATTAAAACATGTTTCTTTTAAATCTCTAACAACAACAAAAACCTGAACGATTGAGATGTTGTATTTATAATTATTAATTTCAGATGCCAGAGGCATTGACTTACGGTAATTAACACATCATACTTTAACAGTAAACTTTAACTAATGTCCTAATGTCCTTCATGGAAGGAAATCAACTATCTTTACCTGGTCTGGCCTACATAAGATCCACAGCAATGGGGTGACTCTTAACTGCCGTCTGAAATGACTAAGCAAGCCACTCTGTTTTAATCAATTATTATGAAATCTCAATAAAGACATGAAACTGAACAGACCACCTGGCATTGACCTAGACACCAGAAAAGACAATGGAAGAAACAGCCTAGCTGCTCCTACAAGGTCCTCCTTACTAATATTTGCAATCTAGTGCCAAAATTGGAAGACCTGTCTCACAGATTAGTCAAGCAATAGCCTGACATAGTTATACTGTTGGAATCACCAAGATGCCACCATCACTATCACCATCCCTGGATATGTTCTGTCTCACAAGCTGGACAGACCCAGTAAAGGTGATGACACAGTTGTATACAATTATATGGGAGTTGCCCTGGGAGTCCTCAACATTTAATCTGGACCCCATGAAGTCTCATTTCTTCAGGCTAATCATGGGCAAGGAAACCTCCTGCTGATTGCCCTATACCATCCTCCTTAAAGCTGGTAAACCAGTACTCTTGCATGTTGAACAACACTTGGAAAAAAACATTGAGGGTGGCAAGGTTGTAGAATCTAATTTGGATGGGGGATTTCAATGTCCACCAATGAGAATGGCTCAGTGGCAGCACTACTGACCAAGCTGTTTGGGTCCTAAAGTAGCGGCTGGTGAGAGAACCAACAAGAGGGAAATACGTACTTGACCTCATCCTCACTAATCTACCATTGCAGATGCATCTATCCATGACAGTATAAGTTAGGGTAACCACTATACAGTCCTCATGGAGACAAATTCCCACCTTCATATTGAGAATACCCTTAATTGTGTTGTGTGGCACTTCACATGCTAAATGGGACAGACTTTGAACAGATCTGGTAACTCAAGATTGGGCATCCATGACATGCTGTGAGCCATCAACACCAGCAGAATTGTACTCCAGTACAATTTGCAAACAGATAGCCTGCATATCCCCCACTCAACCATTACCATCAAGCCCTGGGATCAATCCTGGTTCAAAGGAGAGTGCAGGAGGGTACACCAGGAGCAGCACCAGGCATATCTAAACATGAGGTGTCAACTTGGTGAAGCTACTAGCAGGACAACCTGGATGCCAAACAGCACAAGCAGCAAGTGATAGACAGATTAATGATTCCATAACCATTGGATCAGATATGAGCTCTTGCAGTCCTGCCACATCCAGTCGTGAATGACCGTGGACAGTTAAATGATTCACTAGAGGAGGACCCTTCACAAATATCCCCATGCTCAATGATGGAAGAGCCCATCAGATCAGTGAAAAAGATATTCTGAAACATTTACAGCAATCTTCAATCAGAAGTGCCACATTGATGATCCAAATAGGCCTCGTCCAGTGGTCCTCAGCATCACAAATACCGGTCTGCAGCCAATTCAATTCACTCCATGTGATATCAAGAAACAGTTGTAGGCATTGCATCCTGCAAAGACTATGGGCCCTGATAACATCCAGCAATAGAATGGAAGACATGTGCTCCAGAACTTGCGGCTCCTCTAGCCAATCTGTTCTAGTACAGTTACAACACTGGCATCTATTGACAATGTGGAAAATTATCTAGGTAGATCCTCTACACAGAAAGCAGGACAAATCCAACTCTGCCAATTAGCACACCATCAGTCCATTCTCAATCATTAGTAAAATGGTAGAAGTTGTCATCAACAGTGATGTCAGCAGAACTTACACAGCAATAATCTGCTCAGCGACTCCCAGTTTGTGTTCCATCAGGGCCACTCAACTCCTAACCTCATCATAGTCTTGGTTCAATCAAAAGAGTTGAATTCCAGAAGTGAGCTGAGAATGGCAGCCTTGACATTTAGGTCACATTGGACCAAGTGTGGCATTAAGAAGCCCTAGCAAAACTGGAATCAATGGGTATCAGGGCAAACTCTGCATTGGCTAGAGTCATACATAGCACATCAGAAGATGAATGTGATTGTTGAAGGTCAGTCATTTCAACTTCAGGACGTCTCTGCAGGAGTTTCTCAGGGTCATTTCCTCAGTCCAATCATGTTGAGCTCCTTCATCAATGAGCATAAAAATACAATGGCTACAAAGGGCATGTTAGAAGTTAGGAATACTGGCAAGTAACTTACATCTTGACTTCCCAGTGCCTGCCCACCATCTCTGAGGCACAAGTGCAGTTGTGTGATTAATTACTCCACATTTGCCTGGATGGGAGCAGCTCCAACAACATTCAAGAAGCCTGACACCATTCAAGACAAAGCAGGCCACTTGATTGGCACCACGTCCACAAGCATCTACTCCCTCTGTTCCTAACACTCAGTAGTAGTATAGTATACGATCTACAAGACACACTGTAGAAACCCATTAAGGATCCTCAGTCAGCACTTTCTAAACCCATAACCACTTCCATCTAGAAGGACAAGAGCAGTAGATACATAGGAAAACTACCACCTGCAAATGCCCTTCCAAGCCATTCACCATCCTGACTTGGAAATATATTGCCGTTCTTCCACTGTCACTGCGTCAAAATCCTAGAATTCTCTCCCTAGGGGCATTACGGTGAACCTACAGCATGTTGACTGCAGTGGCTCAAGAAGGCAACTCACCTCGGCCTTCACAAGGACAACTAGAGACAGGCAATAGATGCTGCCAGCCAGTGACATGCACATAACCATGGAAGAATAAAAAGAAAACACATCTCAGCTTTCTCTTTTTTAGATTGTGCATTGTGCATTATAATTTTAGATTGCGCAATCTGTTCTGTGCATTTTACTGGGAGGCAGACAATAGGAAGCAGTTTTCAAGCTTTTAGCATCTCGGACAGCAATCTTTAACTTCCCACTTTTAATGTGCCTTTTCCTTAAGTTGCTGCAGCAATTGCATATCCACCCTGGTGCTCATCTGAGATGGCATGGTGGCTCAGTGGTTAGCACTGCTGCCTCTCAGCACCAGGGACCTGGGTTCAATTCCACCCTCGGGCGACTGTCCGTGTGGAGTTTGCACGTTCTCCCCGTGTCTGCATGGGTTTCCTCTAGGTGCTCCAGTTTCCTCCCACAGACCAAAGATGTGCATGTTAGGTGGATTGGCCATGCTACATTTCCCGTAGTGTTCCGGGATGGATAGGTCTGGGCGGAATACTCTGAGGGTTGGCATGGACTTGTGGGCTGAAGGGCCTGTTTCCACACTGTAGGGATTCTGTGGATTCACTCTAATTGACAACGGTCAGTCCTAACACTGTTAATTTCACAATCCTTCAGTCTAGTTGTTTGTGAGATGCCCAATTACATGCCTTCATCACTCAGACCCCAGGTGTCATCTAGAGGGTGTCATGCCATTGCTTCCTCACACCTTCAGTAACCTGCTGTATAAAATATTGTCTCATCAATCAGGCAAAGGCAAGCTTACCTTAATAGTGTCCGGCACTGGTTGGCCTTTCACAGAGAATCTAAGCTGTTCTTTTCAGAAAATCTTTAAATTTGAGGCTCTATAACTTGCACAGTTTTTCTTCCCGGAGTGCATTGATCCAAAAGCCTTTAAAAGATTCACCTAAAAATCTCAAGCAACT
>NC_063336.1:75748635-75787810 GCF_021869965.1 Rhincodon typus | reverse complement strand
GATACAGAGATGGCTCTTGAGTGGAACATAAACAACAGCGCGAACTGGTTAGGACAAATGACTTCGTTGTGCTATCCAATGCAATGGCAGTATTTACATCAGGAACGTTGCAAAACAGCTGGAATAGAAGCTCAGCTAATTAGACCTTTTGGTGGCATTGACTGAACAACAGATGTTGGCCAGAACATGAGAAGACGTTCGTTTTTGAGTTGGGTTACTGGAAGTTTCATCCTTCGTCACAACCACCACAATGGGCAACTGACATCGTAGCATACCATCTCATCCACTAGAGGCAGCACTTCAGAACTGCATTGGATTCTGACATTAGGTGATCTCAGTCTCTGACAAGGAGTGTGAATCCAAAGGTGTCTGACCTTAAGTTTTAAATGATGCTACCCAGGCCAAGTACAGTGTTGAAAACTTTTGAAAATCTCACTATAAACAGCTGAAGTTGTGTTAGCCAACTGCTCTTCAAGCCACAACTTGGAATAAATATTTGTCTAGTAATGGAGTAAAAACTTTTAGGAATCTGACTTGAAAGAGACGATCTAATACTTCAATCAGGTCAGTAGATTGGGGAGGCAGTGGTGTAGTGGTAATATCACCAAAATAGTAATCTAGAAACCCATGCTAAAACTTAGGATCGAATCCTGCCAAGGTAGCTTGTTAATTCAAATCAAAAGTGTGGAGTGGAAAATCAATCTGATGATGGTCATGTCAATTATTGCAAATACCTAACTGCCGTTTTTTAAGGAAAGGAAATTGTTGTCCTTAGCTGGTCTGGCCCACAAGTGACACCAAACCGACACCAATGCGGTTCATTCTTAGTTACCCTCTGGGCATTTCAGGGTAGGCTATAAATGCTGCCCTAGCCAGTAATGACCTCACACCATGACTAAATAAAACAGTGCAGCCAATATGAGTGAGGACATTTTGTGCGGAAAAGGATTATAGACAGCACAACAATTTTCATGATCAAATATGAAGTGTTATCACTTAAAACTGTAAACGGGCCATTCATTCCCAGAACAAAAACAAAGTTGCTGGAAAAGGTCAGCAGGTCTGGCAGCATCTATGAAGGAGAAAACAGAGTTAACGTTTCCGGTCCGGTGACCCTTCCTCAGAACTGAGTTCTGAGGAAGGGTCACCGGAGCCGAAACGTTTGTTTTCTCCTTCACAGCCAGACCTGCTGAGCTTTTCCAGCAAATTTGTTTTTGTTCCTGATTTACAGCATTCGCAGTTCTTTTGGTTTTCATTCATTCCTAGAGTTCAGCAACTTATTCCATGGAAAACGTGTTTGGTGAGTCTAAATGGAGAAAGTTGTAAACAAATTGATCACTGCTTCAAAGAAGGAAGTGTTGCCAAAGCCTTTCACCTTGCACTGATCAAGTTAAAAGCAAAAGTACCACATTTCAAACAATCACAATTCTACTACAGGAGAAAAAGGGTGAGTAAGGGTGACTGGTTAATAAGTTAAATCTAATTGGCTAAGGCACTTCCATGGGAACTATATCCTCATGTTTGAGTAACTTTTAAAAATTTTTAAAAAAATACAGAATGCATACTTTTGTATAATTGTATGTTGCTTCACAAGAGTGTGAATAAGCCACACTACTAGTTTAAAGATTCTCTTAAATCTGTCATCAGTGCAGCTATTAATGCACTCAGAATTGTTGAGCAAGTTTTGTTTAGTTCTTAGCTTTGCAGCTGCAGACTGATTGAGTAGTCAGTGCTCTGGGTAACAACACATTCTGCAAATGGAAACAGATTCAAAAGAGACAGTAGGAACTGCAGATGCTGGAGAATCTGAGATAACAAGGTGTAGAGCTGGATGAGCACAGCAGGCCAAGCAGCATCAGAGGAGCAGGAAGGCTGATGTTTCGGGCCTAGACCCTTCTTCAGAAATGCTTTCTGAAGCAGAACAAAATAGCTGACAAAAACACATCCCTCCCTGATGCGCTCAATGCTTTTTATGCTTGATTCAAGCAGAATGCCAGGAGCACTGTGTCACCTGCCCCAACATCCCCAGATACACCTGTTCCCTCAGTCACTGCTGCAGATGTCAGATCAGCCTTCTTGAAAGTAAACCTGAGGAAAGTGATTGGCCCCGATGGAGTTGACGGCCATGCACCATTCACTGACATCTTTAACCTCTCGTTGCTAACAGTCTGAAGTCCGCACCTGCTTCAAAAAGACCACTGTCATCCCAGTCCCAAAGAAAATACATGCAACGTGCCTCAATGATTACTGCCTGGTGTCTCTGACCTCCATAATCATGAAGTGCTTTGAGAGATTAGTCATGGCTCATATCAACTCTAGCCTCCCAGCCTGCCATGATCCCTTGCAATTTGTCAACCAGCAAAACAGCTGGTCCACAGCGGACACCATTTCCCTAGCCCTACATTAATCATTGGAGCATCTGGACAATAAGGATAGCTATGTCAGGCTCCTACTTATCAACTACAGCTCCACCTTCAACACTATAATCCTCGTCAAACTAATCTCAAAACTCCGAGACCTAGGTCTTGACTCCGCCCTCTGCAACTGAATCCTCAGCTTCCTGGCTCTCAGACCTCAATCAGTGAAGGCAGACAACAGAACCTCCTCCACGATAATCCCCAACACTGGCGTCCTGCAACGATGCATACTCAGCCCTCTACTGTACTCCCTGTACACTCACGACTATGTGACCAAATTTTGTACGATCGCCATCTACAAGTTCACTGACGACACTACCGTTGTAGGCCAGATATCAAACAATGAGTCAGACTACATGATGGAGATAGAGTGCTTGGTGTCGTGGTGGAATGATAACAATCTCTTTCTCAATGTCAGCAGAACAAAAGAACTGATCATTGACTTTAGGAAGAAAGGAGGAGGACACACCCTTATCTATATCAATGGAGCTGAGATCGAGAGGTTCGAGAGCATTAAGTTCCTAGGACTAATGAAAACTGACAATCCGTCCTGGACCTCCCACATAGATGTGACGGTCAAGAAGGCACAACAATGCCTCTTCTTCCTCAAAAGGCTTAGGAAATTCGGCATGTCCATAAGGTCCTTCACCAACTTTTACAGATGCACCATATAAAGCATTCTATCTGGGCGCATCACGGCTTGGTACGGCAACTGCTCAGGCCAGGACTGGAAGAAACTACAGAAAGTTGTACACATAGCCCAGATGAAAGCTAACCTCTCATCCATGGACTCCATCTATAATTCTCGTTGCTGCAGAAAGGCTGCCAACATCATCAAAGACCCCTCCCACCCCAGCAATACTCTCTTCCAACCTCTTCCATCAGGCAGAAGATATACACGATTGAACACACTTACCAACAGGTTCAAGAACAGCTTCTTCCCTGCTATTATTAGACTGAGTGGACCTCTCTAATTGCAAATCTAATGTTGATCTTGCTTTTGTGCACCTCCTGTGCAGCTGTAACCCTATACGCCTTTGATCTGTATGTTCTTGTATGTTATGATCTGCCTGTACTGCTTGCAAAACAAAACTTTTCACTGTACTCAGGCACATATAATGACAATAAATCAAATCAAATCTGTGAGCAGTACTGGGCATCTCGCCTTAGAAAGGATACATTGGTTTGGAAGAAATACAGAGCAGATTCACAAAAATGTTACCAGAGTATCAACCGTTTAATCAGATGACACAAACTAGGATTGTAATCCCCAGAATGTGGAAGGCTAAGGACTTTGAAAGGCATTGATATGATGCAGATAATATTTTTTCTGATGGTGGAGTTGAGCACAAGAGGGCATCATCTTCAAATAGCTAGGCCTTTTGAGAGGGAGATGAGGATATTGATCTCTCCCCCAGAAATAGCAGTGTGTGCAGCTCAATAAATAGTTTTAGATCTAGATGGAATTCAGGGAGAAGTAAGCCTTGAGGTCACTGAGTGGGATGAGAGACTGAGCAGCCTATGCCGGTTCTTTTAGGTCTCAGTAGCTGAAGGCAGAACTGTCAATGGTAGAATGATGAAAATTGGGGGTGCACAACAGGCCAGAATGGAGCACAGAGATTTTGTACACTTTTGAAGTGACAGAAGTGAAGCTGTTGATTTGTTTCACTATGCTCTTACTTTTAATTTATTTTATTATAATATTCATCAATGTTTTAGTAATGCCCTGAATTTGATTCAAGACCTCAGTCTTTCACTGCCAGGTTTTGAGGAAGTCATGGACAACTATAGCAATGTCCAGGTATTTAAGAAAAGAACTCCAAGAATGTAGCAACACTGCAGCTGAAAGTTCTGCCACCGATGGTGGTGAAGGCAGAAATACAGTCAGCTAAAAGCAGAAGGGTGCAAAATATGTTAGTTTTTAGAAAATACAATGAAGCAATGCAAGAATTTATACATGTATATGAAAATCGTGGCTCAGAAGTTTATTAATCCAATGCTGCCCTTGCCCGCCTCCCATTCTCCAAACTCCCAATGACTCACTTTCTGCGGCTCAGATCCAGATTCAGAAAGAAATAAGGAATTTGGCTTTTCAATTAAAAACTGGCTCCATACAAGAAAAATATGAGATTAGTCATTTTGAATTAGAGTCATATGCAAACATTTTCATTTATCTCGCTAGCCTCAGCTGAAATAGAATGAATAGAATCTTCTGTGAAGCACTTGTTGCATTGAAAAGCATCCAGGTGTTTGTTTTTTATTGATATGGAAGCTGCCACATATTTCCATCTCAATAGCTATACAGTAATATTTGCATCAGCGTCGCGTAGAAGCTGCACCACAAATTTCGTTAACTATATTTACCGAAGAAGCAAAACATTGCTTACTACATAAATAATTTGCAAATTCCTAAAGATAAACTCATTAATTGAACTGCCCTTCTGATGTATTACCTCAAATTTAAAGAGTAGAATTACAGCATTACCTTAGCTTGGTCCAATGCTTCCCCATATTGCAACGCATTTTATCAACGCGGATGGTTACAGGTTGGGATCATATGTTGTAATATCTAGTGAATGAACACTGGCTTCATTGTAATGCAGGCTTGCATTACATACCTACATTAGCTGTGGTTTTAGTTTGACAGAGATCACTGACAAGACTGACATTTTCTGACTTCAAGATCTTTTAACCTCAATGACATTTCTCCCTGGTTTGAAGCGGACAAGGAGAAATATGACAAATTAAAGGCCACTGTAAAATCTCACAATGTTTTTGAAGCATTGCATGATCTCCATATTCTTAATATATAACCTAATAAAAAAGCAACAACTGAATAGATGGGACACTGCTATGCTGCCCTTGAGACTCAAATGGTCTGCTGGCATTCTTTCATCTGTTGATGGGATGCAGACATCACTGGCTGGCCTGCTATTTGTCAACCATCTCCAATTAGCTGGTGACTAGCTGCCTTCTTGAACCACTGCAATCCATATGAGATACATCCATAACGCTGTTAGGAACGGCATTTCCGGCATTTTGATCCCATGAGAGTGAAGAGAATGCTAATTATAGCTCCAAGTCAGGATAGTGTGTGGCTTGGAGGAGAACTTGCAGGTGGTACTGTACCCATGTGTCTGCTACTCTTGTCCTAGGTGGTAGAGGTGGTGAGTTTGGAAAATACTATTGAAGAAGCTTTGGTGAGTGATGAATAGCCAATACAGAGAGCATGCTGAGAGGATACTAACGGTTTTCAAGCTAAAGGAGGACAGGAAGTAATGAGCTGCCTTCTTAAATATAATTCTGATTTGCTAGCCTGTGTCAGAGATTAGTCAAGAGTCTTCCTTTCAGCAGGGCATTGATGAACTAGATGGATATTCAGTACAATTTGAAAGGTTTGCGGTCACTATTATTGATACCTGCTTTTATTTTCGGATTTTATTTCATTAATTGGATTTAAGTTCCTTAGCTGTCATGGTTGTACGTGAACTCATGACTCTGCATTGTCAGTCCAAGCCTCTGGTTTACTAGTCCACTAACATTATGAGCATCCTTCCATATTTCCTCCTTGAAAAAAAAAAGAAAATCTCAGCCATTTTTTTTGTAGCTATTTTTATTATAAAAGTAACTTCCAGGTAACAGTAAATTATTATTTTTAAATTGCACAATTAGACTTAGCATTCAGTGATTATTAGTTTAAAAAAACATAAAACAATGTTTGCTTATGGATATGATGTATTGCTTAGTTCTTTATACAATCATAAGACTAAAATATGCATGTTTTCTAAGGTGGCAGTTGAATGTTAAGAGGCAAAAACACTTATTGAATTTAATTTCAGAGATCACATGCAGCGATCTGTAAATTGACCTGTTCCATTTAAAACCATTTAGAAAATAAGCAGCCCTTTGTAATGTATTTAAGAAAAATCAGCTGTCAGCAGTATGGCTGAATTTAATACAATATTACATGGATTCGATGTTTTTCCTTTTATAACTTCACGTATCCCTGGTACCCCTTCTTCAAAGTTTGCACTCCAAAGAGGAACAAATGCAACCCATTTTTTACGTCAGTTTAAATAGTTTAGTTATAAATAGAACAGTTTCTTTTCACCCCCATGTGGCCCAGGTGCTAAAGCTGAGGAACACAGCATAGATTTAAACATGATGTCTCTCCATGAGATTATCATCACTTAAATCAGAATCATCATCGTCTACCTCCCCCTCAATGACCGAACGTTTCCCTTTGCAACATGAGACAATTAGCCCAATTAGGAAGACCTGTGGATATAAAACAGTACCATTAAAGTAAAGTACGAATAGAAAATATTAAAAAAGTGACATTTGAATAAGCATTATTTACAGTTACAATGTTGACAAAGAGAGAGAGAAGCCCATACAAACCTGGATCACAGAAACCAAGCAAGTTGGGATAACATCAAGCACTTACAGTCTAGGCACAGGAAAGTCAGCTCCCTTGACACATCAGATTTTAAGGTCAAACAACCAAAGCATGTTGTTGACTACATTCTCTGTAAGTTGCAGTCTTTTCGTAATTATCGGTTGGTTTATTTCCATCATATATATAGAAAATAAAGTGATTAAAATCTAAGCCTTGCAATGGTTTGGAAGTCTGGCCTATAAACTCACCATTTGCTCATGTAATTCAGTATTTATGGGCATCTTTTTCCCTCTTGGATCTGCTTCTAATGAATTGTTTGTGGTTGTTGCATGCTATTGGCAGCAGCCCTTCAAACAGGAAGGGTCTCTGCCAATTCTCACCAGACATTAGATAAAAATACCACCATTTGTGTCACAGTTCTATATATGTACCTATAAAATGGTAATCATAGAGTCATACAGCACGGAAACTGACCCTTTGATCCAACATGTCTGTGACCAGACATCCCAATCATTGCCAACATTTTGCCCATATCCCTCTAAATCCTTCCTATTCACATACACATTTAGGGGCCTTTTAAATGTTGTAATTGTACCCACCTCCAGAACTTCCTCTGGCAACTCATTCTACACATGCACCACTTTCTGCATGAAAAAGTTACTCCTCAGGTCCGTTTTAAAACTTTCCCTTCTCACCTCGAACCTATGCCCTCTAGTTTTGGACTAGGAAAAAAGACCTTGGCTATTCACTCTATCCATGCCCTTCCTGATTTTATAAACCTCTATAAGGCCACTCCTTAGCCTATGACAGTCCAGAAGCCCTAGCCAATCAGCCTCTCCCTATAACTCAAATCCTCCAGTCCTGGCAACATCCTTGTAAATCTTTTCTGTGTCCTCTCAAGTTTAACAACATTCTTTTTATAGAAGGGCAACCAGAATTGTACACAATATTCTAAAAGCGGCCTCACCAATGTCCTATACAGCTGCAACATGACCTCCCAACTATACTCAATATTCTGACCAATGGAGGTAAGCTTGCCAAATGCCTTCTTCCCCACCCTGTCTACCTGTGACTCCACTTTCAAGGAACTATGCACCTGGTCCCCTAGGTCACTTTGTTTGGCAACACATCCCAGGGCCCTACCATTAACTCAAAAAGTCCTGCCCTGGTTAGTCTTACCAAAATGCAATACCTCTCATTTATTTAAATTAAACTCCATTTGCCACTCTTTGGCCCATGCGCCCATCTGATCAAGGTCCCGTTGTAATCTGAGATAACCTTCTTCGCTGTCTACTATACCACCGATTTTGGTGTCATCTGAAAACTTATTAACAATATCTTCTATGTTCACATCCAAATAATTTACTTAAATGATGAAAAGCAGTGGGCCCACCACTGATCCTTGTGGCACACCGCTGGTCACAGGCCTCCAGTCCAAGAAGCAACCCTTTACCACCAGCCTCTGTCTCCTACATTAAATCCAATTTTGTATCCAATTAGCTAGCTCCCCCAGATCCTATGTGATCTAACCTTACTAAACAGTATACCATGCGGAACCTTGTCAAACATCTACCACTCTGCCTTCATCAATCTTCTATGTCACCTCTTCAAAAACTAATCAAGTTAGTAAGACATGATTTCCCATGCACAAAGCCATATTGTCTATCCCTAATCAGTCCTTGCCTTTGCAAATGCTTGGAAATCCTATTCCACAGAATCTCCTGTTCCACCACTGACGTAAGGCTCACCAGTCTATAGTTCCCTGACTTTTCCTTATAGGCTTTCTTAAATAGTGGCACCATATTAGCTAACCCCCAATTTTCCAGTATCTCACCCATAGCTTTCGATGATACAAATATCTCAGCAAGAGGCCCAACAATCTCTTCCCTAGCTTCCCACAAAGTTCTGGGAAACACCTGATCAGGTCCTGCGGATCAAGCACCATCTTTTCTGTAATATGAACTCTTTTCAAGACATTACTATTTATTTCCCCAAGTTCCCTAGCTTCCATGTCCTTCTTCACAGCAAATACTGTTGCGAAATATTCATTTATTATCTCACCCATCTCCTGTGGTTCCACATATAGAGGGTAATGTTGACCTTTAAGGGGTCCTATTCACTATCTCGTTATTCTTTTGCCTTTAATTTACATGTAGAATCTCTCTGGATTCTCCTCAAATCTATTTGCCAAAGCTATCTCATGTTCCCTTCTTGCCCTCCTAATTTCTCACTTAAGTATGCTCTTATTGTCCTTATACTCCTCTGGGGTTCACTCAATCCCAGCTGTCTACACCTGATATATGCCCCCTACTTTTTCATGACCAGAGCCTCAATTTTTCTAGTTATCCAGCATTCCCTACACCTACCAGCCTTGCCCTTCACACTAACAGGAACATACTGTCTCTGAACACTTGTTATCTCATTTTTAAAGGCCTCCTATTTCCCAACTGCCCCTTTACCTGCAGGCAACCGACCCCAGTTAACTTTTGAAAGCTCCTGTCTAATAATGTCAAAATTGGCCTTACTCCAATTTAGAATTTTAACTTTTTGATCAGTTCTATCTTTTCCATAACTACTTGAAAACTAACTGAATTATGATTACTTGCTCCAAACTGCTCCCCCGCTGACACTTCAGTCACTTGCCCTGCCTTATTTCCCAACAGAAGATCAAGTATTGTTCCTTCTCTAGTAGGTACATCCACATACTGAAGAAGAATTTTTTTCTGGTACATATTAAACAAATTCCTCCCCATCTAAGCCCTTAACACTATGACTGTCCCAGTTAATGTTTAGAAAGTTAAAATCCCCTACCATTACACTCATGCTTACAGATATCTGAGACCTCCTTACATATTTGCTTCTCAATTTCCTGTTGACTATTGTGGGTTTTATAATACAATCCCAACAAGATAACCATCCCTTTCTTATTTCTCAGTTCTACCCATACAACTTCACCAGACAATCTCCCAGGAATATTTTCCCTAACTACAGCTGTAATGTTATCCCTAACCAAAAATGCCACTCCCCCTCTCTTCTTGCCTCCCTTTCTGTTCTTCCTATAGCATCTATACCCTGGAACATTAAGCTTCCAGTCCTGTGCATCTCTGAGCCACATTTCTACAATAGCTATGACATCCCAGTTCAATGTTCACAACTAGAAAATCTCCTGCAAGGATATTGGACCCCTTCCAATTCAGGTGGAACCGGTCCCTCTTATATTTGTCATTTCTACCCCAAGAGATCCCAATGGTCCAAAATTGTGAATCCTTGCCCCTTGCGTTAGCTCTACAGCCACACATTCATCTGCTTTATCCTCCTATTCCTGTTCTCACTGGAACATAGTACTGATGGTAGTCCAGATATTACTACCCTTGAGGACCTACTTTTTAACCTCCTGCCTATTTTCCTGGTCTCTCTGCAGAATCTCATCCCTTTCTCTACTTATGTCATTGGTACCGATGTGCACAATGACCTCCTGCTGATCACTCCCCCCTTTCAGAATATTCTGCATCTTCTCAGAGACATCACTGACCCTGGCATCAGAGAGGCAACACACCATCCTGATGCCTTTGGATTTGAGATCCCATGAATTCTGAGAGGAAATCTTGGAAACAGTGGGGACAATTGAACAGCTAGTAACTTGGGTTCTGCCTTCTTCCTCATCTGCTTCCACTGGAATTACAATAGCTTCCTTCAGAAAATGTGAGCTCTGAGCTTCTGCCTCCGACAGTAGTAAAAGAACATGGTGTTTACCTGTAGGTCAAGTTGTAAGTGTGATACGTCAGTGCTTTGCAATGATCTAAGGTTTCCTAAGTCTTAGAGATCATTTCAAAGATAAACACAAAAAACAAATAATGTACTCACAGCAATAAATGCCCAATTGCCAAAGTAGTACACAACATTGAAGAACCAGAATTTGTGAAGGAAGAGATATGTCCTTGTCACTGTGCACTGATCTAAAAGTCAGAATAAAGACAACAATCAAATATCTAAAACCGAAATACAACTTCAACAATTCAAAAGTAAAGCCAGTCACAGCAATAATTTAATTATCATTCCTCGATTTTCTCTTGACCCCAATACTATTCACTTGTTTCCTGATTTCACTGATCCATATTAAACACTGTGCACAAGTGTCCAGTCAAGCAATTGGTAGCAGCATCATTTTAATGTTCAAGGCTGCCCAACCTGATACTTGATTGGACAACAAATTGTGGCCAGGAATCTGGATGGATTACTTTCTCACTGGCACAGAGCCTCGTGTTGGCTGGACATTAAAAGTCAGATCCTTCAGAAGTGCAGCATTGAATGACACAGAGTATGTCCAATGTTACAGAAATACAATGTACAATGGTAAGCTTATTTCTTAAAGTATAACATTTATTAAATAATATATTGTCTTATTTCTACTTGCCTAGTTACTTCAATTTGAAATGGGCTAAAACACAACACCCATCATATGAATTAAAGTTTCATGAAATCAATGGAAAGAATACGTAAAATGTCACCTTACCATACATTTACTTGACTATTGCAATATCCTCTCCTGGCTAGCTTCTCAGTCTCGATCATCTAAACATCAGCTAATTGAATCACTGCCTGTCCTTGCTAACTTCAACTGCCAGTTGGGATCCTCACCTTTGTAATTCAGAATGTTTTAAACCATACACCTTGCTGTCAAGTATTATAACTTATGCTCGCTGTTGCTATGGAGTCACCTCCAACACCCCAATTGGTGACCATGACTTCAGCCATGTCCATATTGCACTCTGGAACTGCTGCTGAAGAATATTCACTTTTTGAGCGCTCTCCCCTTCTTTAAGCTACCCTTTAAACACAACCTAGTTGACCTACATTTTGTTTACTCCTCTAATATTTCCCTAATGTAGAGGGTAACTCTGTGCTTCCAAATGATGCAATTGAGGAATGGTACAGAGATGAACTGGAGAGGGACTAAAGATGAAACTTTGTTGTACACTGCAAGTAGTTGTGCGGCCATTCAAAGAGCTGGAGAGATTATTTCCAACAGTAAAAACTAATACACACAATTCATAAATCAACAGAGGTGCTGTTTATAAACAGGGCAAGAAAAGAATTGGGAATTTTTAACTGCACATTTACAAATATTAGGGAGGGAGGACTTCTGCATATTACCTCATTATGCCAGTGATAGTGTGTTAAGATTAAATGGATAATTCTGTTATGACAGAAAATAGATAATTTTGGCACGTGCATGGTAAAAAGCAGTATTTTTCCAGATACTAAGAATGTACATTTTTCCTGTATCGATGTCAAGTGAAAAAGGTGTGAGATAGACACCAACAAAGTTTTTTGCAACTTTGACTATTAATGCATTTCAGAGTCAGTACGGGCCACCACTCCAGCCACGTATTTACACTTCCATGCTGAAACAGAATTTACACTTAGAAATTATTACACTAAGAGAGGTAGACAAAAATACCTGCATCAATTATATACATTTATGAACAAAAATAGGATTTGCATCTAGTACCTATCCAAAGGTTGGGTGAAACTGTCCAACATTTACATGTGGTTTGTAAACAGCATAATATCATAAGAAATAGGAACAGGAACAGGTTCTGCCCTTGGAGCATGTTCTGCTATTCAACTGGATGATGGTTGATCCAACATTCCTCATGTCCACATCCCTGTATTTTCCTTGTAACTCTTGATTCCCCTACTGACTAAAAATCTATCTCAGCCTTAAATATACACAAGAACTCTGACCCCACAGCTCTCTATGGCAAGGAGTTCCAAAGACACTCAACTCTTGAAGAAGAAATTCCTTCTCATCTCAGTCTAATATTTGCATCCCTTTATTCTGAGACTATGTCCTCCAATCCTAGACTCTCCCATGAGGGGAAACATCTTCTCAGCATTTACTCTGTCAAGCCTCTTAAAAATCTGATATTTTCCAATGTGATCATCTCTCATTCTTCTAAACTCAAGTAAGTAGAGTCCCAGTCTTTGTTCATAAGACAATCTCTCCAGAGAGATCATCCTAGTGAAACTTCTCTGAACTGCCTCCAATGAAATTATATCTTGCCTTAAATAAAGGGAACAGCTCGCAGTACTTAATCAACACCACTCCAGTTTCACCATCACCTTGCACAGTTGCAGTGTAAGAGATTCGCAGTCTTATACTCTAACCCCCTTAAAATAAGTGCCATCAGCTTTCCTGATTACCTGCTGCACCTGTGTGTGAGCTCCTTGTTTCATGCATAAGTAGCCCCAACTTCCTTTGTGTTGCAGCTTGTTGCAGTTTTTCTTCATTTAAATAACTCCATCAATTTGCTTAATTTTCAAAGTCTAAAAATAATGCCTCAGTAGATCACATTTGGCATACTCAGAAAAGTCAGTATACAAAATGCATTTTCATTTTCATTACATTTACATTTTAATTTCCATTTTCCCCTGTGTTCTCTTCCCATGTACATGCCCTGTGGTGCACAGGAACCATTTTGAACGATGTCTTCATTTCATGCTTCCCACATTCTCCTTTAGTTTTTGGCAATTTTGGTAACAGGATCACAGGATTATAGCCTGACAGGAGAAATGATGACAATCGAATTACAGTGAAAAAAGTTTGCCATCGAAAGATAACGATAGTGAAAAGAAATCCATGGAACAGAAAAAGAAACATCAGAGAATAAAGTCAAAAATGTAATGGGAAGGAGGAGAAAAACCAATGAACAGAAAAAAAATCAGCAATGTAAGGTACAAGCATTTTAAAGATCAGTAAGTCATAAGCAGTAGATGGAGAATGACATTAACCTGGCTGCATTAAACTGTATTCTTGGGTTTCTGCTAAAACAACTTCAACATTAAAATGTCTATGACTTTGCAGTCCTGTCTCAAGCTGACTCTGAAATATACCAACAATCCTGTTTTGCAAAATTCTTTCCAACTGCTCATCTTGTATCATTTTCAAGTGATACTGGAATAACTCTTTTCATGACTTGTTCATCTTCCTCATTGTAAATAATTGCCTGTGTCAGCTAACCCTTAACTGTCTTCTCAAATGGCCCAGCAAAATCATTTTGCTAAATTAAAGTACTACAGGAAGGACGAGGTCCAGGAAAACATTTGCCACCACCTTCCTGTGGGCAATTAAGGATTGGCCTTGCAATCGACATACACATGGCATGAAAAAGTGAAAAGCAGCAGCAGCCAGGGCCAATAACTGTAACTTGAAATTCAAAGGGAAATAGTTGCAGCTAATGCCGACTATTTAATGCATACATTATTCAGACAATGGCATGAAACTATTTTTATGGAGCAGCTAAATTTTAGACATGCACGAGGTGGGAGAAAGAGAGACGGAGGCTGCAAAGTGGGTTTGGGGAAAAAGGGAGGCTTTAGAGAATAGTATTTGAAACCTGTCATTAAAGGAATAATCAGCTGATAAGAAAGCAGGAAAACTTGAAATCACTGAGATATGACTTCCTTGCAAATGTATTTAGAACCACTAGCTTAAGATTGCGTATGTACAGGAACTACTATATCGAGGAAAACACAATGGATGCTAATACAATGAACACTGTGTGTATTGCTAAGTTTAATTTTGCAATACATTGAAAATGGTACCAACTACTTGGTTGAAATTGGTCAGTTTTGCAATGGAAGCATACTAACTGTGACCGCAGTAGTCCTAGGAGGCACGTTTATTGTGAAAATGCTTTGGATGTTTAGGTGTATGTCAGTTACATAGAACATGGAACAGTACAGCACAGTACGGGCCCTATGTTGTGCCAACCTATTATCCTACTAAGATCAATCTACCCTGTATACCCTACATTTTACTATCCTCCATGTGCCTATCCAAGAGTTGCTTAAAAGTCTCTAAAGTATCGGACTCCATGACCACTGCCGGCAGCGCATTCCACACGCCCACTACTCTGTGTGAAGAACCTACCTCTTACGTCCCCCCCTATACTTTCCTCCAATCACCTTAAAATTATGCCCCCTTGTAATAGTCATTTCCACCCTGGGAAAAAGTCTCTGACTATCCACTCTATCTATGCCTCTCATCATCTTGTACACCTCTCTCAAGTCACTTCTCATCCTTCTTTGCTCCAATGAAAAAAGCCCTAGCCTCCTCAACCTTTCCTCACAAGACCTGTACTCCAGTCCAGGTAGCATCCTGGTAAATCTCCTCTGCACCCTCTCTAAAGCTTCCACATCTTTCCTATAATGAGGTGACCAGAACTGAACACAATATTCCAAGTGTTGTCTAACCAGAGTTATATACAGCTGCAGCATAACATCGCTGCTCTTAAACTCAATTCCCCTGCCAATGAAAGCCAACACAACATATACCTCCTTTACAACCCTATCAACTTGTGTAGCAACTTTGAGGGATCTATGGACATGGACCCCAAGATCCCTCTGTTCCTCCACACTGCCGAGAATCCTGCCATTAACCCGGTATTCTGCATTCAAATTCAACCTTCCAAAATGAATCATCACACTTTTCTGGGTTGAATTCCATCTGCCACTTCTTTGCCCAGCTGTGCATCTGTCAATGTCCCATTGCAACCTACAACATCCCACCACGCTGTCCAGAACTCCACCAACCTTCGTGTCATCGGCAAACTTACTAACTCAACCTTCCACATCCTCATCCAAGTCATTTATAAAGATCACAAAGAGCAGAGGTCCCAGAACAGATCCCTGAGGAACACCACTGGTCACCAAGTCCCAGGCTGAATATTTTCCATCTACTACCACCCTCTGTCTTCTATTGGACAGTTATGTATCCAGACAGCCAAAGTTTCTCGAATCCCATGCCTCCTTACTTTCTGAATGAGCCTACCATGTGGAACCTTATCAAATGCTTTGCTAAAATCCATATACACCACATCCACTGCTCTACCTTCATCAATGTGTTTTGTCACATCCTCAAAGAATTCAATAAGGCTTGTGAATGTCATCCTCTTGTTCCTCACATAAACATAGAACGCCTTTGGGTTTTCCTTGATCCTACCCACCCACCAAGGTTTTCTCATACCCTCTTCTAGCTCTCCTAAGTCCATTCTTCAGTTCCTTCCTGGCTACCTTGTAGAACTCTAGAGCCCTGTCCAATCCTTGCTTCCTCAACCTTAAGTGAGCTGCCTTCTTCCTCTTGACTAGGTGTTCCACATGTCTTGTCATCCAAGGTTCCTTCACTTTACCATCCTTTCCTTGCCTCAGTGGGACAAACCTATCCAGTACTTGTAGCAACTGCTCCCTAACAACTGCCACATTTCTGTCGTGCATTTCCCTGAGAACATCTAATCCCAATTGGTGCTCCGTAGTTCTTGCCTAATAGCACTGTAATTCCCCCTCCCCCAATTAAATACCTTCCCATACCATCTGTTCCTATCCCTCTCCCTGACTATAGTAAAGGTCAGGGAATTGTGATCACTATCACCAAAATGCTCTCCCGCCAAGAGATCTGCCACCTGGCCTGGTTCGTTGCCAAGCACGAAATCCAATATGGCCTCCTCTCTCATCGGCCTATCTATATATTGAGTCAGAAATCCTTCCTGGACACACCTGACAAAATCTGCTCCATCTAAACTATTTGCACTTAGGAAGTTCCGGTTTATATTAGGGAAGTTGAAGTCACCCATGACAACAAACCATATCTTGGAAATTAAAAACTTCTATTGCTAACTTATGCCTGCTTTATGACAATTTAAATACTGCAATGTATAATAAATTAATGATCTATGGAAGTATACAGCATGGAAACAGGCCCTTCCGCCCAACTTGTCCATGCCACCCAGTTTTCACAATGAATTTGATCCCAATTGACCGTGTTTTGGCCCCTATCCCACCATATCTGTCCCATTCATTTACCTGTCCAAATGTTTCTCCTATGCCCTCTAGTTTTAGACTCCTCTACCATGGGGACAAGCTGTTGGCTATCTACCTTATATATGCCTCTCATGATCTTATAGACCTTTAAAATGTCACTCCTCAGTCTCCTATAGTCCAGGGAAAAAGTCCCAGCCTTTCCAGCCTCTCCCAATAATTCAAATCTTCCAGTCCAGGTAGCATTCCGGACTGCGTATACAGGAAAGCCACACACACGGACCAAATCCTGAACATCACTAGCGACCACCCCACCATACACAAACAGTGCTGCATTAAGACACTATTTAAATGAGCTATATCACATTGCAACACCCCAGAACTCTGGAGAATGGAAGAGAAACACCTTCACAAAGCATTTACCAACAACGGATACCCAAGAAGTTTCGTCCGCCGATGGCTACAAAACAAACAACAGTTAGAGGACACAGTATAACAGAAGACACTAGTAATGCTACCCTACATCAAAAATATATCAGAAATGACAACAAGACTCCTTAGACCGCATAAGATCATGATTGCACACAAACCTACATTAATACTGCGTCAAATGCTATCAAAGACTAAAACCCCCATACCGACAGTAAACAGGACTTACGCGATATACAGAATTCCATGCAGCGAGTGCAATAAATATTACATTGGACAAACAGGGAGGAAACAGACGACCAGGATACACGAACACCAGCTGGCATAAAAAGATACGACCAATATTTACTTGATACACACAGTCAATGAGGGCCATCAGTTCGACTGGGACAAAGTTACCACACTGGGACAAGCGAACAACAGACATGCAAGGGAATTTCTGCAGGCCTGGTTCTCAACACGGGACTCCATTAACAAACACACAGAAATATAGCCAGTATACAGACCATTGCTAAAAAACAGAAATAGAAGTGACAAGATCCACCACAGCAGAGGATCGTGTAAATTTGGAATGGAGCAGAACGCCAATACTTCAATTAGAGGTCGCACTGATGATGTTGCCTATGAGGGTAATGGAACGTCTGCACACCACGGAACAACCGGCTCGGTGAGCGAACAAACAACTGCAGGTAGCATCCTAGTAAATCTTTTCTGCACTCTTTCTAGTTTAATAATATCCTTCCTATGGTACGGCGACCAGAACTGCACTCCAAATGTGGCCTCACCAACGTCTTGTACAGCTGCAACAAGATGTCCCAACTCCTATACTCAATGTTCCGACTGGCAAAAGCAAGCATGCCGTAAGCCTTCTTCACCATCCTGTCTACCTGTGACTACACTTTCAAGGAGTTATGAACCAGGACTTCTAGATCTCTTTTGTTCCATAACACTCTCCAGGGCCCTACCATTGACTGTGTAAGTCCTGCCCTGGTTTGATCCACCAGAATGCAACCTTGCATTTATCTAAATTAAACTCAATCTGCCATTCCTCAGCCACTGCCCCACTTTATCAAGATCTCACTGTATTCCAAGATAACTTTCTTCACTGTCACTATACCACCAATCTTTGTGTCACCTGCAAACTTACTAGCCATACCTCCTAACTTCTCATCCATATTATTGATATAAATGACAAATAACAGAGGACCCAGTACCAATCCCTGTGGCACACTGCTGCTCATAGGCCTTCAGTTTGAAAAACAACCCTCTACCACCACCCTCTGTCTTCTACCTTCAAGCCAATTTTGTTTCCAATTGGCCAGCTCTCCCTGGATCCTGTGAGATTTAACCTTACTCAACAACCCATCATGCAGTACCTTGTCAAAGGCCTTGCTAAAATCCATGTAGACAATGTCGACTGCACGGTCCTTATCTACCTTCTTGATCACCCTTTCAAAACACTCAATCAAATTTGTCAGACACGAATTCCCACGCACAAAGCCAATGCTGTCTGTTCAAAATGAGACCTTGCCTCTCCAAATGCCTGTAGATCCTGTCTCTCAGAATCCCTTCAAACAACGTACCCATCACAGACATTAGGCTTATCGGTCTATAGTTCCCAGCTATTTTCCTTCAGCCTCTCTTAAATAATGGTACAACATTAGCCACCCTCCACAATCTTTGGGCACATCACTCGTGGCTGTCAATGATACAAACATCTCCACTAGGGGCCCTGCAATTTCCTCCCTAGCTCCCCATAAAGTCCTGGGGTGCTTTCTTTTTTGTGACTTTATGTTTAATGGAGGGTTGATAATTTGATGAATTTTAATTCGACTTTTGTGATAGAACTAATGAAGAGTCAACAGACTCGAATGTTAACTTTGCTTTCTCCCCACAGATGCTGCCAGATAGCCGAGTTTCGCCAGCAATTACTGTGCTTGTTTCACATCTCCAGCATCTGTTTTATTAAATTCAGCAGCTGTTGTGACAACATGACTGTATTACCTGGTAATAATGGTAGTGGGAATAGTGGGAACGAGAAAGTGACCCTCAAGATAATCTCAAGAAGGCCCATAGGAGACACAGGGCATCTATCAAATTTACACAGTTCACACACAAACATGCAGCTCTACCGGAGATGGAATTACAATTTCAAGTCATGGTAATAAAGCTATAATTCCAATTTCATTTTAATTTACTGGTTTGGCATTGCAGTGGAAGTAGAAATAGAAGTAGATGTAGAAATATTCTGCACTGGAACATGTGAAGACTAGTAGCTTTGCAGGTGCAAATAGGAGGGGCAGCTATGGATACTGACAATGGGTAACCATTGCTACAAATCAAAGTTAGTTTTAAAAAGAGTTCTTCATAACAAAGCAATTGTGGTGAGATTCACCAATACTATTTAGAGTCCCTTCTGGATTATTCATTTAAATAACAGATATTGTGAAGAATAATTGTCTTAAATGCTGAATGTTAAATTAACATAATTTAGGAATATAGCCTATTGCAAACTGACCAGTACAGCAATCTAATCAAGTAGTCATAATTATGGAACTGACTTTTGATATTAATAATTAGAGCTCTACATTTTACTGTCCTGGGGGCCACAAACATTTAATCAGTTTATTATTACTGATATTTTATTTGCTGCTGGAGTAGCTGTAAGAAAGCCATTATTAGTCATTTACCTCCGGATCCAAACCCATTCCATTCAGCTTGATGACTCACATATGCATGCCCCAGGGTGCATTGACGCGGTGGGAGTGAGGCAATGGTAATCTAGTTCTGAGGCAGAATGGTATTGACTTGGAGGGGTACTTGAAGGTGGTGCTGTTGTTTCCAAGATGCTATCTAAGGACAAGTAGTTCCTATAGGGTACTCACTGCTACTACAAAGTGATGGTGCTGGAAGGAGTGAATGTTAACATTGGTAGATGGGATGCTTTGTCATGAATGGTGTTGATCTTCTTAAATATTGTTGGAGCTGCAATAATCAGGGCTAAATAGCAGTATTCCATCATGCACCTTGTAGCTGGCATTAGATTTAGGAGGTTAACAACTCAATTATTGACTGCAGAATGCATAGCCTTTGAAGTGCATTTGTAGACACAGTATTTGTATGGCTGGCCCAGTCCATTTCTGGTCATTGGTAACTGCCTATTTTTCAGTGACAATGGTATAAGTCAAGGGGAAATGGTTAGATTCTCTCTTGTGGGAGATTGTTATTGCCTGGCACTTGAGCGACGTGAATGTTACTTGCCAATTGTCAGTTTAAGCCTGATGTTTCCACATCTTGCTGCATATTGAAATTGACAGCTTCAATATCCAAAGAGTTGTGAATGATGCTGAACTTTATACAATCATCAATGAATATACCCATTTCTGATCTTACAAAGACAGAAGGTCGTTGATGAAGCAGCTGAAGGCAGTTGGATCCGTGACAGTGTCCTGAGGAACTCCTGCATCAATGAGTCTCAGATCATAGATCATTGAATCCCCCCCAGTCTAGAAACAGGCCCTTCGGCCAAACAAGTCCACACTGACCCTCTGAAGGGCAGCACACACAGGCCCACCCCCCACCCAATATTTTCCATGGTTATCGCATCTAACCTACACATCCTTAGCCACTATGGGGCAATTTAGCATACCCAATCCACCAAACTTGCATTTCTTTGGACTGTGGGCGGAAACTGGAGCACCCGGAGGAAACCCATGCAGACATGGGGGGAATGTGCAAACTCCACACAGTTGCCCAAGGGTGGAATCGAATCCATGTCCCTGTCACTGTGAGGAAGCAGTGCTAACCACTGAGCCACTGTGCCGCCCTGATGACCAGCTACCAACAAGAACCATCTTCCTTTGTGTTAAGAATGACTCAACTGGCAGAGACATTTCCATGATTCCCATTGACTTAAATTTTGCTTGGGTTCCTTGGTGCCATGTGTGCTCAAATGCTGACCTGATCTCAAAGGGAATGACTTTTACCTCAGTACTGGAGTTTGGTATTCCATCCATGTTTAAGTCATTTTGCAGTGAAATCTGCAGCTAAGTGTACATTGTGGAGCCTAAATTGAGCATCAGCAAGCAGATTATTGCTGTATAATTGACACTGCTGGTGATGCTTTCCATTATTTTGCTAATGATCGAGAGCAGACTGATGGAGTGGTAATTGGCTAGTTTGGATTTGTATTGCTTTATGTGTACAGGATATACCTGGACAATTCTTTACTTTGTTGAATGGATGGAGCTACTTCCGGAGCACAAGTCTTCAATATTACTGTGAGGATGTTGTCATGACCTATAGACTTTAGGGCTTTTAGCTATTTCTCAGATGAAGTGAATTTTATTGGTTGAAGACAGATATCTGTGATACTAGAGATTGCAAGAGATGGCCAAGAAGAATCAACTACACAGTATTGTGCTCCAGAAGGTTGCAAATGCTTCAGAGCTATCACTTACACCGACAGTCTGGGATCCCTCATCATTAAGGATTGGGTTGTTTGTGGAGCCACCTCCTCCAGTTCAAGTGCTCATCATCTTGACTGGATGTGTTAGGGTTGAAAGGCTCTGATCTGACCTAGAGGTTGTGGATTGTTCAGCTCTGATTTTTGAGTGCTGCTTCCACTAACTGGCATGCAAAAGGTCCTTTTTTTGGTGGCTTCATCAGGTTAGAAACTCATTTTTAGATATCCTTGGCATGTTCTCCTGCACTCTTCATTGAATTTCTCTACTTGGTGGTGGTGTTGGGGTGAGAAATACATCAGGCTAGGTGATCACTAATGGAGTTTGAATACAATTATGCTGCTGGGTGTGACACCACCATTTTGAGTTCCTAGATCTATTCTGAATCTACTCCATACATCACAGTTTTTGTGTGCATAGTGCCCTCAATGTGAAGGCTGAGCTTCACAATGAACTATGCAGTAGTAATTCAATCAATATTGTCATGTTATTCTGCATCTGTTATTGTTAGATTAGCAAGGATAAGGTCCTTTTGTTTCAGTCACCACCTGCAGCAGATGCAGTCTAGTAAGATATATCTTTCTGGACTCAGCCAACTCAGTCAGCAATGATATTACCATTCTTGGTGATGGACATTGAAGACTCCCATCCATAGTACATTTTCTAGCCATGCTACCCTCATTGTTTCCCGCACACCATGTTTAACACGGAGAGGTACTTATTCATCTGCTGCAGGGGAGTGGCAGATGATAATCAGCAGGAGAATTCCTTGACCATGTTTTTTTTCTAATGTTAAGTGAATTCATAGGGTCCAGAGTCAATGTTAAGGACTCTGAAGACATCTTATTTCTGATTGTAAACCACTGTGTTCACCAACTCTGGTAGGTTTGACCTGACAGTAGGTTGTCACATACCCAGGGAGGCGATGGAAGAATTTGACTGTAAGGTATGATTCTACAATAACAACCATGCCTGGCTGTTGCCTGACTAATTTTCAGGGATAACTCTCCAAATTTTGACACAAGCCCCTGGCTGTCAGTTAGGAGGCGCAGGCTGTGTTGACACAGCAGGATTGGCTGTACTATTTCCAGGGCCTGAGTTGATACTGGATGCCTTTCAGTTTTATTTTAATGTGGCTTTTCTATAAGGATTGTATGAAACAAAATGGCTTGGTTTTGACAGTCAACCCCAGTATTGTGGATATGGAATATCAGGCAAGGTCAGCAGATTGTAGGAAGAAAGCAGAGTTAATGATTTGAGTTCTGATGAACAGTGACCGGGCTCAACTCTGGAGATAAATAAAGTTGTGGATGAAAGTTTCAGCATCAAATAAGCTGAGATGGGGAAATGGCAAGAAATAATAGTTTGGTAGCAGTAAGCTGTGTTGATGATAGAGAAAATACATGGCACATAATGGGGGACAGGTGGTCAAACAGGACACTATGATTGACAGAAGTTTGATTCTGCCTTTGATGGTGGCCAGGAAAAAGGGTGAGCTCCAAGGGTAGCGAATAAGGTTTGTGGAGAGGAGGGTTGCAGTGGGTGTTGGCACTGAAGACCGACGTTCCCCAAATTCTTTACCGGCTGTGTGGATTTGTAAGGTTCATGCACAGTAACAGCTTCCACATGTGGAAATCATCGTGTTGGCATGCCAATCAGCTGTGCGATCACACTACTTAGAAGGAACACTGTTAAAGACCATGACTTCAGTGTTCTAAATACATATTTAGAAGAAAAGTTTGCATGCTCAAAATGATTTTTCACAGAGCCAACAGCTTCTCAGTTCTAACAACCTGCAGATTTCTAAGCAAACTCTCCTGGTTTAGAAGTCACTGGACTTGAAACGTTAAGTCTGCTTTCTTCCTACAGATGTTGTCAGACATACTGAGTTTCTCCACTAATTTCTGTTTTTGTTTCAGATCTGCAGTACTTGTATTCGCAGTTCTTTGTTTAATTTTAACATCAGCTGATTTCTTTTCCAAAGTATGTTAGTGCACCAGATGGGTTTTATTACGATCCAATTGGTTAATAATCAATACTAAAAGTAGCCTTTCATTCCATAAATTTCCAAGCTGTTTTGGTGGGATGTGAGATCATGCCACCAATGATCCAGCTCTCTGGATCAGTATTCATTGTGTTATTCAATCATTTGGACATAGAAGCAAAGTAATAAACTTAAAAAAGGACAGTTTACCATATGAGAACATGCTTCAAAAACAAAAGCTAACATCTATTCAGTTGTACAAATTCATACTGACTTTCTGCTCACTGCTCTTGCATGAGGATAAAGGTAGAAATGGGAACAACTTTTGGCAGCATATTACTGAAGAAACATAAGATGACAGAAATGGTAAATGATGAAAACAAAGACTAAACAATGAGAAATTACACCTACAATGTAATTATGGCTTCGTACTTAACAATTCTTGTGGACTGGAGTTTTAAGGATTGTGGAGATACCTTTTTTAAAAAAAAATCAAGAAAGAGACAGATTAAAACTTTTTTATGATGTAGATGTGCCGGTGTTGGACTGGGGTGGATAAAGTCAGAAATCACAAGACACCAGGTTATAGTCCAAACAGTTTATTTGGAGACACAAGCTTTCGGAGCCTCACTCTTTCACCTAACACCTGAAGAAGGACTGAAGCTCCGAAACAAGATATCTCTTGGAAGCCACATGGTTGTAGATAATTGCTGGTCTTGGTTCCCTGAGCTCACTTCAGGGAAACCACCTGTCTGTACAGCTGTGTCTTAAGGCTATTTTTGTTTCAATAATGTTTTGCATACTTGGAATACAAGACCATAAGACATAGGAACAGAAGATCGGTTCATTCGGCTCATTGAGTCTGCTCAATGAGATTATTGCTGATCTGGTAATCCTTAACTTGGCTTTCCTGCCTTTACCTCATAACCCTGGATTCCCTTACTGATCAAAAATATCTCAGCTTTGAATATACTTAACGACCCTGCCTCATCAGCCTTCTGTGGTAAAGAATTCACCACTCTAAGGCCTATTAGACTTTTGTGCTTCCCTTTGATGAATCATTATCTTTTGGAGATGAGGTATGCAAACCTGCTCAATTTTCAAAGTATGCTTCTGTTTGTTGTCTATACAGTAATACAAGCAGGCTCAGTTCTTTGAAACTGAATTGATTGTCTTTTCATTTTAATTTCTGTTCACGCAGGACTTCTACTGAAGATGGGATACTGAATTTATTTCTTAGAACTGTTGCCAATGAACATCAATATATGCACTATTGAATAAGGAGGACAATTATTAGTAAGGATCAACTATTTCTATACATACTTTCACTTCTAGGACTGGGATGTTGAGGAAAATTATACAATTTCATGCAATATATAGTTTTTGAAACTTGAGACTGCTCCTTCAGTGCAATAACCCTCAAGAATCTTCCGTGGAGCTGTGCTTCCCAAACATTTCCCAATGTGACTCCATACGAAGACTTGAAAATTGTCAAGTGCCCTCAATGAGAACTAATAGTTGAATAAAGGGCTGACAGAGCAAAGTTGTGTTAGAGCATGAGCATAGCTGTCATAACTAGATCAGAATTCAATTTTAACCTTTGCTGCCTCAGCGGAATGGACCCCAAAATATTATCTCACATACCCACTTGGGGTCAAAAGAACAAAAGAGAAGTACGCACAGGGAAAGGCCCTTCAGCCCTCCAGGCCTGTGCTGATCATCATTCCCTGACTAAACTAAAAAACAAACGTTCTGCCCTTATTCAGTCTGCATCCCTCCATTCTCTTCCTATTCTTGTAACCACCAGATGCCTCTTAAATGTTGCCAACGTGCCTGCTTCCACCACCTCCTCTGGCACTGCATTCCAGGCTCCTACCATTCTCGTTATGAGAAAACTTTTCTCACACATCACCCTTAGTCCTCTTAACTTGAACATGTGCCCCCTTATAACTGAAACTTCAACCCTGGGAAAAAGCCTCTGATTATCCACCAAATCTATGCCTCTCATAATTTTGTAGACCTCTAACAGGTCTCCTCTCAGCCACTGTCTTTCCAGTCTTTTTAACCTTTCCTCATAGCCAATGCCTTCAAGACCGGGCAACATCCTGGCGAACCTTCTCTGCACTCTCTCCAAACTTTTCACGCTATTCTGGTAATGTGGTGACCAAAACTGCAACAATACTCCAAATGCTGCCTAACAAGGGTTTTATATAGTTGCAACATGTTTTGCCAACTCTTGTACTCCATGCCCTGGCTGATGAAGGCAAGCATGCCATATGCCTTCCTAATCACTTTGGCCACCTGTGTTGCCACTTTTAGGGAACTGTGGACCTGCACACCCAGATCTGTATGTATTTTAATGTTTCTAAGGGTTCTGCCATTAACAGTATAATTCACAACGAAATTTGATCCTTGCATTTGTTTAGATTAAACTCCATCTGCCATTTCTGTGCCAAGTCGCCAATCTACCTATATCCTGTTGTATCCTTTCACAATCGTCGGCACTGTCAGCAACTCCACCAATCTTAGTGTCATCTGCAAACTTACTAGTCAGACCACCCACATTTTCTTCCAGATCATTCATATACTCTACAAACAACAGTGGACCTAAGACTGATCCCTGTGAAACACCACTAGTTACCGGTCTCCATTCTGAAAAACACCTTTCCATTGCTACCCTCTACCCTCTATCTGACCAAGCCAGTTTTGTATCCATCTTTCAGAGCACCCTGAATCCCGTGTGATTTTAGTTTTTGTACCAATCTGCCATGTGGGACTTGATCAAGTGTCTTACTAAAGTCCTGAGCCCCACTTTGAGAAGGTTTGGCTTAGAGTATCAATCATTTAACTACACATAAACTCTGAAGATTAACAGCAAAACTCACTGAACTCATTTTAAACCAAAAAGAGAGACTGTTACTTGAAATGAGCCATACTTGGTAAATAAGGTAAGCTGTTCGCAACTTTTCTAAAAATTCAATTCAGAATTTGTTTGAAGTCTGTTTTTATTGTGTATTTAACTTTGTTATTTATTTATCTACTTTTACGATTATCTAAAAACACTGAGCTCAGGAAAATAACATGATTTGATGAGAATGCATGCTTAAGTGTTTTCAATGTTTACCGTTGCGAAGAATCGAAAGTGTAATTACTTTATTATTCTCCACAGGGAAAATCAATCCTCAACCCCCAACAAACTGCTGCCAGGAGTCAGCTAGACAGATAAATAGAGATACAAAAATAGCATATGTCTTCCACTTACCACTATTGCATATTCAGGAAATCTATAATTTTCGTCATCACTTTAATGAAAGACATTTACATACTGCAAACCAATTTAACCATGTTTTGATTGTTAAAATACACTGAGAACATCACATCTTAAACAAAAATGGGTATGGCTTATTAGCAATGCTTCGTAAATGTGTAAAAGTTCTGATAACCTTGTCAGAAATTAAAAGCCAGTGTTATAAAATGGTTGAGGCAGGATTATGGAATTATATTTAACAAAGTAATGTACAGTTAGAGGCAGTGCATTTGCCCATTAAGTCTCAACTACTGTGCTGTGCACTGGGTAAAGGTTATTTCCAAATCAGAACATCAGAAATCAACTTTAACGAGTGCATCTGAGAATAGCTATTCAAGTTTATATTTCTAGTTCGAAGCCAGAAAATGTGTGCGATGCTGAATAGGCTTTTATGCTTTGTTCCTTCAGGCTTTTCAGTAAATCACTTGATGTTGCAATAGAACTGGCAAAATCCTTAACCCTGCATTCATTCATCTGGCTGGATTGGGTGATACTTTCGCATTAATATACACCATCATATAGAGTATGATAGGAAGATTGAGATTGAACGGATTTACTACTGAAACACCATCATGTAGCTGGTTGCAAATTGACAGGCAGTAACCAGCGGGGTGCCACAGGGATTGATGCTGGGACCCGAGCTATTCACAATACATATTAATGCTTTGAATGAGGGAACAAAATGTAACCTCTCCAAGTTTGCAGATGATACCACGTTGGGTGAGAGGGTGAATTGAGATGAGGATGCAGAGATCCTTCAGCATGATCTCGACATGTTGGGTCAGTGGGAAAATCAATGGCAAATGCAGTATAATTTGGACAACTGTGAGGTTATTCACTTTGGAAGCAAAAACAAGAAGATAGACTGCTACCTGAATAACTGTAAAATGGGAGAGAGGAGTTTGCAGCAGGACCTAGACCTCCTTCAGCACCAGTCGCTGACGGTAAGAATGCAGATGCAGCAGGTGGTAAAGAAGACAAATGGTATGTTGGCCTTCGTTGCGAGAAGTTTTGAGTACAGGAGCAGGGATGTGTTGTTGCAGTTTTACAGGACCTTGGTGAGACCACACCTGGAATATTGTGTGCAATTTTGGTATCCTTTTCTGAGGAAGGATGCTCTTGCTCTCGAGGGAGTGCAGCGAAGTTTTACCAGGCTGATTCTGGGGATGGCGGGTCTGACGTATGAGGAGAGATTGCCTAGGTTGGGACTGTTTTCGCTAGAGTTCAGATGAATGAGGGGGGGATCTCATACAGACTTATAAAATTCTAACAGGGCTAGACAGGGTAGATGCAGGGAGAATGTTCCTGATGGTGGGTGTGTCCAGAACCAGGGGTCAAGTATGAGGATTTGGGGTAGATGCTTTACGACGATGAGGAGACATTTCTTCACCCAAAGAGTGGTGAGCCTGTGGAATTCATTACAACAGGAAGTAGTTGATGCCAAAACATTGAATGTATTCAAGAGGAGACCAGATATAGCACTTGGGGCGAATGGGATCAAAGATTATGGGGAGAAAGCAGGATTAGGCTGGTGAGTTGGACGATCAGCCATGATCGGGAAGAATGGCAGAGCAGGCTCAAAGGGCTGAATGGCCTCCTCCTACTCCTATCTTCTATGTTTCTACGTTTCTATGTTAAATCAATCCAAAGACTTCTGTTAATATTCCACAAATATCATTTCCTGCTCCTCAAACTGTTTCATCCCCTCCCCATAGCACACCTCCACACAACATCAATATTAATACATTAAGTTAAACTGATGTGGCAAAAGCAAATCAAGCTCATAATTTAGTGGAACAAATGCAAGGGTTCGACAAAAAAAGCTTTCCTCACCATCTGTAGTTCCCTAGCTGCACACCTGAATTACAACACAGTTGAATGCAAGCCACAGATGGTTCACTTTTCTGGTCTAACAAATCGTTGCTACAAAAAAAGACCTGACCTGTCTAAACTTCAAACGACAGGACTTCATAAGTACATAAGTACATAAGAACTAGGAGCAGGAGTAGGCCGTCCAGCCCTTCGAGCCTGCTCCGCCATTCAATAAGATCATGGCTGACCTTTTCGTGGACTCAGATCCACTTACCCGCGTTCTCACCGTATCCCTTAATTACTTTATTGTTCAAAAAAATATCTACCTTATCTTTAAAAACGTTTACTGAAGTAGCGTCAACTACTTCACTGGGCAAGGAATTCCACAGATTAACAACCCTCTTGGTGAAGAAATTCCTTCTCAATTCAGTCCTAAGTCTGCTCCCTCTAATCTTGAGGCTATGCCCTCTTGTCCTAGCTTCACCTGCCAGTGGAAACATCCTCTCTACTTCTATCTTATCTATTCCCTTCATAATTTTATATGTTTCTATAAGATCCCCCCTCAATCTTCTGAATTCCAATGAATATAATCCCAATCTACTCAGTCTCTCCTCATAAACCAACCCCCTCAACTCCGGAATCAACCTAGTGAACCTCCTTTGCACCCCCTCCAGTGCCAGTACATCCTTTCTCAAGTAAGGAGACCAAAAGTGCATACAGTATTCCAGGTGTGGCCTCACCAGCACCTTGTACAGCTGCAACATAACCTCTCTACTTTTAATCTCAATCCCTTTAGCAATGAAGGACAAAATTCCATTTGCCTTCCTAATTACTTGTTGCACCTGCAGATCTACCTTCTGTGATTCATGCACAAGGACACCCAGGTCCCTCTGCATAGCAGCATGCTGCAACTTTTTACCACTCAAGTAATAATCCTTTTTACTATTACTCCTACCAAAATGTATGACTTCACATTTATTTACATTGTATTCCATCTGCTAGACCTTTGTCCACTCACTCAATGTATCTATGTTCCTCTGCAAAGTTTCACAGTCCTCTGCACACTTTGCTCTGCCACTCATCTTAGTGTCATCTGCAAACTTTGACACCCTACACGTGGTCCCCAACTCCAAATCATCTATATAAATTGTAAATAATTGCAGTCCCAACACCGATCCCTGAGGCACACCACTAGTCACTGTCTGCCAGCTAGAATAGCAGTCATTTATCCCCACACTTTGCTTCCTGTTAGTCAACCAATCCTCTATCCATGCTAATACTTTACCCTTAACGCCATGCATCCTTATCTTATGCAGTAGCCTCTTGTGCGGCACCTTGTCGAAGGCCTTTTGGAAATCTAGGTACACCACATCCACTGGCTCCCCATGGTCCACCTTGCTCGTAATGTCTTCATAGAATTCCAGAAGATTTGTCAAGCATGACCTGCCCTTCATGAACCCATGCTGCGTCTGCCCAACGGGACAATTTCTATCAAGATGCCTTGCTATTTCTTCCTTGATAATAGACTCAAGCATCTTCCCCACTACAGAGGTTAAGCTAACCGGTCTATAATTCCCCATCTTTTGTCTACTTCCCTTTTTAAACAGTGGTGTCACATTTGCTGTTTTCCAATCTGCTGGGACTGTCCCAGAGTCCAGTGGATTTTGGAAAATTACCACCAGTGCACCTGCTATTTCTCCCGCCATCTCTTTTAGTACCCTGGGATGCGTTCCATCAGGGCCAGGAGACTTATCAATCCTTAGTTCCATTAGCTTGCCCAACACTACCTCTTCCATAATAATGATTGTTTCCAGGTCCTCACCTACCTTCGTCTCTTTGTCAATTACTGGCATGTTATTAGTGTCCTCCACTGTGAAGACAGATACAAAATACCTGTTCAATGCCTCGGCCATTTCATCATATCCCATAACTAAATTCCCCTTCTCATCCTCCAAAGGGCCAACGTTTACTTTAGCCACTCTTTTTCGTTTTATACATTTATAGAAACTTTTGCTATCTGTCTTTATATTCTGTGCTAGTTTTTTCTCATGTTCTATCTTACTTTTCTTTATAGCTCTTTTTGTGGCTTTCTGTGGACCTTTAAAGTCTTCCCAATCTTCCAGTTTCATGCTGTTTTTGGCCACTTTGTATGCCTTCTCTTTCAATTTGATAGCCTCCCTTATTTCTTTAGACACCCATGGCAGATTACCCCTTTTCTTACAGTCCTTCCTTTTCACTGGAATATACTTTTGCTGAGCACTTTGAAAAATTGCTTTGAAAGTCCTCCACTGCTCGTCAACTGTCCCACCACAAAATCTTTGTTTCCAGTCTACTTTAGTCAAGTCCTCCCTCATTCTATTGTAGTTCCCCTTGTTCAAGCACAGGACCCTGGTATTGGATTTTATCTTCACACTTTCCATCTGTATTCTAAATTCAACCATACTGTGATCACTCCTTCCAAGAGGATCCCTAACTATAAGGTCATTAATTATTCCTGTCTCATTACACAGGACCAGATCTAGGATAGCTTGCTCCTTCGTCGGTTCCATTACATACTGCTCAAGACAACTATCACGGATACACTCAACGAACTCCTCCTCAAGGCTACCCTGACCGAGCTGGTTCGACCAATCTACATGTAGATTAAAATCCCCCATGATAATTGCCGTACCATTTTTACAGGCATTAGTTATTTCTTTGTTTATTGCCCGCCCCAATGTGATGTTATTATTTGGTGGCCTATAGACTATGCCTATCAGTGACTTTTTCCTCTTAGAATTTCTAATTTCCACCCAAACGGATTCAACCTCATTCTCCGTAGAACCTATATCATCTCTCAGCACCGCCCTGATGTCGTCCTTGAATATCAGAGCTACACCACCTCCCTTACCTTCCTGTCTGTCCTTCCAAATAGTCTGGTACCCTTGGATATTTAACTCCCAGTCGTGACCATCCTGTAACCATGTCTCCGTAATGGCTACCAAATCATATTCATTCGTGATGATTTGTGTCGTTAATTCATCAACCTTGTTACGAATGCTACGAGCATTCAGGTAAAGTCCCTTTATGCTAGCTTTCTTACCCTCATGATTTCCAACATGTCTAATAATATTTCCTGAGTTATCCTTCCTTTTTGCTTCTTTCATAGTCTGCCTTGAACTTAAACCCTCCTGCACACATGCTAACCTGCTGCTTACCTTTTTATTTACATCATACTCTCTGTCGTTTTCCCTTTCCCTTCCCCCCAACTCACTAGTTTAAATTCCTAGTGACCACCCTATTTATCCTTTTCGCTAGAACACTGGTTCCAGATCAGTTCAGGTGGAGACCGTCCCATCGGTACAGATCCCTCCGGTTCCAAAACTGATGCCAATGCCCCATGAAATGGAACCCTTCTTTTCCATACCACTCCCTTAGCCATGTGTTTACTTCCTTAATTTTCTTATCCCTAAGCCAATTTGCACGTGGCTCGGGCAGTAATCCGGAGATTATGACCCTTGAGGACCTGTTCCTTAATTTCGTTCCTAGTGCTTGATAATCCCCAAACAGGTCCTCCATCCTAGCCTTGCCTATGTTGTTAGTCCCAACGCGGACCACAACAACTGGATCCTCCCCCTCCCGCTCCAATATCCTTGGATCATCACAAACAAGATACCTTTGCTTTATAGTGATGGAATATAAAATTTGGGAACAAAATAAAAATAATGGATTTATTAGAAAGTAATCTTTTGTTTTAAAAATGTCAACTTGATGGATTAATATTACAGATTGAATTGTGGAAGAACAAAGCATAAAATGGAAACATGATTTTGTGTAAATTGTTTGCAAGCACATTTCTAAAGTAATAGAGTCAGAGTCATACAGCATGGAAACAGGCTTTTGGTTCAACCAGTCCATGCCGACCACGTTCCCAAACTAAACTAGTCCCACCTGCCTGCGCTTGGCCCATATCCCTCCAAACCCTCCCTATTCATGAACTTCTCCAAATGTCTTTTAAACGTTCTAACTACCTACATCTACCATTTTCTCTGGCATTTCATTCCACACATGAACCACTCTCTGCATAAAAAAGTTGCCCCTCGTGTCCTTGGCAAATCTTTCCCTACTCACCTTAAAAATATACCCCCTAGTTTTGAATTCACCCACTCTAGGGAAAAGACTGTTGTCATTCACCTTATCTATGTCTCTCATGATTTTATAAATCTCAATAAGGTCACCCCTCAACCTCCTACATCCCAGTGAAAAAAGTCCCAGCATTTCCAGTCTATTTTTATATCTCAAACCCTCCGTGACCCACAAAATCCTGGTAAATCTTTTCTGAACCCTCATCAGTTTAATAACATCCTTCCTATAACAGAGCTCTCTGTGCACAATACTCCAGAAGTGGTCTCACCAATGATCTGTAGAACTTCAACATAACGTCCCGACTCCTAAGCAACGAGGCAAGCGTGCTAAATGCCTTTTTAACCACTTTGTCTACCTGTGATACAAATTTCAAAGAATTATATATCTGAAACCCTCGGTCTTTCTGCCATACAATTCTACCCAGAGCCCTACCATTAATTGTATAAGTCCTGTCCTTGTTTGTATTACCAAAATGCAATATATCACATTTAATCAAATTAAACCCCATCTGCCACTCCTCAGCCCATTGGCCCAATTGATCAAGATGTCTTTGTAATCTTAGATAACCTTCTTCACTGTCCACTATACAACTAATTTTAGTGTTATCCGTAAACTTACCGACCATGTCTCCTATATTCTCATCGAAATCATTCATATAAACGACAAACAAAAGTGGACCAGTACCAATCCCTGTGGAACACGGCTGGTTACGGGCCTCTAGTCCAAAACACAATGCTCCACCACCATCCTCTGTCTCCCACCATAATTTGTATTCAAATGGCAAGCTCACCCTGAATCCCATGTGATCTAACTTGGCCTACCATGCGGAACCTTGTCAAAGGCTTTAATAGTTCAAGTAAACAATGTCTACTGCTCTTCCACTTGTCAATCATTTATTTACCTGCAGAGTCTACTTAATCAACTTTTGAAAGTTCTTGTTTCATACCTTTAAAATTTGCCTTACTCCAATTAAGACATATCCTTTCTCATAACTATTTTAAAACTAGTATTGTGATCACCAGTAACAAAGCATTTCCCTATTAACACTTCAGTCGCTTGCCCTGCTTTATTTCCCAAGAGAAGGTCATGTTTTGCTCATTCTCAGCAGGAACATTTACATATTGATAAAGTCAATTTTCTTGAACACATTTAACAAATTCTTCACCATCTAAACATTCAACACGATATCAATCCCAGTCGATGTTTAGAAAATTAAAATCCCCCACTATTACAACCTTATTATTCTTCTATATATTTGAGATCCCTCTACATATTTGCTTCTCAATTTCCCTCTAACTATTGGGGGGCCCACAGTACAATCTCATCAATGTGATCATCCCTTTCTTATTTCTAATTTCAATGCATATATTTTCACTAAATGATCCTTAAGAAACATCTTTAATTACAGGAGTAATATTTTTCTTAAATCAAAATGCCACTCTCTCTCCTCTCTTGTTTCTCTTTCTATAATACCTAAAAGACAGAGCTGCCAGTCTTGTACTTCCTTCAGCCAAGATTCCGTAATAGCTACGACGTCCCAGTCCCACATTCCCATACATACCCTGAGTTCATCAGCTTGACCTGTAAGGCCTCTTGCATTGAAATAAATGTTGTTTAATTATTCAGAGTTATTTCATTCTCTGACTTGCTCTTGTCTGTCTTTTCTAATTAACTTGCTCTTCTCTGATTTAACACCATCCTCATCTTTCTTTCGATTTTCACCGTTACGCAAGAAGCCTTTCCCCAAACGTTTACAGGCTCCCGAAATAGAACCAGCTGATTTCCCTGCCAGGATATTGGTCCTTTTCCAGTTTAGGTGAAACCTATCCATTTTGAGCAGGTCTTTTCTGTCCCAGAAGAGATCCCAATAATCTAAGAAACTGGATCCCTGCACATTGCATCGTCACTTCAGCCACTGATTTATCTCCCCTATCCTTTTATTCCTTCTCTCACTTGAACTTGGCATCATAAGTAAACCAGAGATTACGCCTTTTGATTGTTCACTTTTTAACCTTTGACCTAACCTTTTATTTATTCTGCAAAGCCTTAACCCTTTCTCTTGCTATGTCATTCCTACCAATGTGTATAACAACTTCTAGCTTCTTGATTTTTGATTTTGATTTTACTGTCACACATATTTTGCAGTAGAAATAAAACACACTGAAAAGCTTTCATTTGCTGCCACAAAATGACACTGTTTTGAATAATTTAAGAATATGAAAATAAAATAAAGATATAGCTTGAAGAGAGTCCATCAGTCCTGATCCAGCTATTCACTGTCAACAATGCCTCCGCCACCGGTCCTCTGCAACTAATTAACTGCCATCTACACCTGACCCAACAAACATCAAAGTCACCAATCCTCAGAAGTCATCGAGAACAGATAGCGGAGATCTCCCCAGAGAGCGAGATAAGTGGAGGACTCATCAAAGACTGTTGAAGTTTTAACTGATTCCTTTATTTTCCTAGTTAATCCCAGTTATTTCCTAGTTAATTCCTAGTTATTTTCCTAGTTCCTGAAAGACGTTAATGAAAACAATTACCTATTTCTTTAGTTTTTCTACTGTTCTATGAAGTAATGCTTAACTTTTTAACTGTCATTTCTCTTGCTACATTGCACTTAAGATTTTTTTTTGTACCTGGATACCCTGGTACCTAAAATGGTGCCACGTGTGGCGACATTATATACTGTAATTCTTTACTCGAATACGCGTGTCAATAAAATTTAAAATCTAAATCTAAATCTAAGCTTGAACCTTTGAATAAAGCCATTTCATTGATTTTTCACTGTTAGAGCAATTGGAGAAAAAAGGTAGGTGTGTATTTGTTACATTTTTACATGTGTGACTAAAGGGGTTTTGAAGACTTGAAATTTGAACCGGGGAACATATACACCTCTGAAATGTCATAGGTGTAAAGAACACTATTCGGGACACATATAATGAAATAAAAACACAATGTGCTGGAGAAACTCAACAGGGCTGGCAGCATCTGTGGAAAGGGGACCAGAGTTAACGTTTTGTGTCCAAACTGACTCTGAAGAGGAGTTAATGGTAACTATGTTTTTCTCTCTACAGATGCTACCAGACACGCTGTGTTTATCCATCACTTTTTTTCTTTTATTTCAGATTGCCAACATCTGCAGAATTTGTTTTTACACAAGTCTAACATCCTTCCTTTCTTCAAATGCTGCCAGAGATCTTTAATGGATCCCACTCCACAAAATACTCTTAAGAGGCTGTGCGATCATTTCAGAGGCAAGATTAACAACATACTCTTGGCTAGCAGAACATAGAAATGCCAGTTTAACCTGTAAAATTACATTATGGAGTGGGCCTTGAAAATGTTTGTAGCTGAAGATCAGACCAAGTGTTCTCTCTCTTTATGGTGGACTGCTGTGTTAATTACAATTCTACTTTAGAACTGTCCACAGGAGACCTTGCAAATGTGGTCTCTCAACTATGGTACAGTTTCTAAATCTTTGCAGAAAGCTAATTACTAAAATGAATCTGTTCAATTTCACCTAAACTGATACATCTCCTTGAAAGCATTTGCAATTCTCTCATAATTCATGTATCTAAGAATATTAATGGAAATAGATAATTTGGCCTTTCAAACCTACTCCACCATTAAATAAGATTGTGGCTGATCTTCCACTTCAACTCCACAGTCCTGCACTATCCTTGTATCTCAATATTGCTTTAAAATTCAAGAATCTAACAATCTAAGTCTTGAACATACCCAAATTGTGGCACAGTGGCAGTGTCCCTGCCCCTGGGCAAATAAGCCCAGGTTAAAGACCCAGCTTCTCCAGAGGTGTGTAATACATCCCTGAACAGGTTGATTAGAAAAATAGGTTAATAACATTCTTTTTAAAAACAAATTCTCAAAGATGGAGAAGAAATAACATTCCATTTCAATCCAAAGTGAGAATGCAGTCCCCAGTTCAATGCTCCCTTGCTGAAGGAAGGAAATGTTCTTTCATCATACACACCAACAAGCCCTTTCAGAATACTACTTTTCAATCAGGTCACCTCTCTTTCTTGTAGATGCCAGGAAATTAGGCTCAGTCTACTGAAACTCTCTTCAAAAACCAATCCCTTCATCCCAGGAATTGTTTGATGAACATTTGTTGCAGATGAACATTTGTTGCAGAATTCCTCAAAAGCAAGAATTCCTTCCTTGACTAAGGAGAACAAAACTGTACACAGCATTGTTACTAGACTGAAAACAAAATATGCTGGAAATCACAGCAAGGGCAGCACGTTGGCTCACTGGTTAGCACTGCTGCCTCATAGTGCCAGGGACCCAGGTTCAATTCTAACCTCAGGTGACTGTCTGTGTGGAGTTCGCACAACCTGTGTTTATTTGGGTTTCCTCTGGGTGCTCCGGTTTCCTCCCACAAGCCAAAGATGTGCAAGCTAGGCTAAATTGCCCATAGTGTCCAGAAATGTGTATGTTAGGTGCATTAGCGATGGGAAATGCAGAGTTACATGGATAGGGATTGGGGAATGCGTGTGGGTGGGATTCTCTTCGGAGGGTCAGTGTAGACTTGTTGGGCTGAATGGTCTGTTTCCACACTGTAGGGATTCTATGAAGTCAGGCAGCATCCACAGGGAGAGACACAAGTTAAAGAAAGGGAAGAAATGGGAGTGAATTCACAATCTGAAGGTGGTGAACTCAATATTAAGTCCAAAAGGTGGCAAAGTGCCTAGTCTGAAGAAGTATTGCTCCTCCAGTTTGTGCTGTGATTTGCTTGATCAGTGCAGCATGCCGAGGGCAGACAAGTAAGCAGGCGAGCAGCATGCTGTGTTAAAATGACCGGTTACCAGGATCGGGGTCATACTTGCGCATAGCAGTCAACCAGTCTGTTTTGGTTTCTGCAATGTAGAGTATGCCACATTGGCTGCATCGAATGCAATAGACCAGATTGGAGAAAGTAAAAGTGAAATGTTGCTTCATCTGGAAAGATGGTTCAGTCCCTGGGATGGTGAGCAGGAAAGTGGTGAAGGGGCAGGTGTTGCACCTACTGCGGTTACATAGGAAGGTGCCATGAGAAGGGGGGGATGTTGTTGGTGGTTATTGGGGATTGGACAAGGGTGTCTGGGAGATAACGGTCCCTTTGAAATGCAGATAGGGGAGTGAGAGGAAGATGTGTTTGGTGGTGGCATTCTGCTGGAGTTGTCTGATATGGCAGAGGATGATGCTTTGAATGCAGAGGCTGTTGGGATGAAAAATAAGGACAAGGCAGACCCAATCATGTTGTTGTGAATGATGGGAAGGGGAAAAGGTAGAAGATCAGGTGATAGGTTGAATGCAGTGGAGGTCCCTGTCGTAACAGTGGGAAACTATGGATATGGAAAAAGGAAGCCATGTCATCAGCACTGTTTTGGAAGGTGGCATCATCCGAACAGATACAACAAAGGTGAAAGAACTGTAGGAATGGGATGGAATCCTTACAGAATGTGGGGAGTGAAGTGCTGTAGGGGAGGTAGCTATGGGAACCAGTTGCTTTGTAGTGGATGTCAGTTTATTCCCCGAAGTGGGTAACTGCTGAAGTTGCAACACCTGTCCTCTTCGTCTCTTCCCTGTTCACCATCCCAGGGTCTAAACAGTTTTTCCAGGTGAAGCAGCATTTCCCTTGTTCCTCCTCCAATCTGGTCTACTGCATTTGATGCACCTGATGTGGCCTGCTCTACATTGGAGAAACCAAACGCACACTGAGGGACCGCATTGCAGAACACTCTGGTCTGTGCGTAAGCATGGCCCCGACCTTCCTCTCGCCGGTCATTTTAACACAGATAAACTCCTGATTTATCTTTCCTAATGGGCAACCATTATGCAAATGTGCCTCATCCATCTTCAGTCTACTCTACACTAAAAAGAGGCAGTCTGAGAACATTTTTATTTAGGGAGTGGAAATAGTGCTATTTTAATCAATATAGCAGCTTTTGCCTATTTGCATAATCTTGGAATAACACGGATGCATCAGGAAATGCTGGGTACTTACCTGAGAAACAGATCAACCTTAGTCAACTGGAGCAGACAAAGGGAGCAGTGAGTTATTTCAAGACCAAAGAATGAAATGAATGTGTGGCTGAGGAGAAGGTGCAAGGAGCAGGGTTTCAGGTTCTTGGATCTTCTGGGCTAGGGACGACCTGTACAAGAGGAAAAGGTTGCACTTAAACAGGAGCGGAGCCAACATCCTCGCAGGAAGGTTCGCTAGTGCTACTCGGGAGGGTTTAAACTAGAGTGGCAGGGTGCTGGGAACCAGAACAGTAGGTCAGCGAGTGGAGAGATTGAGGAGGAGGCAGATGTTAGGACCTGTAAATCAGAAAGACAGGTAGAGACAGGTAAATGAACACAATAGTATTAATGGGCTGAAGTGTGTTTATTTCAACACAAGGAGTATTATAGGTA
>NC_063336.1:75723153-75748235 GCF_021869965.1 Rhincodon typus | reverse complement strand
GTCTAGGCCCGAAATGTCAGCCTTCCTGCTCCTCTGATGCTGCTTGGCCTGCTGTGTTCATCCAGCTCTACACCTTATTATAGGTAAGGCAGATGAGCTTAGAGCCTAGATCAGTAAGTGGGTAGAATGCCTGATCAAAGAACAGGCCAGTACAGCACAGGAACAGGCCCACTGGCCCAACAAGATCACATCGACATGTGATGCCGTTCTAAACTAAAAACCTTTAGCCTCCACACTATCCATATTTCTCTACTCCCTGCCTATTCGTATATTTGACAAGATGCCTCTTAAATGTTGCTATTGCATCCGCCTCCACTACCTCTTCTGGCACCACATTCCAACTCTTATCACCCTCTGTATTAAAAACCTGCCTCTTACATCTCCTCTAAACTTGTTCTCTTTTACCGTAAACACACAAGTAATCAACATTTCTGCCCTGGGACTGTCCATTCTATCCAAGTCTCTCATAATTTTTTAAAACTCTATCAGGTTGCTCTTATTTTTCAGCGTTCAATAGAAAACAAACCAAGTTTGTTCAATTTCTCCTCATAGCTAATACCCTCCAAACCAGGGAACATCTTGGTACGCCATTTCTATACCTTCTCCAAAGCCTCCACATCCTTTTGGCAGTGTGGCGAGCAGAACTGTACACAATATTCCTGATGTGGCCCAACTAAAGTTCAATACAGCTGCAACATGATTTGCCAATTTCTGTCCTCCATGACCCAACCAATGAAGGCAAGCATGCCATATGCCTTTTTGACCACCGTATCCACTTGCATTGCCACTGTCATGGAACTGTGGATTTGTAGGCCTACATCCCTCTGTGTATTGATGCTATTAAGGGTTTTCCATTATTATATACTCCGCTACTGCATTGCATCTCCCAAAATGCATCGCCTTATGTTTGTCTGGATTAAACTCCAGCTGCCATTTCTCTGGGCCAAGTCTCTACTTATCTATATCCTATATCCTTGGGAAATCCTCTTCACTGTCCACAGTTCCCCAGTCTTTGCATCCACAAACTGACAAATCATGCCAACTACATTGTCCGCCAAATCATTTATATATATTACAAACAGGGGTCCCAGCACTAATCCCCACTAAACACGTTGGGTCACAGATCTCCAATCTGAAAAACACCCTTCCACCACTATTCTGTATTGTATGACTAAGTCAGTTCTGTAGCCATCTTACCAGCTCACTGCAGATCCCATGTATCAGCCTGCCATGGGGGACCTTGTCAAAGGTCTTACTAATGTTCATATAGACATCTACTCCCTTGCCCTCATCAATCATTTTTGCCACTTTCTCAAAAAACTCAATCAAGTTTGTGAGACATGGCCTATTATTAACAACTCCGTATTTTTTCCAAATATGAATAAATCCTACCCTTAAGAATCTTCTCCAAAAGTCTTCTTACCAACAGCTTGTAATTTCCCAGAATATCCCTACTGCCTTTCTTAAACAAAGGAACAATGTTGGCTATTCATCAGTCCTCTGGGACCTCTCCCATGACTAAAGAGGATACAAGGATTTTGCATTAGGACCAAGCAATTTCCTCACCTGCCTCCCTCAGCAATGTGGGATAGATCTCATCAGGTATTGGGGACTTGTGTACCTTTATGCTTTTTAAAACACCCAAAGCGTCCTTTTTCATATTGACATGTTCTAGAATATCAATATACCCCTCCCAAGACTCACCATCCACCATGTCTTTTTCCTTTGTGAATAACAATGCAAAGTATTCGTTAAGGACCTCATCCACTTTATTCGGCTCCATGCATAAATTCCCTCCTTTGTCAAAGAGTGGACTTTCCTTTTCCCTAGCTATCCTCTTCCTTCTTATACGTATAAAATGCCTTGAGATTTTCTTAATCCTGTTTTCCAAAGATACTAAAAGGACCCCTTTTTGCCCTCCTAATTCCTTGTTTGAGTTCATTCCTGTTAAAGGCTCAAATATTTGGAGTTCTAAATTTAACATAGATCTAAATGCCATAATTATTCTTTTTAAATCAACCTGTTTAGATATGTTATGACACATCTCTGGTACAGGTGGGTCTTGACCACAAGTCTCCCGGCTCAGAGGTAGGGATACTACCTATTCACCATAGAGCCCCTATATTAGTTCTCTTTTACTAGCCCAGTGACATTACCACTAGCCAACTATCTACCCTCTGGGTGCTAAGTAGGGTGCCAGTTGGGAAGAGGTAGTATGCCAGGTAAGTAGAGTCAGGTGGGCATGATGTAGTGGGTACATAGAACACAAGTAGGAGGAACAGGAATAGACAATTCAGTCCCTTGAGCCTGCTCTGCCATTCAATACAATCATGGTTGATCCCATAGAATCATACAGTACAGAAGAGGCTCTGCAGCGCACCGAGTCTGCACCATCAAAAACCTATTCTAAATCTACACTAGTCCCACTTTGCCCACAGCCTCAAATCTTGTCTAAGCACTTATTTTTTCTGCCTCAGCTGCACTTTCCTACCCACTCTCCATACCCTTCAACCAATTACTAATTAAAAATCTTTCCATATCCTACATAAATTTATTCAATATCCTGGCATCCGCTGCACTCGAGGATGCCAGTTAAGTAGATGCCAGATGGTAGGAAGCCAATAGGATGCCAAGTGGATGGGGTACAGGCAGCAAGAGGGCTGGTAAGTAATACAGTGTCTTAGGTAGGTCCAGGTGGATGGCAGAAATCAGATGTGGCAGGGGAAGGGAGGGAGGGCAGGGGTTTCAGAAAGCATATTCAGCAATAGCAGAAGGAGCTGGGGAGCATCAGGTCCAGTACCGGGGTTGGGGGGGAGCTCACAGATGGATAAGGAGGTCAGGTGCTGTGGGATGTCAGGTCAGTGTCTGGAGGATGTAAGTCATCTGGGGTGTGTGATTTGAGTAGTTCTTCAGGTACTTATGCATTTAATACCCAATGGGAACTGAAGATGGGCAACAAATGCTGGTGCAGCCAGCAATGCTCAAGTCCCACGAGTGAACTAAAATAAAACTATGGTTTTCTGATTAACCGTTTATTTAATTTTGTATGATTCAGCGAATTCTCTAATTTAAATTGAACTTTTGGAGGTTTCCAGGTGTAGCGGCATTACTGAGTCGAATCTTCAATTCCCCGAACAATATCTTCAAAGTTTGCCAGGATGGGAATTCTGCAGGGTCCCCTTACGCAACTCCCATCAATGCAAAATACGACTGGCAGATTATCAGAAAATCCATGTCATAGCATTTAAAAGTAAAGAAAATAATAACTTATATTTATCATTACGCTGAGAATTAATTGCACACAAAGCTTTTACCAAGTGTGAATCACAGAATCCCTAAAGTCCATCGAGTCCACAACAGTCCTCTGAAGAGGTTATGTGCAGGGTTACAGGGGGTGGAGGGGATGAGTCTGGTTGGGATGCTCTTCAGAGGGTCAGTGTCAACTCGATGGGCCGAATGGCATGCTTCCACACTGCAGGCATTCTTTTATGATAACTCTGCATTTCCCATGGATAACCATCCTAGCCTGCATATCCCAGGCCACCACAGGGCAATTTAGCATGGCCAATCCACCTAAACTGCACATCTTTGAACTGTGGATGGAAAAGTGCAGCACCCGGAGGAAACCCACACAAACACAGGGAGAACGTGCAAATTCCACACAGACAGTTGCCCAAGGGTGGAATCGAACCCGGGTCCCTAGCACTGTCAGACCGCAGCGCTAACCACTAGTCACCGTGCTACCCTGTGATACACATTAGGATCCCCAAGAAATTAAATGAAGCAATTTGTGATACTTTGATCGAGTCCATCAATGATGTTACAAGTTGAGGATCTTGCCTTCAGGTTCTCTAAGGTACAACAGTGGCAGTCCTTCTATAAGTGACCCAAATAACTTTCATTTAGGTGGTATGCTCATACTGCCCAAAATCTAATCACATAATTGCAACAGTCATGAGTGTAACAATAATATTCCAAAGACCAGAATTTGCAGTTGTGCTCCTGAATCTTCCAGGAGATAGAAACCGAGCACATGGTGAGAAAAGGTCAGAGACTAATCATTAAGTTGATTTTACAATAGCTGAACATGCAGAATATGACAACCAGGTGAGGTTCTCCAATTTGTTACAGTTCACGATGGGATATCCCAAACAGTTAAGATGCCGGATGAGGTGGGATGAACTGGTTCCCCATCTTTATTCACTTACCCCCTTGGGTGCAGCAAGGTTAATTTAGAAAGGATCTTTTCTCTTGTGGAAACCTTTCTTCCAGACTCAGATCATAGAACCATTGAATCTCTACAGGGCAGAAGGAGGCCTTTTGGCCCACCAAGTCTGCATGACCCTACAGGAGAAGAATTACTAACAACCTGCATATATTCAGATTGGAAATAAGAGGCTAGTCCAAAAAGATTAATGTCAAAAAAAGGGATATACTGATTAGCTTTTGAATTGTTCATGAAGAGTGGTTAGTTAAATTTTGCAACTGTTGCAGTAGAGGTTACTGGTAGCGATGATGTTGTTAGTTGAGCAGTCTGCTTTACAAAGTTAGTTTTACAGATGAGTTTCGGCAGTTCTGATTCCATGTAATACTGATGGAACTCACTGAATTGCATTCTGGGTAAGAGAAAGTCCTTTGTTGTCCTGTTTCTTTTTTTAAACTAGTTTGTAGTACTTGAAGTGAGAAAGGTTCTTTATCTGCACAACAGAGCTAACTGCAGAATAGGTCTTTGAAGGTAACCATCGCAGCATGCTAATGAACCCAGGCTGGAACACCTTTGCGTTTTCATCCAGTCCCACGAGTACAATCCAGGATAGTTTAAACTGGCTTTTTATTCCCATCCTTGTGTATTCTTCAATGCGGAAAATACAAAATGAGTCTGCTGTTCAGGACTTAATCCAAAGGGATCATCAACCACTTTGTTACCCTTTTAGTTACAAGATGTCAGGAGGATATCTGTCTGTTCTGATCCAAGGCCATGACAAGGGCAACAGTAATGATGAGATTTATGTAGGCAATCTGTCTTTGCTTAACAATCCAAAATAACGCACCGTGCTTCACCAAATCAATGAATGCTCTGCTTGGTTGTAAAGCAAAATCATTTCTAATTATTTCCCTCCATTTTAACCTCACTGCCTTTGCTGGACCTGACTACCCATAGAGCATTATGTTTAAAATTGAGTAATAGGTAGTACTGAGAGGAATGAAACAAAATACAAGATGAGAATAAACTTGCCAAATAAGTCTGTAAATGGCAAATTCATTTTTATTTGGGCAAATGTGAGGTAATGCATTTGGATAGAAAGAATAAGATGAAGACAGATTCCGTGGAAAATAAAAATCTAAATATGATGAAGGAGCCATCAAAACTTGTTTCAGGGATAAACAAATCATGGAGAGCAGCAGTGCAGGTTAACAAGGCCATAAAAACACATAATAAAGGAATAAAACTGAAAACTGTTAAAATAACTAAATAGTAAAGACCATCAGGAAAGACTAATTAGACTTCTAAACAGAAAAGTGATGAGTTGGGCTGACCGAGGAAAGGTGTTTAAGATTAGAAAAGGATTTGGTAGGATTGACATAGACACATTTTCACTTGCGGAGAAATCTAGAGGGTATACAAGTAAGATAGTCAATAACAAATCTAATAAAAAATTCAGAAGAAACTTATTTAGTTAGACCTTAAGAACACATGGAATTGTTGAAATGAACAATATAGGAATATGAAAAGGGAGATAGGACTTGTAATGTGGGCAAGGGGAAGGCTTACGTGGAACACAAAACCCATCACAGATTATTGGGTTCAATGACTGGTTTCTGTTTCATAAATACTACTTAAACTATGTTACTGACATCGCAGCATAGCAAGAGTAAAACTATTCAGCGTTCAGGTATAGAAATCACCAGAAGTTTGTCCACAGGTACAAAAGTAATCAAAATATTTAATAGAATGTTGGCTTCTCTTTCTACAGGACTGGAATTCAGAGGGAAAGAAGTTATATTTCAGTTGTACGGAATCTTAGTTTGACCCCATCTGGAGTATAACCTTCAGTTATAGGCATTGTACCATTTGAAGCACAGCTTTGGAGGGAGTGCAATGCGAGTACTAGAATGGTACTGAGGCTTGAAGAGTTAAAATACACGGACAGGTTACAACTGTAATCCCTTGAATTTAAAGGTTGAAAGATGATCTAACAAAGGTGTATAAAATCCTGGAGGAAACAGATAGGGTAGATACAAAGAGCCTATTTTCTCTAATGCAGGCTTTGTAAACAATTTAAAAAGCTGACCTAGGTCATTCGGGTGTGAAAAAAGAAAGCACTTTGCCATTTATTAAAGATTTGATCTCTCTACGTCAGTCACTCTTTCTCTCTCTCTCTCAAAAAGGCTGTGGACTCTAACTCATTTGAAATTTTCAAGTCAGAGATCAGTAGATTTTGTTAATTCGAAGTAATAAGGGATATGGCACGAAGTGGGAATACAAATCAGTTTATATATGATTGAATGATGGAACAGGTACAAAGAGTTAACAAACTTCTGAATCATAGAATCCCTACAGTGTGGAAACAGGCCCTTCGGCCCAACAAGTCCACACCGACCCTCAGAGCACCCACCCAAACCCATTCACCTATAACCCACCTAATCTACACATCCCTGAACACTACGGGCAATTTAGCATGGCCAATTCACCTAGCCTGCACATCTTTGGACTGTGGGAGGAAACCGGAGCACCCGGAGGAAACCCACGCAGACACGTGGAGAATTTGCAAACTCCACACAGACAGTTGCCTGAGGCTGGAATTGAACCAGGATCCCTGATGCTGTGAGGCAGCAGTGTTAACCACTGTGGCACCGTGCTGCCCCAGCATCCATAGGTATAGTTGCACCTATACCTTTCCAGGAACTGGTAATTTGTCTCCATTCATTTTTATCTCTCTCAATTCACAGCAAGAATTTCTTCCATAACAGAAAAAATATTTGTGCTTGCACTGATTATTATTTAAACCAATAGAGGTAGGTGACACGCCTTTTAACTTATTGTCCTTGTAGCCTTTACCAAAAGATTAAACTTAAAATTCTTCATAGTTCAAAATGTAACACATTTCTAAATTCTGTACACTGAAGAAATAAAACGTCAGCACATGACAAATGAATTAACAAAAAAGAGTGGATACAGTCCTGGTTTAAGCAAAAGAAGAAAGATGTTTTCATGCTAACTGTAGTTATAATGTCTACAGTTGGAAAACTACTTCAGGCCATTATTCAGGTACTACAGTTAAATGTACAGGCAATATGTTTTAGATGCAATGTTACAGAGATAGTGGTTGCAGTATTCTGCTAACAACCCAGGGGTCAAGCGTGGAAATTCTACAATGACAAGCTGTGACAATAATCTAGTTATAACCAGAAAAGAATAATCAGGAGCCATCAGTCAAGCCAGAGCGGCAGCAAAGGTGCCCAATGAAACTAATGTCAGTGCAAGTTAAAAGGGACCTTTCAGCATCTGGAGCACAGTCCCAGTTGTCAGAGGGTGATGTCCACCATTACAGGACATCACTACAGCAGTTCTTCAGATGTGATTGTGAATTAAAAATTTTCAGCTGCTTTGTTATTAACCTGCCTTTTCTGCAAGGTCAGAAGTGAGAGCTCTTGTGGTACAGCAGTATCGTCTCTATCACTGAACTAAAAGGCCTAGGTTTAAGTCCCACCTGGTCCAGAGGTTTGTGCTAATACCTTTGAAAAGGTTGATTAGAAAATATTTACAAGATCAGAAGTGGGGTTAATTTCTGATTATTCTACAGCTCTCAGCTCTATTCACAATAAAATGAAACACAGTGTGGCAGTCTATAGCAGGACTTGGACAATGTCCAGGCTAGTCCACTGTTCAAGATGGTGGTGAGTAGCAGTGGAGTATGCAGGCTCCTGCCCAGAGCTTGTCTGTTCCATCCGCTTTTACTGTTTTGTCTTCTTTCGCTGCTAATGTTTTCTTAATTACCTTCTGTGGAGTGCTCTGCAGCTTCAAGGCATCCAGTGGGTCTGATGCAGGGATTCTTCCCGGGGCAGTGATGGAGAGAGTTAAGTTTGTGCTCCCGGCAGCAGCAGAGGGAGGCGAGAGTGTATTCCTGACAGTTGAATAGGAAAGTCAGTTTGGGCCCAGTGCAGGACCTGACAGCTTCCACAGCGGCTGCATTCCCAAGATCATCCCAGCGCAGATTTGTGGCGGTGATATCATCAGTAGAAGCAGATGGCGCCAGGTGGAGCAGTGAAGGGATCAAGGCTGGCCAACTGCTGCCTGCTGGTGTTGGTCTCTGCTTCAGGGTGGAAGGGCCCGGATCCAGGCTCATGGCTAAGCACTTAAGAAAGACTGTAATGTTGAACTTACTTTGTACACTTTTTATTGTACTCCTATATCCCTGTACTTGAGTACACATGATAATGAAATCTAATTCTAAATCTAATTCTAAATTCTAATTCTGTAAACAGATAATGACCACTACTGCAACGTCCAAATGGCACCTTCACTAAGCCCCATCACATCTTATTGTCACTTAAAGTTACTAGAGGTTTAATTAGTCAACCCATATAAATAATATTATTAAAATAAGTAACTCACCTTCCTATCTCTCAAAACTGCTTAACTTTCTCGAAATTAGGAGCAAGATGGAACATTATCAACAAGTCTGGATTACTACAGCCTGTAAATTCAAGAAACTAGACACTATTTAGCAGAAAGCAACTAAATTAAGTGGCACCATTGCTCCTGGGCTCAATATCCACACTTCTGTCATCAAAGCAGTGTACCCATAACATGCACTATCTACGTGACAGTTGTTTACCAGATTTACTTGGTTAGTCTATGTGAACTCTATCACTGAGAAAGACAAGAACAGCATTTGCATGAGAGCAGTTTTATCTTTAAACTCCCCTCCAAATTACACTGGTTTGATTAGATTGAGGTTGTATTTCCTTCATCTGGTTCAAAGTTCTGAAACTCCCAGTGGGAGAACCACTATTACACGGACTACAGTGGATTAAAGTGCATGCACCACCTTCTATAAACAATGAAAGTGGGCCTCCCAGGACTCTCACATTCCCAACTCGATACATTTGTTTACACAAAGAGACAATAGTGATTTTCAAAATAAAACTGCAAACTGACCACAGTCTGCTAATTCTCCACAATTTGATTTGCGCAGCTATTTTAATTATGACCAATTTTTTAAACAAAAAATGCATTTATAAATAATCAGAAAACTTTAATGATGTGGATAAATGAGAAGATAATAAGCAGTAAGAAAACAGCACTACCTTAAAATGTACTCAGTTATAATAAACATTAATATAATTATTTCAACAAGGTTCAGTTAATGTTAATGAAATCACTTAATGATGCATCAACCTAGCCAGTTAAATCTGTACTACACCATTGCATATCACATAGAAATAATTTCTCATGCCTGCGAGACTAAGACCGAGATTCTGAAAATAACTTCAGTAAAACATATAAACATTAATACTTCTTAAACCATTCTATTTGGCATTACGAACACAGGCTGAGAGCATGTTTTTAAATTCCAAATTCTGAAGACTTAATTCATAGGACAGATGTAAATACCAAGAATGTTTCAAAGATAAATATCAAACCTTAACATTACAAAATTTAAAATGCAAATTAATTTACATTTTATCATAAATAGATGGATATCAACATCAAATCTTCAAAAAATCAAATCTTCAGGAAAGTTTAAGGCTCGTTGTCTTTGGAAAAATAAACAGTTTTGACTTCTAACGTCCAATGTTTTCAAGATTATTTCAGACAGGATTAATTCAAGATGACAGATTAAAAAGTCCATCGCAGTAGTTTCCAGTAACAGATGACACAATTTAGAAAAATAATTAGAAGTTATAAGAAGAAAGGGAAGTTAGATAGACTTTTAGTTAATTACTTGCAATCAATTTAAATTACTTGCAAGTCAGGAATACTACTGGTCATTACAGTGAATTATATAAATATGTGTAAAGGCTAAAGAGTTGTATTTCAGCAAAAAAAAGGCCAGGTTGAAAAATCAGGTAGTGGAACTGAGATCAATCAGAACATAAACACTTTGTTAGGATAAATGATATTTGCTTTTCTTAGAAGTGTTTTTTCCCTCCTAGGAGATTTCTTTTGAGTAATTTTTCTTGAGGCCCACAGGTCTACGAATCATATTCAAGATAAATGAAGTCCAGATACACCAGGAATTCAATTATTGGATAATTCACTCGTACTCATTCTACATTAGAACTTAATGACTGCACTCATCCCAATATTAATAAGCTATATCATATCAACACAATATAAGTAACATCAGATAATAGGCTTACATAAGGTGGATTATATTCTTATTCTCCCTTTCTCGACAAGGATGCCCTGGTTTAATTAACTTATGACTAACTGCATAGCTCCTAGCTAAGGTAGATAGATTGTTCATGTAGTTACAAGATAATGTAGATGTACAGTTTTCTAACAGTAAATGTAAAACAGTGGCAATCTCTGATTTGCGTTTACTGTGGATATGGCAAATAGAGGTAGCTATTGTTGAGATATTAGAGGAAGCAGAATAAATATGTCAAGAGGTGAACAGTCTCCTACCTACATTTAAAGTGAAATCTTTGAAGTCATAAAGTTTACTTTTGACCACATATTGCAGAACACTAAGTACTTAAAAAGAGATTATTCTGTTGGCCATGTTGGTCTTATCCCATTGGAATTGTAGGAGATATAAAACAGTTTACAGAGATAGCTGAGTGCAAAGTCATTACAAGAACAAGAATCTAAAAGTTGAGACATTGGAGGCTAGGAGCCAATGTGAATCAGCCATGACAGGGTTACAGAACTTTTTGCAGATAGGATACAGACAAGGGTAAAGTGAAGTTTACAAATATTTACAAATAGTTCAACCCAGACGTGACAAAAACACGATTAAATTTGTTGGTAGGTGAGCTGACGTACGGGCTGATGTTGTTGCTGTTATAACTGAAAGTAAGAAATCACGTGTGTCAGGGAGGTAATGGAGTCAAAGAGGACATAGAGTTCCCTATTATGTGATTAAAGTAGAGACAATGTTTGCAAAGTGAGGAAATGGTGACAACATATACAGCTTAGAACAGGCGTGAAGAACGAAGCCTTCATCTTTCCTCGTCTTAATAGGATATTGCTGCTCATACGTGACTGAATGTTAAGCAAACAATGTGATCGAAGGCAGGAAGAGAAGGTGTCAAGAAGGGTGCTGGATAGGGAAAACAGAGTTAATGGCATGGGGAAGCTGATCAGTGTCAATGGATCAAGTGGGCATAGACACAACCTTGGGGAGCAGTAAAGGTACATGTGGGGTTGCAAAGAGATGCCAATGTTGGAGATTCACTGGCTACAATCTGATACTCAGCAGCGTAACCATGTTACATACGCCAACCGAGCTGTACAGGAAAATGGCACTGGTGAGAAATGGTTATGACCCACCATACCAAAGGCCACACAATGATGCACCATGGCTGGTCATCTAATAAAACAGCCATTAGATTCTAACATAAATGTCAAAATGCACATTTTTTAACTGCAGACAGAAGATGTTTATGAATGAGTGTTATAGTCAAACTGCAACATTTGCCAGCTTTGAAAATATTCTACTTGCAAAATGTAACATGGTGTTGTGGCTTTAGTACAAATTCTTCAGGTTTATCTGACAAAAGGAAGACTAAACATTAATTTGCAAGAAACTGCATCAACTGACCTTCAGGTGCCTTGGCATCACACATCTTTGTCACCCAAGTTGCATTTGAATTCCCTTGCCTCAAGCTAAATGAAGTATGATTGACCTGGAAAAAATACACACACAAAAATATAAATATCTGAAATTGTGTTTACTTAAAGCTTACTTGTCTCACATTCAGGAAATTTGATTAATGTAATGAAATGGTATCAAGGGTGAGCTGGCAAAATGGATACTAACCTGGCTTAGTCACAGGAGACAGAAGGTAGTGGTGAAAGTACATTTTTTGGAATGGACGGTGGTGACCACTGGTGTTCCACAGGGATCAGTGCTGGGACCTCTGCTGTTCATGGTGTACATAAATGATTTGAAGAAAATGTAGCTCATCTAATTAGTAAGTTTGCAGGCGATACAAAGATTGGTGGAGTTGCAGATAGTGAAGAGGACTGTCAGAGGATGCAACAGGATATAGATCAGTTGGAGGCATGGGCAGAAAAATGGCACATGGAGTTTAATCCAGACAAAGTGAGGTCATGCATTTTGGAAGAGCAAGTGGAGGTGAAAATTATACAGTGAATGGCAATTATGCAGTGAATGGCAGAACCCTTAGGAGTATTGATATGCAGAAGGATCTGAGTGTGCAGAAAGTGGCACTGCAGGTTGCTAAGGTAGCCAAAAAAAGGCTAATGGCATGCTTGCTTTCATTGGAAAAGGCATTGAGTATAAGAATAGACAAGTTATGCTGCAGCTTTATAGAACTTTAGTTAGGCCACACTTGGAATATTGCGTACAATTTTGGTCAACACACTACCTGAAAGATGTGGATGCTTTGCAGAGGATACAGAAAATGTTTACTAGGATGTTGCCTGGTATGGGGGATTTTAGCTACAAAGAAAGGTTGGATAGACTCGGTTTGTTTTCACTGGAACGCAGGAGGTTGAGGGGCGACCTAATAGAAGTTTATAAGATTTATAAGATTGTGAATGGCATGGATAGATGGAAAGCAGGAGGCTATTTCCCAGGGAGAAGAGGTCAATTACTAGGGGACACAGGTTCAAGGCGCAAGGGAGGAAAGTTTGAAAGAGATGTGCGAGACACGTTTTTCACACAAAGGGTGGTGAGTTCCCGGAACGCATTGCCAGAGGAGGTGGTGGAAGCAGACCCAACAGCAGCATTCAAAAAGCACTTGGATGAATACATGAATTGGGAGGGAATAGAGGGATATAGATCCTGTAAGTGAAGACAATTTTAGTATGGAAGGGTAAAATGGATTGATGTAGGCTTGGAGGGCCGAAGGGCCTGTTCCAGCACTGTATTGTTCTTTGTTCTCTTTGGTAACCCTAGCATCTCACAATTAAGTTGACCTCACGGCAGTAAATTGTTTTCATGAAGTGAATATTTCCTGCCATTTTAGAGGGCATTTTTCCCAATAGCTGTGGTTTGCCCAAAATTAACTTTTAATGGCCAGAATACCAGTCCAGTACTGGCACAAAAACATTGTTCAAGATAGCCAAGTCAGCTTCATTCTCAAATTAAGGATTTCTTTTTATGATCCTCAAAATATCACTAATGTATAAAAATAAGATACAAAAACACGAGTAATCAGCGGTCATAATTTACAAATGGAAAAAGAAAGCAAACTGAGCAGTTACAGCATCTTTGAAAGTTATTCCACTTATTAACTTCAATACACGGGAACAATGCAAATATGCAACTACTGTGTTACTGTCTATCTCAAATTAGTTCTAGTCAGTTTAATGAGCAAACGGAGACTGCTTCCAAATTGTACTATTAGCACATAGAGTATGGTAAACAATAGTTTGAATTTATGAGCCAATTCAATTATCCATTTCACGATAGGTACAGATAAACTAATTCAGGCAATGTCATTTACAGTGACCCTCACTGTTAAGATATCTCCAAAAAGATACTGAATCATCTGAGCAGATATGCTTCAGAAAGTTCAAACTGTTATATTCAGTTATAAGTTATGGTTGCCACCTATAGGAGAGAATCAACTTTGTGTGATCTTCTTGTAATGAATGCCAAAATGTTCACTTGATATGTTTGGGTTCCATTTTATACACAGCAATAAGGTTTCTAAACCCTGTCTTTGGCAAAACATTCTTCACCATGCAACTCAACTGTCAATTTTCATTTCTTGTTAGAACATTTATTTTGTTAGAAGCATTTAGATAAGAGGATTAATACAAAAACTTAAATTCAAAATAGATTAGATGGGTAATTTTCACAACAGTTTAAGAGTCTGCAGATGATTTAACAGAAGAAGTAACCATTTGCTCCAGTGTGCCTGTGCCAGCACTTGGTGTAGAGCAATTAGAAACTAATCCTATTGACCTATTGCTCTGCATATTTCTCTGCTCCAAATGTGTTGCTTAGGAAATTTCATATTTAAAAATGTACCAGTCAAGCAATGAATGCACATGCCCAAGCAAATGTCAATCAGAATTCAAAATAAAACTTCAGACAAGTTAAATTTGGATTAGAGATTAAATAAAACCAAAACATTTTCATTTTTTTCTAGCGTTATTAAAAAGATGCACTAATATATTTTTAAAAGCCTAATATTGCACTTAATCTTTTTTATAAGTAGAATGATCTGAGGTAGTGACTTTGAGGCATATCAGTGTTCATTTGCTACCAACACACAAGATTTAATGATGTGGTAACGTTGACAGAAGGAGCACTTCTAAGCTTCTGTGGCCGTTTGCTTTATTTTAGAATGACACTGCACCACAATAAAATTTCGCGAACATTATTCCTGGCTGACACTATCATTCGTTTCCTGGTTTGTGACAAAAAGTAGGATTTAATTATACCTAGTCAGTAAAGACCAATTCAGTTGGTAGTAAATGATTTGATTAATAACTGCTTTGAAAAGAAAATAAGGCACTACGCACAATAGTTTAAACTTGGTTTTAAAAAAATGACAGATCGGATCAAACCAATTTGTCCCTATTAATTAAAATGGGATTGACACACGCAGAAATATTTTTCAGAAGAATGCCAAGGCTTCAAAAGATAAAGATAAATAGGCTCTAGCTCTTTTGCTACTTGTCCAGAAGGTTCCTGCTGATCCGTCCCTGCAGGAACAGGGAAGGGGTGTGGGAACCACCACAAGTTCAGGAATGAAAGATGGCAAATAGTCACATTCTATTAAATGTGTCTATTTAAGGAGGTCTCCTCAGGAGTTCTGAGGAAGGGTCACCGGACCTGAAACGTTGACTCTGTTCTTCCCTTCGCAGATGCTGCCAGACCTGCTGAGCTTTTCCAACAACTTTGTTTTTGTTCCTGATTTACAGCATCCGCAATTCTTTTAGTTTTTTATTCTATTAAATATTTTGTTCAACTTATCACACATTAAAGAAATGAACAGGGACATGCATTTTAACAGAAGACCATGAAATGGAAGTTATAGTTATATTAAGTTAAATTAAAATGAGAAAAGCAGCCTTCAATTTAGCTGTAACATGTGGTGAATTTTGAAAGAAGTATGAATACAATGTTCCTACTAAATCACAAATTTTGTACTTTAGGCAACTTCATTAAATTCAATAAACTCTTCTTTATACAATGAAAATTTTAAAATCATAATGAACTAGTTATCATGCAACAGGGGACTCAATAAAAATTCATAGCTTTCATGCAATTAGAAAAGTTAATAATTCCCAGTAATTTTTTGTATGAAAATAAAATTGATACCTACCCTGTGGAATATATTTTGTTCCACTACTTAATGTACAGATTTACATTACAAGAGCAGCTGTCATGAGGGAGGATTAGATGAGTAGGTCATATTCACAATGTGGGTTTAAAAGTAATCCTATCTTTTTTCTACACCTAAACTATCTTCAATAACTATAAATATGGCTTTTTGGTAGGGTTGGATTTGAACTGTCATCTATAATTCCTTTAAAATTTAATTCTAATTAAGGAATGTCAAATAAGAGATCGCAGCCACTGATTCAAACAGTATTATTCAGGTACTGCGAATAAATTAAGAGACAAGCAAGAAACGATACCTATCTTACAGAAAGCATCAGCCACAAATAAGAACAAAAAAAGGAAACAACTGGCCAAGATGGTCACAGTTAGAGGATGCAAAGACCTAATTACATGAGATTCAATCACAACTCTACAGTAAAAACAACTTTTGCCCTTCTCTCCGTCTGCCTACCCCCATTTCACAATAAATAAAAAAAAATTGTGGATATACAGAAGAGATTATAAGAAAGGCGTTTTGTTGACACTTTTGAGGAATGATTTGATGACTATGTGGTTGGGGAATGGGTTGAAAGTGACAAGAAAATAACAGATAATCAGATGTTATGTGTGACAGGTTAGTTGCTGAGATGTGTAGATCTTGTGAATCTGCTAAGACAGGCAACAGGTGTTGCATTAATATGTAGCCTGTAAGGCCAGGACACCCTGGCGTTTTACACAATTTACATTTTGACCAAAAAGGTATGGTTGATGACACTCTGAAAAACTTTTTCTCAGGAGATCAAATGAATAGGATTATTTTTCTACCTACAGTAGATGGTTTAAAACATCTTTCTTCATTCAATGTATTGGTGTGAACATTGCCAGCAAGGTCACCATTTAACACTCACCCATAGCTGCCCTAATGATGAACCACATGTGACACAGACCCAAACAGAGATGCATGGAAACATCACAGTCTGCAGGATTCTCACCAGGTCAACGACCATCTTTGCACAGAACTATATTACTTTTCCTTCATTGTTGCTAAATGAAAAACCTGTTTCCTACAGCACTCAGGTTGCAGCAGTGCAAGGCAGAGGCTCTCCCTCACCTTCTGAAGTGCAACTCATGATGGGCAACAAGTGCTGGTCTTGCCAACGATGCTCATTTACCATGAAAAATATATTTTAAAAAACAGTCCCATGTTAATGATAATATTGTAAACTTCTGAACACAGCAAGCATCTACCAAAAGATCTGAAATATACACTGTCACTTAATAGGACTCTCCCATAGGACAACAATGCCTCTGGAGATGTCTCTTACTAAGATGCTACTGAATGATCTAGTTTCCTGGAACTACTTCACCATCTCCATTCATGGAACTCTTCTTACAACCAAGAAATCAGTAGGTGACATTAAAGTACAGCTAACATAATTGGGCTAATATTGTCTGCCATCGGGGTTAAAATACCCCAACATTATGATAAGATCAATTTCCCACAGAAATTGAGCATACTGACCTAGAATTAATAAAATTCCAATAACAGACCAGTTGTATGACTAACAGCTTTGGGACTCAAACACCATCTGGCTGGGAAGCAGGCACTTTAGTCTTAATATCAGCCACATCCCCAAAGCCACAAGCTTAACAAAGCTACAAGTACATAACAACCTTGAAGTAAGCAGTCTTGAGGCAAGGTTTAAACAGGGAAAACTGAAAGTACCAAAACAAACAGAAAATAGCAATAATGTGGATTTACAGGTAGATATTTTCTTACCATTCACACATGACACTGATCCCATTAATAAGAAAATCCAATGTGCTCGTAAAAAGTAACAATAGAAAATATTTCTTCTTCATTTCAAGTATTACTTTTAAATTAAGAAAATCAATTTAACCATTTTTTATGATCTCCAAGTGGAAGCTGCAAATCAATATAATCAAATTTACTGAAAAATGCACGACTGAGGGAATTACCAACAATCATTTTACCTGTTGTATTTTACTTCAATATGATTCAGAACCAATGCAAATTAGACATGAATTAAGAGGGAAAGATACTTCAAACAAAAAGCAAACTTCACTTTAAATAGTTGGTACAACCAAGATATATTTTACGTAACTACAATCATTAACTCAAGCCCAATATCTCCAAAACACACAAAAGCATACCAACAAAGTTCCAGAAAATAACATTCTTCACTCCAACGGCAACTTCCACCTTTGGGTTTCATGGGTACAATTATCATCAACAAGGCACATGCTACAAACCCTAGCTTCCTTAGGTTATGACAGTCCAGATGATGTAGCTTTCCAGTGTTTCTTTTCAATCAACCACCCAATTATGCTTAGTTCAGAGTTTGGTCAATTCTGGACAAACATAAGCTCTTTATTATCTTTGAACTATTCACAGAACTGTCCAGGTTTTAGACCATCTTTGCCAGTTCGCATATTGCATCCAAGAGCCTCTGTCGCCTATTCTGCCAATAAGAAAAACTGACCTCTCGCTGATTTACATCTTCTCATACAAATTCAGCATTTTCTGTGCTTGTTTTCTTTCTGTTTTGTTCTGCAACTGGACACTGATGTAGCTCTCTATTGAGTCAGCAGGTCTCTTTCAGGCCTGCTAGCTGCATGGTTTCTTCCTTAACTTAGTTTTTATCAATACTGCTTCCAAGTCAAGGATTGCCAGGCCACAAAGACTTATTTTTATTATCCAAGAAAATTACAATTCATGAAAACACTTAAAAGTAGTTTTTCAAGTATTTTTTTCAAGCATCCCTAAAAGCAATTACAGATTCTGCAGACCTTTTCAAGAAATTCCTATTGTGCTGCTTTGGAGTCAAAGGTTGTAGATGGTTCTTCAAAGAAGGATAAGAAGGATAGTTTAACTCTTCCCTGTATGTCCAAGATTCATTGCATAATCTGCTATTGAAATATATTCTTTTCTAGGGATATGGGGAACACATTAAAATTAAAGGCTAAAAATTGGGCAACTTAGATTTTGAGGGTGTAATGTGCAACCTGCCTATGGCCATTCAGTTCAAGACAAATAGCATGCAAATTTGGTGCACCGACTCAACTGAATAGTTATCATGTAGGTGCAAGTGGCCTTCATGCTGCTTCTCTCTGCTCCATGTAGCATCTGGCCTCTGACTTTTACAGGAAGTCATGGCGCATTGTTTGCTCATTGGCTGAACTGGAGGATGCTGGAAAATCAACTAGGAAAATTCCAGGAATCACAATGGGCTAAGCACACAAGGCAGTGAGATCCCCAATTCAACAACGGTGTTTTGGAAGATGCAGTGAGCATTGAGAACACCAGTAATGACGCTTCATTGCCCAGGATAGAGAAGATGCCCTCACAGGTTGGAGTTGGAGCCTGTTCAAAGGAATGAGGCCATCAGACATAACAGTAGTGCTGGGAAATTATAATGATCTCACATACAAGGTCAAGAAGATCTCACCACTAATCACTCACTCTGCTCAACATAATGTATGCCTAGTAGAAATCAATGGCATTCAAGATTCATATCTAATATTGATATACTGAACCTCACCAGTACATATCATCCCTCATACCCACTTCTTACTGCTTCTACAGTTTTGGCAGGTAAATCACCCAAGCACAGTGGTAGATAAACACAAACTTTATGCCCTCTCTCCTTCAGAAAAAGGAGACAGGGAACAAAAATTGGAAGTACTAGACAACCTGGGGCTAGAAGTTTCAAGAGCCCAAATCAACCCCTATAGGAGATGGCACTCAATCATGGGTCCAGAAGTGACATGGCCTGTGGAATCTCGGGTCACCACAATGTCCAGAGTGACAGGACTTATGAATCTTATGAATCTTTTTGATTCCCTCTTCACTTTCATCCTGAGATCATCAAACCATTCAGTACAGAAGAGGCCCTTTGGCCCATCGAGTCTGTTCCTCCAGAAGTATGCTACTACCGATATTAGTCCAGATTTCCCACACTAGACCCATAGCCTTGAATGTTATGACACTTCCCACCTCAACTACCCTTCCAAGCAGTGCAGTTGAGATGTGTCATCAGATCTGTTTCAACTTTCACTGCAGCACTTTTATGTTTTGTCTCTGTAATGGAATTACACTTGGGCACATTAGGGGCAGACTTCCCAGATGAAGCTATGAGACCTGTGGTTTGGGCCACACAAGCTCAGACCACTGCCTTCGTGGGTGAAGATCTCAGCTACAAAAGGCATACAGCTCTCACAGCAGTTCAGCAATCTGCTCTCAAATGCGCTATTAGCCCAGCTGAAAGAGAAAAAAAAAAGTATGATCTATCAGTCCAGGCTTCATTCTGGGATCCAACTTGACAAATTGTACAACTTGGGATCATAACAAAACTTATGTCAGAGTACAGTGCCAACCTTGACCATTCAGATTTAAACAAAATGCTATGCGTAGATTGATGCACACTGAGCAAAATGTATAAACAAAGGAAATAGGCATAGGCAAATAAGTCTTTTGGTCCTTCTAGCCTGCTCTACCATTCAGTAAATTCATGACTGATCTGATTGTGACCTTGTTCATTTTTCTGCCAGTTTCTTATAACGTTCAACTCCCTACTGGGAATTAGCTGAATTAACTTTAATGTTCATTCACAGTTCACAACTGTGCCATCTCCTACAGGGTGGCACGGTGGCTCAGTGGTTAGCACTGCTGCCTCACAGCGCCAGGGACCTGGGTTCGATTGCATCCTTGGGCGACTGTCTGTGTGGAGTTTGCACATTCTCCCCGTGTCTGCATGGGTTTCCTCCGGGTGCTCTGGTTTCCTCCCACAGTCCAAAAATGTGTAGGCTAGGTGGATTGGCCATGCTAAAGTGCCTGTAGTGTTCAGGGATGTGTAGATTAGGTGGTTTATAGGGGAAGGGTCTGGGTGGGATGCTCTGAGAGTCAGTGTGGACTTGTTGGGCTGAAGGGCCTGTTTCCACACTGTAGGGATTCTATGATGATTCTATGATCTATGACAACCAACTCAAGAGCTAAGAGAAGCTTGACTATCCAAATGTTGCATTAGCATTAGCATGATGATCAGGTTTGTTCGTTCTCATTAAATACAATTTCCAGTCTCTAAAAAGAGAATGAGAAAACGACAGGAAGCATCAGATTGTAAAAAGAAAATGGAGGTAAGGACGAAAATACATCATTTCTGTTTTTCACAACAATAACACATTTTCTGAAATGGAAACACTGTTTTTCACTGGTTAGCTGACAGTTTTTCATAAGTTTGAGCAAGAACCTATTGTCTGAAAGGGTGGTTAGAGATGGGAACCCTCAAAACATTTAAGAACTATTTAGATGAGCACTTGAAACACCATGGCATACAAGGCTACAGGACAAGTGCTGGAAAATGGAATTAGAACAGATGGGTGTTTGATGCCTGGCTCAGACATGATGGGTCAAAGGGCCTCTTCTCATGCTGTAAAAACTCTATGACTCTCTATCAATGTGTCAATACTATTGTGGAGCTCAAGCCAGAAATAGTACTGACCCAGATCTTCTGATTCAAAGGGCATTGTTACAAGATGGATCCTGAAACATTTGCTGCTGGACACCTCAGATGTCCTGATGTGTGGACTGGCTGGGAACTGCCTAGGAGGTTGAAACACCTGATGGACAATTACCTACGAGGTGGAAAAGTCCCCAGTTTGGTTAGATTCAGAGACTTCTGAAGGGTTTTGGCTCACTTGCCTCGATAGTTACCCAGGGAAAGTTAGAGGATTAAAGCTGTTCTAACTCCTGGGTAAGTATAATACTGAGTACCTGACCAGCACTCAGGTCCCTGTGGCAAATCCAATCTGACCAACTCCCAACCCTACCACTGACCTGGTAGCCCTCCACCTTACTCACCTATCTGTTACCCTACCTCATTAACAACTCACCTTCTATCCTATCCCCTCGCTACTCACTTGCCACCTTACTACCTGGCAGCCTGGCCCCTTATGAACTTGCCATCCTACTCCCTAAACATTTACCTTACACTGGCCTTCTCTCTGTAGCTTGTCAAATTTCTTTTCTGACATTTAAACCCTGGAATATAGCAGTTAGAGTAAATAAAATGGCAGCATGGCTTAGCCTGCGACGTTGATTCAACACTGCGCCATAAGAGTCTCAGATCAGGTTTTGCTCTACATTTCTCAACAGGCTCAAATTAGAAATTCCGCCAGAATTGCACAGTTCCTATGCAAGTTAAGAGGACAAGAAGGGAGTGACAATTCGACAGTGACTGCCTCTTTTCGGTAGGTTCAACCTAATATTGTGTGCCATGCATTAGAGAAACCCAAAGTGTGAAAACAGGAGTAATTGCTGGAAACATGGAAACAACTTAAACATGTTTGAGGGTTGTGTTAAAAATTAATTTTAGCTATGGCTACATCATAGTGTAGGTTTCTCCTCTATGAAATTAAACTATGCAGCAGTCTACATGGATTAACTTTTAAAAGAAAGCTCACTCTAAAATTAAAATTAATTTCATAAAAGCATTTATGAACTTTACAGATGAACTGTGAAAAGACTTCTGGTCAATAATGAAACATAACATAACATGACTGAATTTAAACAGCAACTGGAAACATTTCCTGATTCACTTGCCAACAGAAGTATTGTGCACAGGGAGAGGACAAAGAGAAGAAATGTCACAAAAGAATCCTGCACACAACATATGAACATACCAATCAGGAACAGGAGTAACCATTCAGCCTCTTGAGCCTGCTTCGTCATTCAATATGATTGTGGCTAATCTGATTTTAACACTGCAACGATACGTGCCTTTAAGAGGGATTTATATTGTCTTGTTTCTTTTGAACAGGAATCAACCTGGTGCTGAGATTCTGCTCCATGGAAAGCAGAGCAGATAGCTCTGGATTTTTTTTTAAATTAGACAGAAGAGGCATGAGAGATTGGAGTCAGATTCATACAGACCCAGGGTTTTAGTTTTTGTTTGCACTTGTTGAAGTTGGGATTTCTGGAATTGACGCTGCTAGATATAGTTCTTTCTCTGCTGTTGCAAAAAGTTTGACTTCTTTCTCTGCTGTTATTCATTCTGTTGGTGTTGCTTCTCCCGGACTGAAGGAAAGAGCAAGTGAGGGTAGTCTGTTTCGCTGAATTTGCCTTTGCCAAGGGTGTTATTAGGATGCCGATATATTGGAAATGTTGATGAGTAGTTCTTAAAATAAATATTATATTAATGTATAACTAGTGCCAGAAGCCTACAGACAACATTTTCGTAATTTAAGGAGAGAACCTGGTCAAACATACATAGAGTTTGAGAAGATAAAACAAAGTAATTTTGAGAGGTGGATAAGGGCATTGAAAATAGATCAAATGTATGATGCTGTCAGAGGGACTGTTGTTTTGGAGGAGTTCAAAAATTCACTTTCTCACCGGGGGTGACATGGTGGCTCAGTGGTGAGCACTGCTGCCTCACAGCGCCAGGGGCTCAGCTTCAATTCCAGCCTTGGGTGACTGTCTACGCGGATTTGTACGTTCTCCCTGTGTCTGTGTGGGTTTCCTTCAGGTGCTCTGGTTTCCTCTCACAATCCAGTGATGTGCAGGTTAGGTGGATTGACCATACTAAATTGTCCCTAGTATCTAACCATGTGCAGGCTAGCTGGATTAGCCATGGGAAATACAGGGTTACAGGGATAGGTGGGTCTGGCTGGGGTGGTCGTTGGAGGGTCAGTATGGACTCGATGGGCAGAATGGCCTACTTCCACACTGTAGGGATTCTATGATTCAAGGAGTGAGAACTCATGTGGAAGAGCAGAGAGTTAAAACAACAGGATTAGCAGCCGACATTGCAGATGATTATGAGTTAGTTCATAAATCAAAGTTTGGCTTCCAACATCAATTTCAATCTGAGAGGAATAAAATTGGGGAAAAAGAGGAAGATAGCTAACCACAGGTTAAAAAGGAAATCCATTGGGGGGGGTGTGGGGTGAAGAGAAATAAAATACCTCGGGTGTTTTCACTGTAATAAAGTAGGTCACATGAAATCACAGTTTTGATGGTTTAAAAAAAATTCACAGGGAAGACATATGTGATAAAACAGAATGAGCCAGTGGGTTTTGTTGAAGTGGTAAAGCAAAGCACAGGTGAAACAAGCGTGCCACAAAAGAATGTACAGCCTGGTCAGGGGTTGGTTGAAAACAAGTGCCAGATCTCTTTAAAGAATTTACTTATGTGGATAAGGTTTACTCATGTGGCAGGGAGACCAGAACTGAATGCAGTGTTCCAAAAGTTGCCTAACCAATGTCCTGTACAGCCACAACATGACCTCCCAAGTCCTATACTCAATGCACTGACCAATAAAGGCAAGCAGACCAAATGCCTTCTCCACTATCCTGTCTACCTGCGACTCTACTTTCAAGGAACTATGAACCTGCATTCCAAAGTCTCTTTGTTCAATAACAATCCCTAGGATCTTCCCATTAAGTGTATAAGTCCTGCCAGAATTTGCCCGACCAAAATGTAGCACCTCACATTTATCTAAATTAGACTCCATCTGTTAACTCCTCAGCCCATTGACCCATTTGATCGAAGTCCTGTTGGACTCTGAGGTAACCTTCTTCGTTGTCCACCACACCTTCAATTTCGGTGTCATCTATAAACTTACTAAGCATACCTCCTATGTTCACATCCAAATCATTTATATAAATGACAAAAATTAGTGGACCCAGAATCAATCCTTCTGGCACACTGGTAGTCACAGGTCTCCATTCTGAGAAGCAACCCTCCACCACCGCCCTCTGTCTCCTACTTTAAGCAAGTTTTGTATCCAAGTGGCTACTTCTCCCTGAATCCAATAAGATCTAACCAGGCTAACCAGTCCACCATGCCTAATCTTGTCGAATGCCTTACTGAAGTACATATAGATGATGTCCACCACTCTGCCTTCATCAAACCTCTTTGTTACTTCTTCAGAAAACTCAATCAAGTTAGTGAGATATGATTTCCACGCACAAAGCCATGTTGACTATCCCTAATCAGTCACCGCCTTTCTAAATATATGTAAAATTCTGTCCCTCAGGATTCTCTCCAACAACTTGCCCGCCACTGATGTCAGGCTCCCCAGTCTGTAGGTTCTTGTTTTCTCCTTACCACCTTTCTTAAATACTGGCACCACGTTAGCCAACCTTCAGTCTTCCGGCATCTCACCTATGGCTATCAATGATACAAATATCTTAGCAAGGGGCCCACCAATCACTTCCCTAGCTTCCCACAAAGCTCTAGGGTAACCTAATCAGGTTCTGGGATATATCCACCTTTCTGTGTTTTAAGATATCCGGCACCTTCTCCTCTGTAATATGGACATTTTTCAAGATGTTGCTATTTATATCCCCAAGTTCTCTATCTTCCATATTCGTGTCCACAGTAAACACTGATGCAAAATACTTGTTTAGTATCGCCCCCATCTACTGCAGTTCCACATATAGATGGCCTTACTGATCTTTAAGGGGTCCTATTCACTCCCTAGTTACTCTTTTCACCTTAATGTATTTGTAGAATCCCTCTGGATTCTCCTTAACTCTATTTGCCAAAGGAATCTCCTTTTTTGCCCGAGATAACAAGGT
>NC_063336.1:75682795-75723053 GCF_021869965.1 Rhincodon typus | reverse complement strand
CTGATTTCCCTCTTAAGTACACTTCTACTGCCTTTATACTCTTCTAGGGATTTACTGACTCCTGCTGTCTATACCTGACATTTGCTTTTTTCTTTTTCTTGACCAAAACCTCAACTTCTCTAGTCATCCAGCAATCCCTACACCTACCAGCCTTGCCCATCATCCTCACAGGCACATACTGTCTCTAGGCTCTTGTTACCTCAACTTTGAAGGCTTCCAATTTTTCAGCTGTCCCTTTACTTATGCAAATCCACCCCCCAATCAACTTTTGTAAGCTCTTGCCTAATACCGTCAAAATTGACCTTCCTCCAATTTAGAACTTTGACTTTTAGATCTGGTCTATCCTTTTCCATCACTACTTTAAAACTAATAGAATTATGATCACTGGCCTCAAAGTTCTCCCCCAGTAACACCTGCCCTGCCCCATTTCCCAAAAGGACGTCACGCTTTGAAGAACATTTTGCAAGAGTCTTAATTGATTATGTAGGACCCATCCCTAAAACAAAAAGTGGGAACCAGTATTTGTTGACCACAATGGATATGCCTGCTAGATTTCCAGAGGCCATTCCATAATGCAATATCACAGCTAAGAGGATTGTATCAGAGTTCTCAATTTTTTTTTACTCAATACAGAATACAATTGGATCAAGGATCCAATTTTAAATCAAAGTTATTCAAGTAAATTATGAATAGCTGTGGAATAAAACAATTGAAATCCACTGCGTATCATCCAGAATCGCAGTGAGCATTACAATGGTGGCATCAAACTTTAAAGACCACGTTGACAGCACATAGTCAAGATCACTCAGAGCACTGAGATAAAGGAATTCCAACTGTACTTTTTGCAAAGCAGGATGCAACCAATGAATCAACTATGTTCAGCCCATCGGAATTAGTTTTTTGAGCATGAAGTGAGAGGACCACTGAAATTAATTAAGGAAAAGTTGTTGAGTTAGAGTTCAAGACTTCATATTTGGACATATTTGGAAATTTTAGGGAGAGATTATATAGAGAAGGTGGGTTGGCTAGACAGTATTTAAAGATAATAGAACACATGATGAGACAGGAGGCAGAAAAGAGGCCAAATATTCGTATTTTTGCTGGTGGAGATATGTTTTAGTGTTGCTACCAGTTGTAGGTAAACCTTTGAAGGCAAGGGGTAGTGGGGTTTATCAACTGAAAGGAAATTGAGTGAGGTGAATAATTTTATAAGACAGGCAGATAGAAAGAAAACTCACAGAATGTTCCTTGTGAATATGCTCTAAAGGTTTTTGATAGGGAAGGGAAATAAAAAGAAAATGTCTTACTTGTTACAAATCATGGTGGTTCAGAGGTTAGTACTGCTGCCTCACAGCGCCAGGGACCCAGGTTCAATTTCACCCTTGGGTGACTGTCTGTGTGGAGTTTGCACATTCTCCCCATGTCTGCATGGGTTTCTCCCGGGTGCTCCGGGTTTCCTCCCACATTCAAAAGATGTGCAGGTTTGGTGGACTGGCCATGCTAAATTGCCCGTAGTGTCCAGGGGTGTGTAAATTAGGTGGATTAGACATGGGAAATACAGGGTTACAGGTTAAGGGTAGGGAGATGGGTCTGGGTGGGATGCTTTTTGGAAGGGCAGTGTGGACTTGTGGTGTGTAGGCCGAATAACCTGTTTCCACACTGTAGGGATTCTGTGATATTAAAATCCAGATGATTCTGAATTCGACGGATTAAATTGTACAATGAGGAAGTTCTCAAAACTTGGGATAAATTATTGAGTTACCTTCCAAAGGAAAATCAAAATGACTGAAAGAGTCATTACAATCACATGGAAAGAATTTGGCAATAAGCTGGGAACTGCTAAACTAATTACGCATGATGTAGAAATAGGAAATGCTGATCCATTTAAGCAATATACTTGTAGGCTTAACCTATTGACACAGATTCAAAAAGCAACTGAAAACATGTCAAGTGCATGCTTATCCTCATTGCATTCTCATGCTCATAATCAAACTGAGTTGCAGCGAATGGAATTCACCTGTAGTAATGGTGCTGAAACCAGACGGTAACCAATAATTATGTGTGGATTATCACAAAGTCAATGTAGTTACAAAATCCGATTTGTATCCTATTCCATATCTGGAAGACTTTATTGAGAAGGTGGGACAAGCAACTTATACTTCAAAGTTGGAATTACTCAGAGGATAATGGCAGGTTCGCTTATCCGCAAGCATGAAGGAAATTTCAGCTTTCGTGACACTGAATGGCTTTAACCAGTTTAAAGTCATGCCATTTTGAATAAAGAATGTGTCAGTCAGATTTCAAAGACAAACCGATAAGGTCATTTTGGGATTACCCAATTGTATGATTTACATAGACAATCTGGTGATTTTTAGTCACACATGGGAGAAACATTTGGAGCATCTGGCAGAATTATTCGATTGACTTCAGGAGGCAGGCTTGGTGATAAACCTGGCTAAGAGTGAGTTTGCAAAAGCCCAAGTCATGTTCCTAAGCCATACCATTGGACATGGACAGTTGGCCTCATGGGATGCAATTACAAAGGTTACTGGGGAGTTTCCCATATTGTTGAATAAGAGGGAAGTACTACAATTCCTGGGACCGACTAGTTTTTATCAAAAATTCAGATTGAATTTTAGCAGTATGGTTGCTCCACTGACTGACCTGTTGAAGAAGTGCAGAAAATTTCAGTGGATGGGGGAGTGTCAGAAAGCATTTGACATCTTGAAAGCTGTGTTGGCCATTGCTCTGGTGTTTGCAACATCTAACTATGCAAACCATTCAGGGTGGCTGTCGATGCGAGTGATGTGGTTTTCAGTGCTGTATTCTTACAAAATGACAATGACAGTATAGAAAGACCGACTGAGTATTTTTCATGAAAGTTGAATATTCATCAAAAGAAATAGTCCACCATTGAGAAAGAAATCATAAGATCTTAAGACATAGGAGCAGAAATTAGGCCATTCAGCCCATCGAGTCTGCTCCGCCATTCAATCATGGCTGATAAGTTCCTCAACCCCATTCTCCTGCTTTCTCCCCATAAACCTTGATCCCTTTGATAATCAAGAACTTATCTATCTCAGTCTTAAATATAGTAAATGACCTGGCCTCCACAGCCTTCTGTGGCAGTGAATTCTATAGATTGAGCACTTTCTGGCTGAAGAAGTTTCTCCTTATCTCCGTTCTAAAAGGTCTTCCCTTTACTCTAAAGCTGTGCCCTCGGGTCCTAGTCTCTCCTACCAATGGAAGCATCTTCCCAACATCCACTCTGTCCAGGCGGTTCAGTATTCTGTAAGTTTCAATTAGATCCCCCCTCATCCTTCTAAACTCCAATGAGTATAGTCCCAGAGTCCTCAAACATTCCTCATATGTTAAGCTGTTCATTCTATTCGTGAACCTCCTCTGAACCCGCTCCAGGGCTAGTACATCCTTCCTGAGATATGGGGCCCAAAACTGCACTACTCCAAATGTGGCCTGACCAGGGCCTTATAAAGCCTCAGTAGTACATCCCTGCTTTTATATTCAAGTCCTCTCAAAATAAATGCCAACATTGCATTTGCCTTCTTGACTACTGACTCAACCTGCAAGTTTACCTTGAGAGAATCCTGGACTAGAACTCCCAAGTCTCTTTGCACTTCAGACTTCTGAATTTTCTCCCTATTTAGAAAATAGTCCATGCTTTCATTCTTCTTGCCAAAATGCATGACCTCACACTTTCTTACGTTGTACTCCATCTGCCACTTCTTTGCCCACTCTCATAACCTGTGAAAATCCTTCTGCAGCCTCCCCACCTCCTCAATACTACCTGTCCCTCTACCTATCTTTGTATCATCTGCAAACTTAGCCAGAATGTCCACAGTTCCTTCAGCGAGATCATTAATGTATAAAGTGAAAAGTTGTGGTGAGTTGAGTTTGGTGTTGGCGTTTCAACATTTCATAATCTATGTTGCCAGGAATATATCTGAGACAATTGTATATACTGATTGGAACCCCTCAACGCTTTTGGGAAGTTTTAAGGCTAAAAGTACCAGACTGTTTAGATGGAGTATTGTTATAGCATTCAATTTCGACATTATATGCGTGGCAGGTTGAGAGATTGCAATTGCCGATGCGCTGTCACGATTTTGACGAAGGAAGATGGAAGTGTCTGGTGTGGAAGAAATAGACTAAAATGGACTGTAGCATTGAATATTTACATGCATGATTAGTGGAATATATATACATATTTATAAGATAGAGTACTAACAGAGTGAGAAATAAAGTTTTTGGAAATGAAGCCACCTTTGTAGATTGATAGCTTTTTTTTTAAATAGGGGGGTGTAATGATATGAACAATTTGTTCTGTCCTGTCTCACTTGAAGTGAGTTGATTAACTGTTCACCACCATTCACCATGGGATTGCTTAGCTCCGTCTATCACTTGCTGCTTGTGCTGTTTGGTAGCTTTACTTGGTTGATACCTCAATTTTAGGTATATCTGGTCATGCTCCTGGCACGCCCTCCTGCACCCTCCACTGAATCACGGCTGATCCCTTAGCTTGATGATAGTGGTTGAGTTGGGGGGTATGTTGGGCCATCAGATTGCAGGTTGTGCTGGAGAACAAATCTGCTGCTGTTGATGGCCCAAAGCACCCCATAGATGCTCGTCTTGAGTTGCTAGGTCTATTCAAAGTCTGTCGCATTTAGCACGGTGATAGTGCCACACCACACGGTAGAGGGTATTCTCAATGTGAATGCAGAATTATGTCCCCACCAGGACTGTGCAGTGGTCAGTCTTACCAGTATTACCGTAGATAGATGCATTTGCAGCTCTCAGATTAATAAGGATAAATTCATATATGTTTTTCCCTGTTGTTGGTTCCCTTACAACCTGCTGTAGACCCAATCTAGCAGCTATGTCCTTTAGGTCCTGACCAGCAAGGTCAGTAATGTTGCATTGAAATCCATAGCCCAGAGTACATTTTGCGCCCTTGCCACCCTCAAAGCTTCTTCCAGGTGTTGTTCAACATGGGGGAGCACTGATTCATCAGCCAAAGGAGGACAATATGGTAATCAGCAGGAGGTTTCTTTGCCCATGTTTAACCTAAAGCCATGAGACTTCATGGGCTCTGGAGTCAATCTTGAGGACTTCCAGGGCAACACCTTCCTGACTGTGTGCCACTGTGTTGCCAGCCTTGCTGAGTCTGTACTGTTGGTGGGACAAGACTTATCCAGGAATGATGATGGTGGTTTCTGGGACATTGTCTGTAAAGTATGATTCTGTGAGAATGACCAGGACAGACTATTGCTTGACTAGTCTGTGAGACAGCTCTCCCAATTTTAAGACTTAGCCGCAGATGTTAGTAAGGACGACTTTGCATTGTTGACAGGGCTGATTCTGCCATTGTCTTTCTCAGTGCCTAGGTCAATGTCAGGTGGTCCATCTGATTTCATTTGTTTGTTGGGACTTTGTAGCAATTGATATCACTGAATGGCTTGCTAGGTCATTTCAGAACTCAATAGGGAGTCAACCATATTGTTGTGGGTCTGGAGTCACATGTAGGCCAGGCCAGATGAGGACGGCAGATTTCATTCCCTTTTTCCAGCAATCAGCAATGGTTTCATGGGTATCAATAGATTCTTCATTCCAGATATTGCTTATTGAATTCAAATTCCACAATCTGTCATGGTGGAATTCGGTCCCGAGTCCTTAGAATATTCGCTGAGTTTCTGCATTAATAGTCTAGCTCGGTCATCACTTTCCCTAACTATGCATAGCACTCCAGATGCAGTTCAACTAATGCCTTAAACTGAAGCATAACCTTCCTACTTTTTCTTTTAGTTTCCCATGTGATAAATAATGACATTCCTAACTACTTAGATTTCCGAATTACTTGCTGTAACTGCATACTAATCTTTTGGGATTCATGCACAAAGACATCAGATCCCACCAACCCGCAACAACACACCCTGCAACCACGCCACCCCCCACCACCTCAGAACTCTGCAAGCTCTCCGTGCTTCTTTTTTATCCTTCCACCAAACTAGACAATTTCACATTTTAATACATTTTGCTCAATTCGCCATTCTTCTGCCCACTTACTTAACCTAGCTAATCCTTTTCTTGACATTCTCTTCACAACTAACCTTCCTATCTATCTTCATGTCACCCGGAAATGTGCCAACTGTACCTTATGACCCCTCATCCAAGTCAATTACATAAATAAGAGTTGAACTACCAGCACTGACCACTGTGACACTCTAGTCATGACATCCAGCCAACCTGCAAAAGAACTATTCACACCTACTCTCTGCTTCCCATTGGCCAGTCAAATTCTATCCATGACAACATGATACCCCCTACTCTGTGAACTTTTATTTTCCACAATAATGCTGATGCGGCATTTAAACAAATGTTTTCTGGAAATCTAAGAACTGTAATCCACACATAAACACAGAAGTTGGAGCAGGCATCGTCCATTTGACCTCTTGAGCCTGCTTTGCCATTCAATACGATCATGGCTGATTATCAAGCTCAATATTCTAATCCCACCCTCCCACCTCCATATCTCTCAATTCCTTTAGCTGCAAGAGCTATATTTACCTCCTTCTCGAAAACATAATGTGTTGACATCAACCACTTTCTAAGGGATTGAATTCTACAGGTTCACCACTCTCTTGGTGAAGAAGTTTCTCCTCATCTCAGACCTTACAGGTTTACATCTTATGCTTAAACTATGACCCCTGCCCCTGGACTCCTCTACCTTTGGGAACATCCTTCCTGCATTTAACCTGTCTAGTCCTTTTAGAATTTTATAGGTATCTATGAGATGCCCCTCTCATTTTATAAACTCCAATGAACACAATCATAACTAACACAACCTCTCCACATGTCAGTCCTGCCATACCAGGAATCAATTTGGTAAATAAAAAAAGAAAGAACTGTGGCTGGAAATCAGAAACAAAAACAGAAATTGTTGGAAAATGTCAGCGGGTCTGGCAACATCTGTGGACAGAAACCAGAGTTAACGTTTCCGGTTTACTGACCCTTCCTTAGTACAGATAGTAGCTCAGTAAAAGTTTTTTTTATGCAGAAGAGAGGGTGGAGGCAGGAGGTAAGAAGTAAACAATAGATGGAGATACAGTCCAAAGACAGAGAAGAACAGTTGGACAGACAAAAGAATTGAATAACAGTCAGCCTATGAGAATGAATGGCTACTAATGGGGACTATTACAGCCTAAAAATGGAGAGTGTTTAATAGCAGACCATGTGTGTGGGGGTTGGGGTAAGGAATTCTCAAGCTGGAACACCTGCTCGTTTACTTCCTCCCTCCTTAGTATTTAAAGGCCAAACAAAACTTCCAGGTGAAGCAGCACTTTACCTGCACTTCACTCAGTCTAGTCCACTGCAATTACTGCTCACAATGTGATCTTCTCTACATTGGGGAAACAAACATGGACTTGGTGACCACTGCATAGAACACCTATGTTCTGTCTGCAAAAAAAAAACACCCTGAGCTTCTAGTTGCCTACCGCTTCGATACACCACCTTGTTCCCTGGCCAACATCTGTCTCAGGCTTGCTGCAGTACTCCACCACAAGCTAGAAAGCAAGGTATTGCAGATACTGGAGATCTGAAAATAAAAACAAAAATGCTAGAGAAACTCAGTAGGTCTGGCAGTACCATGGAGTCAGAAGGTTAATATTTCAAGTGTAATATGACTCTTCTTACAAAGAAGACCAGCACCTAGCTTTTATTTCAGCCACTCAAGCTAATACAGGTGGTCACGATATTTCAAGTTGCAGGACAATCATCAATATCTACACATTTACTAAATATCTACAATTCTATTTTTAACCAAGGCTGTTTCTCAAGGAATTAACTAATGACATTAAATGCTTTTGCTGGCAATCTTCCCATATCTACAAAGGTTTGCAACGTGACATGAATTTATTTACTCTCGCCTGAGACTTGTTAATTTTAAATGTCAGTTATGCATGTTCTGTCCAAATTAAACATGCTTTACATCTATTTCAGGATTTGGAAGACACTGCTCTCAATTTTTTTACTGAAAACAAATTCAGTGACAACAATCTCTCTTTAAAAGTTGGTGCTCCAGCTCTCCTTTGAAATTTTCTCCAAGAGGTCACAATAGGGCATTAAACACCATATGTAGCAAAGCTATCAACATGGTTCATGTGAGTACCCACATACAAATGCATTTTCCTCATCCTTTTGCATAATTTACCATTACTACTGATGTACCTCTCATTACATTCTGCACATTACAACTGGCATTTCTGAAATGCCTGCTGGTTGACCACAATGCCTCGTAGGGGGGCAGGGACAGCTGGGAGAAAAAACAGCATTTCTGACATACTTAAACGGTTGCTTCCATTTGATGTCCATTCAGGTTGGGTGCTGAATAGATGGAACACTGCCAAGACGCTGAAACTGCACAATACCAACCCCTCACGGGGCAAATTAGCGTACTGGACAATTTGGAAAGGATGATATTTCTCCAAAGCCTTGAGGTGGCACCTAAATATAGTCCAAGTTTCACAGCTGTACATAAAAGTCAAAAATATGGCTGCCTTGTACACAAGGATGTTGGTATTGGTAGAGAAGTCGCAGTCAAAAGCGCTCATCCTTAGGCATCTGAAGGTGGCACTCATGGACTGAATGTGGTATTAGATCTCCACATCAAGAAAAGCCTCACATGAGAGATATTTGAGACAGATCTTATGCATCAGGTGGAAGCCCAGGCAAACTAACGTCAGTGTCCTCAAATGAACCAATTACACCAGCATCAAAGCCATGATCATCAAACAATAGGAAGACCAAGGACTTCCTGAAGGCTCACCTCAAGAAATGCAACAGAGATGTTAATGTCTGGGAGACCCTTGCTCAGAAGAAACTGACTTGGAGAAATCTCTTGTCTGAAGTGACACAATCCTTCCAGAACATCTGTCAGCAAGAGGAAGAATACAAAAGGTACCTGAGATAGCTATGACAGCAATCTCAAGGCCAAGGACCAATTCCACCTCCTGAAAACACTTGCTAAATGTGTGTATGAACATGTGGGTCGAGCACTGAACACATCAACCATGCATGGACCCAGAGAACCCATGACCAGTGACACAGAATTTCGTAGGTGGACAATCATACTTGTTGGTGAGTGATTGCTGATGACAGATGAGAACAGAGACATACTGCCGAAGCTTTTGATCTTGCAGTCATCAGGACATACACAAGAATGCCAAATTTCAAACAATTAGAACAATCTATACCACAGGAGAAAAAGAGTGCTGACTGGTTGACAAACTGATGGATTATCCAAGGCACGGAATCGGATCAAGAAACGGGGAACTCGGCTCCACCAGCTCCATGATAATTCAAAAAAGATGCAAGGCTTGAACATATTATGTTTGTCTGCAGAGAATGGATCTCAGCACATAAATGTATGCTGCTTCAAGCAAGAGTAAATAAGCCACTTTATGAACTTTACTAATTATCTTAATCTGTTAAGGTAGCTTCTAGTGAATTCAGAATTGTTCAGCAAATGTTGCCCAATTCCAGAATCAGGTCTAATGGTAGACATCTTGTTCCGAGTTTTGTAATCAGTGGCTGGTGGATTGGTCTGTATAAAATAAATGTGATCAGCCACTTACTAGGACTTACAGACTACATACCTGGCACAGGGCTAGCACTAAAATTCACAGACAATGTTGCTCAATTATGTGACAAGTAGAAAGTCTCTTAGGTCTGACAGCAGCATCCTGCTAATGGAAAATACCATTCACATGGTCACTGCACTGTAACAATATAAAATAATTTCTTTAATATGATGATCAAATTTTTGAGGTACTCTGATTTTCCAGGGTAATTTGAGATTGACCTGGAACTTTTCAGGTCCAAAGAATGGAGAATAATGATCTGATGAAGATAGTCACTATACTGTAGGGTAGCTTTGAAGTGATATTTTGTACACATTTGCAAGGTGAGCAAATACCCACAGCCCTCGTAACAAGACTGCTGATAAGGCTAATAGCATAAGCCTGGAGCTATATGAATCTTGAAGTGTATATTGATTGGTGAGAGCAGGTTTCTACTAGACAGAAACCCACTCTCAGATTTCTCAATAGGATGAAGAGCGAAAGGAATGCATTAAACCACTCTATCTCATTAGTGAATCTGAGTGGGGGATGGTGTACAGAAAGGTGTGTATGAAAAGATTTATGAACAAATGAAAATACAGCACAGGAACAGGCCCTTCAGCCCTCCAAGCCTGTGCCGACCATCATGCCCTAATTAATCTAAAAACAAACGTGCCATTTTTCGATCTGTATTCCTCTTTTCCCTCCCTATTCATGTATCCATCTAGGTGCCTCTTAAATGTCTTCAATGTGCCCGCTTCCACCACCTCTTCTGGTAGTGCATTCCAGGCTGCTACCACTCTCTGCGTGAAAAACTTCCCTCACTCGTCTCCCTTAAACTTTCCCCTCCTCTGACCTTGAACCTGTGCCCCCCTTGAAATTGAAACTTCAACCCTAGGAAAAAGCCTCTGACTATCCACCCTATCTATGTCTCTCAAAATTTTGTCGATCTCTAGCAGGTCTCCTCTCAGCTGCCATTTTTCCAGTGAAAACAATCCTAGTCTTTTTAACCTTCCCTCATAGTCAATGTACTGCAGTCCAGGCAACATTCTGGTGAATCTCCTCTGTCTTCTCTCCAAATCTTCCACATCCTTCTGGTAATGTGGTGACCAAAACTGCACAGAATACTCCAAATACAGTCTAACAAGGGTTTTATAATAGCTGCAACACGTTTTGCCAACTCTTGTACTCCACGCCCTGGGCGATGAAGGCAAGGATGCCAAATGCCTTCTTAATCACCTTGGCTACCTGTGTTGCCACTTTCAGGGAACTGTGGACCTGCACACCCAGATCTGTCTGAATGTTAGTGTTCCTAAGGGTTCTGCCATTTACAGTATAATTCATACTGAAATTTGATCCTCCAAAATGCATCACCTCGCATTTTTCTGGATTAAACTCCATCTGCCATTTCTGTGCCCAAGTCACCAATCTATCTATATCCTGTTGCATACTTTCACAATCGTTGGCACAATCAGCAACTCCACCAATCGTTGTGTCATCAGCAAACTTGCTTATTAGATCACCCACATTTTCCTCCAAACAATAAAGAACCTAAGACTGACCCCTGCGGAACACCACTAGTTACCAGTCTCCATTCTGAAAAAACATCCTTCCACCACTACCCTCTGTCTTCTATGACCAAGCCAGTTTTCCGTCCATCTAGCCAGGCCACCCCGAATCCCTTGTGATTTTAGTTTTTGTACCAACCTGCCATGCGGGGCTTTATCAAATGGCTTACTAAAGTCCATATCAACTACATCCATAGGCCTTCCCTCATCAATTATCCTCGTTAGCTCTTCAAAAAATTCAATCAGGTTGGTGAGACATGACCCTCCCCAGACAAAACCATGCTGCCTGACCACTAACTAGTCCATTTTCCTCCAAATGCGCATTTATCTTGTCCCTCAGTGTCTTGTCCAAGAGTTTGCCCACCACAGACCTCAAGCTCACCAGCCTATAGTTTCCTGGATTATCCCTGCATCCTTTCTTAAACAAGAGAAAAACATATGCTAATCTCCAGTCCTCGGGAACTTCACATGTGGTCAATGAGGATGTGAAGATATCTGCCAATGCCCCAGCTATTTCCTCCCTTGCCTCTCTGGGTAACCTGGGGTAGATCCCATCTGGTCCGGGGACTTGTCTATCTTAATGCAATTAAGGATTCCCAAAATGACCTCTTTCAATATGTTGACATTCTCTTAGAGTATTTACACACACACATCACTGACCACAACATTAGTCATGTCCTTCTCCTTGGTGAAAACTGATACAAAGTACCCATTCAGGATCTCCTCCACTTTCTGCGGCTCCATGTACAACTTCCCTCCTTCATCCTTGAGTGGGCCTACTCGTTCCCTTGTTACCTTCTTTCTCCTAACATATGCATAAAAAGCCTTGGGATTCTCCTTGACCCTGTTTGCTGAAGGCAGTTCATGGCCCCGTTTGGCTTTCCTAATTGCACATTTAAGTTCTTTCCTAATTTCTCTGTACTTCTCCAGGGCTTTGTCAGTTTGTATGCAATGTAGCAGATTCAAAGATTGCATACCCATCATTCAAATGGCACAAAAATTTTTCAGAGAGGAAGTTAGTACCTATTTAATGAAAAATGGCTTCCTGGTGGAAAATGAAAGTATTAGTGACCACTGGATCCAAGGAATCACCTAGCTATGCCATCTGTTAGACACAACTTAAGTCTTTAAAACAAAGTACAATTGCACAAGTTGCTAAGTTCAGTGAATATAGATCCAGAAACTGATGCTTTATCTATCTTGCTGTAACATGGTGAAGATGTTGATGGCTTCCTTCACCAATATGTCTGCAAGTAAGTTCAAATGTCAAACGAATGTGCAGATAAGATGTTGCTATCGATATGCAAGCTGTGCATAGTGCTTGCAAGATGAAGGAATCCTCCATTGTGTACCTGACAAACTCACTAAGAATTGGCTTTAGTAATTCAATCAACCATTTAGCCTGTCCATGCTGCACATAACCAGTCATTGATAAAACAGGGCATTAATTGAACATTCCTGTGACGGGTCTTTAGCAACTTGGACTGACCATGAGAACAAATCCTATCATATACATTGTAAGGTAGCTCATTACTCTTACAAAAATCTTGGAATTTGCTTTCAAGTGAGGCTGTACACTAATCTGATAAGTAAGAAAAGTAAGTAAGATAAATAAGGGACAGAAGTCGGCTGTTCACCCCTCAACCCTGCGCTGCCATTCAAAAGGATCATGGTCAACCTGACATTCCACATGTTCACTTTCCTGTATTTCCCCATAACCCTTGACCATCCAACTGATCAAGAATTTACCTATTTCAGCCTTAAGTATATGCAGGGACTCTCCCCCAACAGCTCTCTGTAGCAAGAACTGCCAAATGCTCAACCTCGAGAGTCTCACCAACACCTTATACAATTGCACTAAAACTTCTCTACTGTTGTACTTAAACCCCCATGAAATAAGGGCCAACATTCCATTAGTCTTCCTGATTACCTGCTGCATCCATGAACTAGCTTTCTGTGTTTTGTGCACAACTACCCCCGAGTTCCTGTGTGTTGCCACTTTCTGCAGATTTTTTCCTATTTAAATGGTACTGTTCTTTTGTCCTCCCTTCCAAAATGAACAACTACACATTTTCCCACATTATATTTCATTTGCCAACTTTTTGCCCATTTACTTAACCTATCAATATCTCTCCATATACTGTTAATATCCTTCTCCCAACCTGCCTTTCCACCTACTTTTATGCTGTCTGCAAATTTGCCTTCAGTACATTTGCTTGCGTCCTCCAAGTCATTTATTGGGAACAGTTGTGGTTCCCTGTGGAACGTCACTGGTCAGAGGTCGCCAACCTGAAAAAGAATCCCTTATCCCCGCTCGCTATTTCCTACCAATTAGCCAATTATCTATTCACGTCAGCATATTACCTCCAACACCGTCGGTTCTTATCCAATGACTTAACCTTTTGTGAGTACCTTGTCGAATGCCCTGTGTTTGTCCAAATTCAATACTCTCCCCACTGTGGCTGAGGCTTTCTCAGAAAACGCTAATAAATTAGTCAGACACAATTTCCCATTTATGAAGCCATGCTGACTGTTTGATTAGATTATAATTTTCCAAATGTTCTGCTATTACATTCCCAATAATTAATTCCAATACTTTTCCATCAATAGATGTTAGGCTAATCAGCCTATAGTCACCTGTTTCTTGCCTCACTCACTTTTTGAATAGGGGTCTCATACTCAAGAACAAAAACAAAGTTGCTGGAAAAGCTCAGCAGGTCTGGCAGCATCTGTGAAGTTAACGTTTCGGGTCCGGTGACCCTTCCTCAGAACTCATACTGGCAGTTTTCCAATCCTCTGTCACTTCTCAAGAATCCAAGATTTTTTTTATGATCAATGCAAGCACTAACTCTGTAGCTACCTCTTATGAGATCCCAGGATAGATACAATCAGGGCCAGGGTACTCTGCCTTTATCCCATTAGTTGCCCTAATACTACTTCACTAGTGATGCTGATGGCACTTAATTCATCCCCTATATTCTTTTGTATTAATTCGAGGTGTCTTTCACTGTAAAGACTAATGCAAAATATCTGTTAAACTCCTCTGCCATTTGCTTGTTCTCCATAACAGTCTCCCCAGATTAATTTTCTAAGGTCTATGTTCACTTTGGCTTCTCTCTTCCTTTTCATATATTTAAAGAAACTCATATTGTCAGTTTTTCTATTCCTCATTAGTTTGCCCTTTTAATTTATTTTTTCTGTCTTTATTATCTATTTCTATCCTCCTTTGCTGGATTCTGAATTAATTCCAGTCTTTAGGGCTATCATTCACTTTGGCCTCCTTATATGCTTTTTTTCTTTCAACTTAATACTCTCCTTAATATCCATGGTTAACCATGGTTGGTTTATGCCTCTCTTAAAATCTTTCCTCCTTATTGGGATGTATTTTTGCTGAGAATTATCAACTGCTTCTTTAAATGTCTGCCACTGCTGATCTATCACCCAGTTCACATTCAGCTAACTCCATTTCATACAGTCATAGAGATGTACAGCATGGAAATAGACCCATCAGTCCAATTTGTCCACGCCAACCAGATATCCTAAATTAATCTTTTTTTTAAATTCACTCATGGGATGTCAGTGCCTCTGGCTAGGCCAGTATTTATTGCCCATCCCTAATTGCCCAGAGGGCAGTTAAGAGTCAACCACATTGCTGTTGGTCTGGAGTCACATATAAGCCAGGCCTAATAAGGATGGAAATTTCCTTCCCTTAAGGACCTTAGTGAGCGAGATGGGTTTTTCTTACAATTGACTTGCCCCATTTGCCAGCATTTGGCCAATATTTCTCTAAACGCTTCCTTTTCATATACCTATCTAGATGCCTTTTAAATGTTATAATTGTACCAACCTCCACCACTTTCTCTGGCAGTTCATTCCACACACGCAGCACACCCTCTGCGTGAAAAAGTTGCCCCTTAGGTCTGTTTTAAATCTTGCACCTCTCAGCTTAAACCTATTCCCTCTAGTATTAGACTCCCCCACCCTGGGGCAAAGAAATTGACTATTCACCTATCCATGTCACTTGTGATTTTATAAATTTCTACAAGGTCTCCCCTCAGCCTTTGATGCCCCAGGGAAAATCGCCCTAACATTTTTCAGCCTCTCCCTTCAGATAAAACCCTCCTGGCAACATCTTTGCAAATCTTTTCTGAACCCTTTCAAGTTTCATACCATTTTTCCTAAAGCAGGGAGACCAGAATTGAACGCAGTATTCCAAAAGTGGCCTAACCAATGTCCTGGTCAGCCACCGTACTGCCTCCCAACTCCTATATTCAATAAAGGCAAGCGTACCAAATGCCTTCTTCACTGTCTTGTCTACCTGCAATTCGACTTTCAAGGAACTATGAACCTGCACTCCAAGGTCTCTTTGTTCAGCAACATTCCCTAGGACCTTCCCATTAAGTGTGTAAGTCCTGTCCGACCAAAATGTAGCACCTTACATGTACCTAGATTAAACTCCATCTGCCACTCCTTGGCCCATCAGCCCATGTGATCAAGATCCCGTTTTACTTTGGAGGTAACTTTTATCACTGTCTAGTATACCACCAATTGTGATGTCATCTACAAACTTACTAACCATAGCTCCTATTTTCACATCCAAATCATTTATATAAATGACACAAAGCAGTGGACCGCTGGTCACAGGTCTCCAGTCTGAAAGGCAACCCCCCACCACCACCTTCTGTCTCCTACCTTCATTGTAAATTCACTTTTAAGTTAAACACAGTCGTTTCTGACCCAAGTTTCTCACTCTATAACCGCATATTAAATTCTATTACGTTATGAACACTACATCCAAGGGGATCATTTACTCTGAGGTCATTTATCAAATCTGTCTCTTGACCCATTATCAGATCCTGGTTGGCTCCATGACATATTGCTATAGGAAACTATCCCTAATGCACGTCATGAACTTGTTGTGCTAGCTACACCTTTCAATTTGATTAACCCAATGAACACGAAGATTAAAGTCCCCCACAATTACACTCTAATCATTTTATATGCTCTTATTATTTGTTGAGTTACACCACTTGTGTGGCTACACTACACTATTCTCAGCAATGTCTTCTTTCCCTTGCTGTTTTATTAACCTCTACCTAAATAGACTCTACATCAACCACTGGGGTGGCATGGTGGCTCAGTGGTTAGCACTGCTGCCTCACAGCGCCAGGGACCTGGGTTCGATTCCACCCTCGGGTGACTGTCTGTGTAGAGTTTGTACATTCTCCCTGGGTCTGTGTGGGCTTCCTCCAGGTGCTCTGGTTTCTTCCTACAGTCCAAAGATGTGCAGGTTAGGTGGATTAGCCATGCTAAATTTCCAGTAATGCCTAGGGGGGTGGGTCTGGGTGGGATGCTCTGAGGGTCGGAATGGACTTGTTGGGCCGAAGGTCCTGTTTCCACACTGTTGGTTTTCTAAGATTTCTAAGATCATCCAAGCCTAGATTGTCTCTCATTCTATCCTCATTTCATCCCTTATTAATAGTGCTATCCCACCATCTTTACCAACAGTCCTGTCTGACAGGTCAAATATCTGTGAACATTAAGTTCCCAGTTCTGATCTCCTTCTAATCATGTTTCCATAATGGCTATCAGATCATATTCCTTTACCTCAAATAGTGCCATTAGTTTGTCTACCTTATTCCAAATCCTTGATGCATTAAGATATGAAACTTTTAAACTTGTTTTATTACTGAATTTCCCTACACCTTCATCGTTCCTTGGTGCAACATGACATTCTCACATTCCGTCCCTTCCTTTCATTTTCTGGTAACAACCAACCTCATCACAACCCTCAATCCTACCTTCTCCTTTACCTTTGATTTTAAAATCTTCAATGCAATTGAATTCTGCACTGCCACTATTTTACTTGAAAGCACTATCTACAGCCCTGGTCATACGATTTGCCAGGACTCTGGTCCCATTATGGTATAGATGGAGCCCATCTCTTCAGAACATCTCCCTCCTTCCCCAGTACTGGTACCAATGTCACTGGAATTCAAACCCATTTCTCCCATATCAATCTTTGAGCCATGTGTTTAACGCTTTAATCTTAGACCATAAGATACAGCCACTCAGGCCTTCGAGTCTGTTCTGCTATTCTATCATGGCTGTGATGTTTCTCAACCCCACTCCTTCTGCCTTCTCCCCATAACCTTTAATCCACTTACTAATCAAGAACCTATACTCATTGACTTAGCCTTGACAGCCCTCTGCGGCAATGAATCCCACTGATGAACCACCCTCTGGCTGAAGAAATTCCTCCTCTCAGTTCTATAAAGAGTCATTACTTTATCCTGACGCTGTGCCCCTGGTCCTAATCCCTCCTACTAGTGGAGGTATCTTCTTCAAGTCCATTCCATCCAGGCCTCTCACTATTCTGTAAATTTCAATCACATCCCCCTCATCTTCTAAACTCCATCAAGTACCCAGAATCCTTAAACACTCTTCAGCCCTTCAACCTTGGGTTCATTCTTACAAACGTCCTTTGGACCCCTTCTAATGCCAGTACATTTTTCTTTACATACGGGGCCCAAACCTGCTCACAATATTCCAAACATGGTCTGTCTCAAACCTTTTGCAGTGTCAGCAATACATCTCTCCTGCTGTTTTCTAACCCTCTTGAAATGAATGGGAACATTGCATTTGTCTTCCTAACCACCAGGTGAACACTTAACCTTAAAAGAATCCTGAACGAGGACTCCCAAGTTCCTTTGCATATTAGATTTCCAAAACATTTCCCCATTTAGAAAATAGTCTATGCCTCTACTCTTGCTTCCAAAATGTATAACCTCACACTGCGCCACATTGTAGTCCATCTGCCACCTCCTTGACGACTCGCTTAGCAAGTCCAAGTCCTTCTGCAGCCTTCCCGCTTCCTCAAAACAACTGTTCATCCATCCATTTTCGTGCATCTGCAAACTTAGCAACAATGCCCTCAGTTCCTTCGTCCAGATAGTTAATGTGTAATGTGAATAGCTGTGGTCCTGACACTGACCCCTGCAGAACATCACTAGTGACAGGCTGCCATCCTGAGAAAGATTCGTTTATTCCTACTTTCCGCCTTCTGCCAGTCTCAATCCTCTAACCATACTAGTAGCTTGCCCCAAACACCATGGGCTCTTGTCTCATTTAGCAGCTTTCTGCACAGCACCTTGTCAAAGGCCTTCCGGAAATCCAAATAGATCATGTTCACTAGCTCTCCTGTCCAACTTGCTCACTATCTCCTCAAAGAATTCTAACAGATTTGTCAGACATGACCTTCCTTTGACAAAGGTGTGCTGACTCATTTTATCATGCACATCCAAGTACTCTGCAATCTCATCCTTCATAATGAACTCTAATTTCTTGCCAATGACTGAGATCAGGCTAACCTGCCCATAGTTTCCTGTCTCGATCTCCCTCCCTTTTTAAACAGTGTTTTTATTAGCCACTTTCTATTCCTATGTGACCCTCTCTGATCCAGGGACTCCTGAAAGATCATCACAAATGCTCCTAAATCTCCTCAGCTATCTCCGTCAGAACTTGGGATGTAATCCATGCACTCTGGGTGATTTATCTGCCTTCAGACTTTACAGCGGTCCTAGCACCTTTTCCTTAATGATAGCCACTACACTCACTTCTGACCCCGACTTCTTGAAGTTGTAGTATGCTGCGAAAGTACCGATTCAGTTTTTCTGCCATTTTGTTGTTTCCCCATTAACTACTTCTCCAACCCCTTTTTCCGGTGATCCTGCACTCATTCTTGATCTTTTGTGTGTATATTTTTTCTCATATTCAAGGGATGTAGGCTTCACCAACTCTAATTGTACTTGAGAAGGTGGTGATGAACTCCTTTCCTGAACTGCTGCAATCCACCTGGTATAGGTACACCCACAATGCTGTTAGAGATGGAGTTGAACCTGTGACAATGAAAAATTGTGCTATTTTTCAAAGTCCCAGATGGTGTCAAGCTACTTGAGTTTTGTTGGAGTTGCACTCATCTAGACAAATTGGGAGTATTCCATCAATCTCCTGACTTGTGCCTTGTTGATCGTGGACAGGCTTTGTGGAGTCAAGTTGTGACAGGATAGGTTGAGAGAACAGGTAAAGCAGCATAATGTGTCCTATGCTTTATTAATAGGGGCACAGAATACATTATTAATTGGGGCATATTGAACATAGGCTGGAGAATGGCATTTGGAACTTCCATATGGAAAGCTGATACAAACACAACTGACCGAATAGATTCACTCTGTACTGTGAAAATACTCAGCAAGCTTCTGTTTTCATTTCATCACCTTGCAGTTGGTTCTTTTGGTGTGGATTGTTCTCTTTCAAGATTACTTTGATTGCTCCTCCAGCACACCAATGTCACTTTAAAGAAAAGGCTCAATGAGAATGTCAACCCCAATTTCAGATAATGGCAAACCAGTTTGGCACTTTCATCATTCACCGCTTTTGTTTTAGCGATTTAAAGTACCTATTACACAGTTACACCTGAACAGAAAGATAACTGTTGCAATCCAAAGTATCTACATACACAGTTACACCTGAACAGAAAGATAACTGTAGCAATCCAATATACATCAGTTGTTTTTAATATAATTTATCAAATTGTACTCTCTTTGTAATGTAATTTTTAAATAGCGAACTATGGTTTGCAAAATCAGATTGGAGGAGAAAGAATTTGCATTACATCTCAAGTAGGCGTTGTAGCAAAGTAAGCTAGACTAATGAACAGGGCACACGAACAGAACACAGGAGAAGTAGGCCCTTTGGCCCTACAATCCATTCCACTATTCAACACGATCATGATGTCTCACCATACCCCTGCACTCTCCCCACAGTCTTAACACCTTTAGGTTCTAGAGACGTAGCTACTTCTTTCTTAAATATATTCAGTGACTTGGCCTTCACTGCCTTCTGTGGTAGAGAATCCAACAGGTTCACCACCCTGAGTGAAGGCATTGCTCCTCATCTCAGTCCAAAATTGCATACTGACAATCCTGTGACCATGACACCCTATTATAGAGTCATATAGCATGAAAACAGACCCTTTGGTGTAACTAGTCTAAGCCGACCATGTTCCCAAACTAAACTAGCCCCACTTGCCTGCGTTTGGCCCATATCCCTCCAAACCTTTCCTATTCATCCTATATATTTATCCAAATGTATTTTAAAAGTAGTAACTGTACCTGTATCCACCACTTGCTCAGGCACGAGTTCATTCCACACACGAACCACTCTCTAGAAGAAAGGTATCCTTTTTAAATAGTTCTCCTCTCACCTTAAAAATATGCCCCTGGTTTTGAACTCCCCCACTCTAGGGAAAGGACCCTTGCTATCCATCTTATCTATGCCCCTCATGATTTTATAGACTTCTATAAGATCACCCATCAACCTCCAGCCTGAGGAACCTCGCCAACAGGCTGTTGCAACCTGGGATAATTTCCCCAGAAGTCGGCTAGAGCCTGGGGAACCTCACCCACACCCTGGTGGCAACAGGGAAAACTCACTCATTGACAGACCAACCTTCACCCACAGCAAGATTAATGATAAAATCACTAGACTAGCAATACATAGGCCTCAGCTAATGATCTGGGGTCACAAGTTCAAAACCGGTCATGATTTCTCATGGAATTTCAATTCAATAAATCTGGAATCAAATGTTAGTTATAGTATTGGTGGTTCTGAAATCATTGTGGTTTTTCAAAAACACATCTAATTTAGAAGTGTACTTAAGGGAAATAATCTTATTTGCAATCCTTTTCTGGTCTGGCCTATATGTGACTCTAGACCCAGAGCAATGTATTTGACTCTTAAATATTCTCTAAAATGGTTTGAAAGCTGTTTATTAAACAACTGCAGAGATGTCAACTGGACAGACCACTCTGTTACAACTTAGGCACTGGAAATGAAAATGATACATGTGTAAACATGCAAATAATTTCAGACTTGAATATAGAAAGTTGATCAGTAAATTTGCAGATGATATGAAAATTGGTAGGATGTAAATAGTGAGGAGGGTAGCCTTAGATTAGAAGAGCATATAGTGGGGCTGGTCAGATGGACTGACCATTGGCAAATGGAATTCAATCCGAGCAAGTGTGAACTCATACCCTTGGTCAGGACAGCCAAGGCAAGGGAATACATGATAACATGGCTGAGGAGCACCAAGATTAGGACCTTTATGTGCATGCCCATTTGTCCCATAGGGCAGAGGGACAGATAAATAAAACAGTTAACAAAGCATATGGGATACTTGCCTTCATTAGGCGAGGCATTGCTATTAAGGACCATTCAGGAGGGTTCCTCGACGCAGCATGTAAACAGTCCAACCAGGGAAGAGGTTATACTGGACCTGGTTTTACGAAATGATCCTGGCCAGGTGAATGAAATTTCAATGGGGGAGCATTTCAGGAATAGTGACCATAATACCGTGAGTTTTAAGATACTCATGGATAAGGATAAACAGCAGCCCTTGAGTGAAAGTGTTAAACTGGGGAAAGGCAAACTATAACAATGTTAAGCAGGAACTGGAGAATTTTTATTGAAGGCGGCTGTTTGTTGGCAAGAGTTCAGGAGTGGCATGTTTCTGCAAGAATGAAGGATAGATGTGGCAAATAAAAACTGAAAGAACTGCGGATGCTGTAAATCAGAAACAAAAACAGAAGTTGCTTGGAAAGCTCAGCAGGTCTGGCAGAAAAAAATCAAAGTATACGTTTTGGGTCTGGTGACCCTTCCTCAGAACAGTTTTGAGGAACAGTCACCAGACTCGAAACGTTAACGCTGATATTTTCTTCACAGGTGCTGCCAGACCTGCTGAGCTTTTCCAGCAACGTCTGTTTTTGTTCTGATAGACATGGCAAGTTACGTGAACTTTGGATGACCAGGGATGATAAGACCTTTGTCAAAAAAAAAGGAAGCGCACGTAAGGTCTAGGAGAATAGGAATGGACAAAGTCCTTGAAATATATAAAGAAAGTAGGAAAGAAGATAAACATAGAATTAGAAGGGCTAAAAGGTGTCATGAAAAAAGTCATTGCAAACAGGATTAAAGAGAATCCCAAGACTTTTTATACATATATAAAAGCATGATGGTAGCCAGGAAAATGGTTGGGTCACTCAAAGACAAAGGAGGGAATCTATGTGTGAAGCCAGAAGAGGTAGGTGAGGCTCAAAATGAATACTTTGTGTTAGTATTCACCAAAGAGAAGAAATTGGTGGAGGATGATCTCAGGGAAGGGATTGTTGAATTTCTAAGTCAAGTTGCTACTAAAAAGGAAGAGGTGTTCTGTGTCTTGAAAAGTATTAAGGTAGATAAGGCCCCAGGTCCTGATGGGATCTATCTCAGAATATTGAGAGAGGCAAGAGAACAAATCGCTGGAGCATTGACAGACATCTTTGTATCCTCTTTGGCCACAGGTGAGGTCCCAGAGGACTGGAGAATAGCCAATGTTGTCCCATTGTTTAAGAAGGGTAACAGGGATAATCTGGGAAATTACCTGTGAGCCTTATGTCGGTAGTAGGGAAATTGTTGAAAAAGATTCCTAGGGACGAGATCTATACGCATTTGGAAGCAAATGGACTTATTAGTGATAGACAGCATGGTTTTTGTGTAGGGGAGGTCATGCCTCATTAACTTAATAAAGTTTTTCATGTGGTGAAAACGATGATTGCTGAGGGAAAAGCGATTGATGTTATCTACATGGGATTCATTAAAGCCTTTGACAAGGTTCCTCATGGCAGACTGATACAGCAGATGAAGTCACATGGTATCTGGGGTGCGCTGGCAAGATGGATACAGAACTGGCTTATTCACAGGAGACAGAGGGTAGCGGTGAAAGGATGCTTTTCAGAATGGACAGCTGTGACTACTGGTGCTCCATAGGGATCAGTGCTGAGTCCTCTGCTGTTCGTGGTCTACATAAATGATTTGGAGGAAAACATGGCTGGTCTAATTAGTAAGTTTACGGACGATACTAAGATGGGTGGAGTTGCAGATAGTGAGGAGGATTGTCAGAGGATACAGCAGGATATAGATCAGTTGGAGGCATGGGCAGAAAAATGGCACATGGAGTTTAATCCGGACAAATGTGAGGTGATGCATTTTGGAAGGTCAAGTACAGATGAAAATTACACAGTGAATGACAGAACCCTTAGGAATATTGATATGCAGAGGGATCTGGGTGTGCAGGTCCACAGATCACTGAAGGTGGCACTACAGGTAGATAAGGTAATTAAAAAAAGGTTTTGAGTATACAGTTAGGCTTGCTATGTCGCAGCTTTATAGAACTTTAGTTAGGTCACAGCTGGAGTATTGTGATCAGATCTGGTCACTACACTACCAGAAAGATGTGGATGCTTTGGAGAGGGTACAGAAAAGATTTACCATGATTTTGCTTGATATGGGCAATATTAACTATGAAGAAAGGTTTGAAACACTGCATTTGTTTTCACTAGAATGCAGGAGGTTGAGGGGTCACCTGACAGAAGTTTCTAAGATTGTGAATAGCACAGATAGAGTGGAAAATATGAGGCTTTTTCTCAGGGAGGAGAGTTCAGTTATTGGGGACACAGGATGAAGGTGCAGGGCGGGGTGGGTGGAGTTTAAAGCAGATGTGCAAGGCAAGTTTTTCACACAAAGGGTGGTGACTGCCTGCAGCACGTTGCCAGAGGCGGTGGTGGAAGCACACACAATAAGTGCATTCGAGAACCATCTGGATGAATACCTGAATATAAAGGGAACAGAAGGATATGGATCCTGTAAGTGAGGACAGTTTTAGTATGGAAGGGCAAAATGTGTCGACGCAGGCTTGGAGGGCCTAAGGGCCTGTTCCTGTGCTGTATTGTTGTTTGTTCTCTTTGTTCTTTATTCATTCAGTTTAAGAGCAGGGAGATTATGCTGGAATTGTATAAAACGCTGGTTAGGCCACAGTGAGAATATTGTGTGTAATTCGGGAATCCACATTGTAGAAGTGCAGGCAATGGTCTAGTGGACTGCTGGACTGTTAATCCAGAGACACGGGTAATGTTCTGAGGAGCCGGGTTCGAATCCTGCCAGGCCAGATGATAGAATTTGAATTCAACAAATGTCTAGAACTATGAGTTTAATCACGACCATTGTTAATTGTCATAAAAACCCACCTGGTACACTAATGGAGCAGGAAGGCTGACGTTTCCGGCCTAGACCCTTCTTCTAGGCCCGAAACGTCAGCCTTCCTGCTCCTCTGATGCTGCTTGGCCTACTGTGTTCATCCAGCTCTACACCTTGTTATCTCAGATTCTCCAGCATCTGCAGTTCCTACTATCTCTGGTACACTAATGTCCTTTAGGGAAGGAAAGTGTCATTCTTATCTAGTCTGGCCTAAATGTGACTCCAGACCCATACCAATGTGGTTAACTCTTAACTGCCTGCTGGGCAATTAGGGATGCACAATAGATATTGATATGGTCAATGATGCCCTCATCCCATGAATGAATTAAAAAAAGGGATGTGATTGCACTGGAGATGGTGCAGAAGAAATTTAGCAGGATGTTGCCCAGACTGCAGAGTTTCAGTTATGAAGAGAGATTAGATAGACTGGACTTGTTTTCTTGGGAGCAGAGGAGACTGAGGTGAACATAACTGAGATGGATAAAATTATAAGGGGCATAGATGGGAAAATTTTCCTCTTGGTGCAGGGATCAATGACTGGGGTACAGATTTATAATAAGGGGCAGGAGATTTAAATGGATGTCAGCAAACGTTTTTTTAACCAGAAGGTGGCGGAAATCTGAAACTCAATGCCTGTAAAGGTGGCAAGCAGAAACTCTAAAAATATATATGACATATTTAGATGTGCACTTGCAGTGCCAAGACATAGAAGACTATGGGCCCAAGCGCTGGAAAATGAGATTAGAATAGTTAGGTGCTTATTTTTGAACTGCACAGATTCAATGGGCCAATGGGGCTTTTTCCATGCTGTAGATCTCTGATTCTGTGACACCCAGCCATGTCTATATTTGAAAGACAACCAGCATAACTGCTGACACAGTGGTATGCAGTCAGGAGTTACCCTGGGTGTCCTAACATTGACTTGAGACACCAAGTTTCATGGCATCTGGTCAAACATGGTAAAGAAACCTACTGACAATTAATAACTATGGCACGCAATCTCCCCCAATCACTGTCCCCAACCCTGTGAATCTGTGGTCCTCCATTCTGAATATCACTAAGAATACAATACAAAGAATAGAATCCGTACAGTGTAGAAGCAGGCAATTCGGTCCATTGAGTCCACACCAACTCTCTGAAGAGCATCCCATCCACACTCACCCCACTACCCTATCCCTGTGACCCTGCATTTCCCATGGTTAATCCACCTAGCCTGCACATCCCTGAATACTATGGGCAATTTAGCATGGCCAATCCACCTATCCTCATCTTTGGACTGTGGGAGGAAACCAGAGCATGTGGAGTAAACCCATGCAGACATGGGGAGAATGTGCAAACTCCATACAGGCAGTTGCCCAAGACTGGAATCAAACCTGCATCCCTGGCACTGTGACACAGCAGTGCTAACCACTGAGACAACATGCTGGTCCCAAGAAGCACTTGAGGATGGCAAGGGCACAGCGTGTATTGTCAGTGGGTAATTTCAATGTCTATCACAAAGAGTGGTTCAATAGCATCCCTATATCCAACCTCAACCTCACTGATCTACCTGTCACAGATGCATCTGGCCATAACAGTAGTGGTAGAAGCTGCTGCTACATATTCCAAACAGATACAAAGTCCCATCCTCACATTGAGGATAAGGTCTATCGTGTCATAAAACACTACAACCAAGTTAAATGGCAGCAATTTTTGAATAGGAACTCAAATTTAGGCATTCATGAGGCACTGCAGATCATCAGCAGCAGGAACACTGTATTCAACCACATTATTAGCTATGAACAAGGATAAAGCAGGGCCTTGTGGGAAGGTACTAAATTTGCGGAGGTCAAATTACATCACTATTAGGCAGGAGCTAGGGACTGTTAATTGAGAGGAGCTGTTATCAGGCAAGTTAACATTTGACATGTGGGGGGGTTTGTTTACAGGCCTGCTGATCAGAGTTCAGGACCGGCACGTTGCAATGAGGAGGAAGGCCAAAGATGGCAAGATAAGAACCTTTGGATAACAAGGGAAGTTGTGATTTAGTCAAAAGGGAAAAAGAAGCATATAAAAGGGTTGGGAAGCTAAAGTCAGACAGGGCCGGTGAGGAACATTGAAGAAAGCAGAAAAGAACTCAAGCAGCGAATTAGAAGGTCAAGAAGGGGCCATGAAATGAGTTTGGCAAGTGGGGTTAAAGTGTATCCTGAGGCATTCTATACATACATCAAAAATACATACATGTTCTAACCTCAAGGCTTGATATATCCTTCACTTTATCATTATTGTCAAGGCGGAAAATCAATCTTGATTTACTGAAGACTGCAGCATGGAAAGTTAGGAGCAGACCAAGATGTACCTTAAAATGAGGTGTCAGCCTTGTGAAGCTATGGCAGTGGACTGCATAGAACATAGAAATATACAACACAGAAACTGGTCTTTTGGCCCACGATGTTGTGCTGAACACAATGCCAAATGAAACTAATTCTTTTGGTCCGACCTTGGGCCATATCCCTCCATTCCTTGTATATTCATGTGCTTATCTAAAAGTCCCTTAAATGCCCTAATCATATCTCCCTCCACCACTACCTGTCCCAGACTCCTACCACTCTGTGTAAAAAACATGCCCCTCACATTTACTTTGAACTTTTGCTCTCTCACCTGAAATGCATGCCCACTAGTTGTAGACATTTCAACTCTGGGAAAAAGGTTCTGACCGTCAATACTATCTATGCATCTCATAATTTTACAGACTTCTGTCAAGTCTCCCCTCAGCCTCTGCCGCTCCAGAGAAAACAACCCAGGTTTTCTGGCCTCTCCTTATAGCTCATACCCTCTAATCTAGGCAGTAAGCATGCTGTACGTCTTCTTCACCACCTTATCTATTTGCTTTCAGGGAGCTATGGACTTGAACCCCAAGATCCTTCTGTACATCAATGCTGTTCAGAGTATTAAACTATATACTTTTCCTTAACATTTGATCTCCCAAAATGCAGTACTTCACATTTACCTGGATTAAACTCCATCTGCCACTTTCCTGCCCCTGTCTGTAACTGATCTATATCCCATTGTATCTTTTGACAACCTTCTGTACTATCCATAATTCCACCTATGTTTGTATCGTCTGCAAACTTACCAAACCACCCACCTACATTTTCATCCAACTCATTTATATATATCACAAACAACAGAGGTCCCAGCATGGATCCCTGCGGAACACTGCTAGTCACAGACCTCCGGCCTGAAAAACATCCTTCCACCACTACCCTCTGTCTCGTATGAGCAAGCCAATACTGAATCCACGTGGCCAAGTAACCATGGATCCCATGCACCTTAATGTTACAGTTGTATAGGACTTTGGTTCGACCACATTTGGAATACTGCATACAGTTCTGGTTGCCACATTACCAAAAGGATGTGGATGCTTTGGAGAGGGTGCAAAGGAGGTTCACCAGGATGTTGCCTGGTATGGAGCGCGCTAGCTATGAAGAGAGGCTGAGTAGGTTAGGATTATTTACATTAGAAAGACGGAGGTTGAGGAGGGGACCTGATTGAGGTCTATAAAATCATGAGAGGTATAGACAGGGTGGATAGCAAGAAGTTTTTTCCCCAGAGTGGGGAACTCAATTACTAGGGGTCACGATTTCAAGGTGAGAGGGGAAAAGTTTAAGGGAGATGTGCGTGGAAAGTTCTTTACGCAGAGGGTGGTGGGTGCCTGGAACGTGTTGCCAGCGGAGGTGGTAGAGGCGGGCATGATAGCATCATTTAAGATATATCTAGACAGATACACGAATGGGCAGCGAGCAGAGGGATACAGATCCTTGGAAAATAGGCGACAGGTTTAGATAGAGGATCTGGATCGGCGCAGGCTTGAAGGACTGAAGAGCCTGTTCCTGTGCTGTAATTTTCCTTGTTCTTTGTTCTAATCTTCTGGATGAGTCTATCATGAGGGACCTTGTAGAAAGCCTTACTAAAATCTATGAAAACAAATCCACTGCTCTATCCTCCTCAATCACCTTCATCACCTCCTCGAAAAATTCAATCAAGTTAGTAAGACATGACCTGCCCTGCACGAAGCTATTACCTGCATGCCAAACTGGGTAAGCAGCATTTGATGGACAGAGCTAAACAATCCCACAGCCAATGGATCAGATATAGTCTGCCACACCCAGTTGTGGATGGTAGTTGTCAATTGAGTAATAATTCTAGGATGAGGAGGCTCCATAAATATTCCCATCCTCGATGATGGATGAGCCCAGCACATCAGTGAAAAAGACAAGGTTAAAGCATTTGCAACAGTCTTCAGCCAGAAATAGGGAATGGATGATATACCTTGGTTTCCTCCTGAAGTCCCCAGCATCAAAGATGCTAGTCTTTGGCCAATTTGATTCATAACCCATGACATCAAGAAATGAATGAAGGCACTGATTACTGTAGAGACTTTGCATCCTGACAAAATTCTGGCATTTGAACTGAAGACTTATGATCCAAAATTAGCTGCTCCCTAAGCCAAGCAGTTCTAGTATAGTTACAACACTGGCATCTACGGCTGACAGTTGTGAGATGCTGTGGATCTAAAGGTTATCCTGTCCTGGGTTTTCTTTTCGAAGAGAGGTTGTATGGTAGGGGTAGTTAGCAGTCTGGGCTAAACAGCGTGGAAGGCCTTGGGTTTTTTTTTGCAGCCTGAGTGAGTGTGGCCAGCTCTCTCAGATCCAAATGTCTAGGTTTTGGTTTTCTCAATAGCATCAGAAGTTTTTGGAGTCTCAGCAGAGTTGGAAGCTTCAGTGAATGTCTCCTGGCTGCTACTCTCTCTGAATTTTCACTTGAACTTTTTTCATCCTGGATTGGAGAACTGCATGTGAGAATTTGTGTCTGAATTTTCCTTTTTTGCTAAGAGTTGTGTTTATGGGATTTTATTATACTGGAACAGTTAATTGGTAATAGTTACTGTATCTATTAATCTGTTTTGTTTTCCAATAGCGTTAAGTTATTCTAAGTTCCTCTTTCTTTGGTTGTATTTTGAACCAGTGTTTAAGTAAATTGTATTTTGCTTAACATCGAGCAGTTTGACCAGTCACATTGCACCTGTAACAGGCACTTTACATTTGCCTTTAAAACTAAGAAAAAGTTAGGGTCTAGGCTACCTTCTTAAAATATTTTTAGGGCATCTGGTCTGGTCGATAACACAGTGGAATAATGGTAATATCAATGATCTAATGATCTAAAAGCCCATGCTGGAGCTATGGGGATATAGGATCAAATCCCTCAAATGGCATCGAGTGCAATTCAAATGCAATTATAAAAATTAAGAACTGAAAGCTAAAAAAAATCACTGATTTGCTTTGAAAATCTGCTTGCTTTACTGATGTCCTTTAAGAAAGGAAATTTGCCACCTTCACCAGGTCTGGCCTGCCAGGTGAACGTGGCCTACTCCAGACCCACATGATGTGGTTGATTCTTAACTGCCTTCTGAAATGGCTATCCAATCATTTAAAGGGCATGTAGGGATGGGTAACTAATGCTGGCCTTATCAATGCTACCCACATGCCATGAAGGAACTTGTTAAAAATTTACCGGCAATGTGGAATACTGCCCAGGACAGAATAGCCAGCTTGACTGCACCACATCCACAAACATTTATTCCGTCCAGCACCGACGCACAGTTGCAGCAATGTGTACCATCTACAAGAAGCACTGTAGAAATTCACCGATCAGGACCTTGGACCAGGGGAAACTTCATCACTGCACCTAGTCCATCTAGCCCTGCTAAGATTTTATATGTTTCAATGAGATCCCCTCTTCTTATAAACTCCAACAAATAGAGGTCAAGTCAACTTAATCTCTCCTCCAACAACAAACTTGCCATCTCAGGAATCAGCCCAGCGAACCATTGCTGCACTCCTTCTATGGCAAGTAGATCTTTCCTTAGGCAAGGAGACCAAAATTCATACAATACTCCAGGTGTGATCTCACCAAGATCCTAAACAGCTGTAGTAAGACTTCAGGCTCCTGTACTCAAACTTCTAACTGCTTACTGCATTATGCTAACATTGGTAAAAGGCCAACTGAGAACTTTCGTAAGGGACAACTTCACTCTGGCTGATCAACACTTGAAATTGTTTTAAGATACAGCACACAGGCCAAAACTTCATATTCATTCAATCAGATCTGTGATGGGGTCTGAAAATACTTATGCTCCTTAAATTGAAGAACTGAATGGATCCCTTAGCCACATCTATCTTGCAGTCTGACGGATGTCAAAGATAGGCCAAGTCCGAGCAGAAAGACACAAACAAGAATCAATGGCTGACTCAAAGGATCAACACATAATCAGATGATACTTACATGCTCTTGATACTTTTGACTTCCATACATAACGTACTGGGGTGCCAGACTGTAAATCATATAACTTGTGTGCAGAACCATAAGTAACAGGATCATGCAAAGAAAAAGAAGAGCTTGCGGTCGTGTGCGGCCAGGTCTAATCTTGTACAGCTAGTTGCAAATGACAAGCAAAACAGTAGATTAAACAACCATGTCCACTTGTTATTTATATGTTAAATTGTCCTCACTGAATGCTTCAACATCATTCTACAAAAGTACTTGAGAACATTAGATAAAAACATATTGTGCATATAAAACAATGGTTCAATCAAAAAGGTACATCAAACAGAATTATTTCATGAAACTGTAAACCACAGAATGAATAATTTAACAATTTTAATCTAACTATAAAATTCCAGGATGGAGTTTGAAGACCAATGTGCTCCTTTCTTATGCAGTAAAGGCTGAGGAAGGAAGGAAGTAATCAATAATATTTAAACTTTCGAACAAACACAATATTGAATAGAATAACTAATCACATCATTTTCAGTTTTAAAGAAAGCTTTATCATTTCCTTCAAAGTCCTTCACGTTTTATTCATTAAATGAATATCCAGTATCGGAAGCAATCTCAAATCACTACATTGTCACTTATCTGCCAAAGCAAATCAAAGGCCATTAAACCTAAAACTATGATTCCGAGTATTGTTTATGATGTTTTCTGTCCCACAATTACAATTTGGTTAAAAATGCTACAAACTACTCTTTGAGACAATCTAACAGGTATGACTCATACACTGGATTTTATATTGCCCCATTGGCATAAATTGGAGCAGAGTAGTGAAATTTACTGATAAATTCTTAGTCTGTTCGTGCTATTCTTCACTTCCATCCTCTCTCTCAACCCAAATACAGACATATATGCCGCGCAGATAATAATAAATAATACCCTTATCCAGAAAAACCAGATTCCCATGTTTCGGATCCCAGCCATGGAAGTGAAGACCAGGTACATTGTGATGATTGCAATTAGGACATAATCCAGTGGGAAAACCTGAGAAGGAAGGACATGAAGGTGGATACTGTATTTAAGTTGCAACAACTGTTACTTACAATCAAACTGTAGCAAAATAAAGACATCACAATATTAGAAAGCCAGTTAAAATCAATATTTATTAATGTTTCCAAATATAGATTTTGACTTGAAACTTCCATGTTTGATTGACTATATCTTTACTAGGTGAAATTCAATTGAAAAATATAACCAATATGGTCAATCTGAATTACTTGCAAGTGGAATTCTTGTGTAGGTTTATGATTGCCTTCAGTAATCTGAAGTATAATAAACTTTCATGCAGGAACAATAGTGATAAACACTGCACTAATGGAAATGTCATGAAACAAGAAAACACTTGAAATTTTTGAATCAAAACATGAAATCAAAATAAACTGATTTCAACAGCAAGTTGTGAGGGGAATTCAATGCTTTGTGAGAATCAAGGATGTGAACATTTAAAAAGCTGAAGTTTGAAAACGATAACACGACCATCCAGGATCATGCCCATTCAGAATAATCATAGAATAAGAAACTCTCAATCCCAAACATCAGCCAGGATTTTCACGTTTTCCATGTAAGCGTAGAGGAAGGTATATTCACAACTGAGGCAACGTCCGACGCCAGCAATAAAGAAAGCCCATTACTTCATGTGTCAACTTGAGATGCTCTGTGGGAACCTCAAACTGCCAGTTAGAGACAGGTAGCCACTGTGAGCAGCAATGCTATTTGAGAGGTCCAGGCTGCTAGTGTTTAGCAGCACTTAAGACCAATAGTAGCAGATAGACTTGTCGGGAGTTGGGGGCAGGTGGGGCATTGTAGAGGTGGTTTTTGTGTGGTCCACCATTCAAGTTGACATTTGGCATACAGATCAAGCTTGTTTTTGGAGGGATTTTCAAGGCTTCAACATTCAGTGTGCATGCCAGCACCTACGGTAGTAATTTTGTGTTTCAGTTTTTATTTTCAATATATAGGGTGTAGTATTTGAGGCTCAGCTTTGTTTAATTTTCAATTATTGACAGGTTGAGTAATGCAAAGGAACACAAGACCTTAAAATCAGATTGGGGTATTTATAGAATTAGATAGCAAAGGTGAATAAATCCTTGCAACTATCTTTAGGGAATCAATAAAGACAAGAGCAGAACAAAGGATTGTAAAACAGCAACATTAATCTTTAAAAATGGATATAAAATTTAGAAAACTACAGGACAGTGAACCCAATATCTGCTGTGTCAGATTTTAGAAAGGATATTAAAAAAGACATTGAAACACTTAGTTTGATTATAGATCATTAGAAATAGCCAGCATACAAGGAATGTGCTCAATAGATTTACTGGAATTGAAGGAAATGAAGTACCACGGTGGTTTAGAAATCATTTGGAAATGCTGAAATTGCCCACTCAATTAAAAGTTGGTTAATTCAAATTAGCTGGCAGTTCAATTCCCAGCATTCATCTGGCAAATTACTGGGTATTAATGTTGCTTAATTCAGATGATTAGGCAATTCAGCCATGTTTCTATCTCCACAATCCACCCTGAAACCCAACCTTCTCAGTGACCAATCAATATGGCAGGGAAGGATAGAAACGGAAGTGTTATTTGCTGACTTAAAATGGGCCAAAACAGACAGAAAACTAATTGAGCTGCACCAAAGTGATAAGAGGTCACTATGGTGATCTCATTGGATTAATGCTGAGGTCACTGCTCTTAATGATCTACATAATTGATTTGGAGCTGAGACAGAACCAGTGCTGTCTCAAATTTGTACAAAGACATATCAATGGGAAATGTAGAGGAAAATGAGGGGGGTTCTCATAGAGACTTATAAAATTCTAACAGAACTGGCCAGGGTAGATGCAGGGAGGATGTTCCTGATGGTTGACATGTCCATAACCAGGGGTCACAGTATAAAGAGTCGGGGCAGACGGATTTAGGACAGAGATGAGGAGACATTTCTTCACCCAAAGAGTGGTGAGCCTGTGGAATTCATTACCACAGGAAGCAGTTGATGTCAAAACATTGAATGTATTTAAAAGGTGACTAGGTATAGCACTTGGGGCAAATGGGATCAAAGGTTATGGAGAAAAAGCAGGATTAGGCTATTGAGTTGGACAATCAGCCATGGTCGTGAAGAATGGCGGAGCAGGCTCGAAGGGCTGAATGGCCTCCTCCTGCTCCTATCTTCTATGTTTCTATGTAACATCAGAGAAAATATAAACATAATTTAGTGGTATCTAAACAGATTATAGAAGTGGAATAAAGTGAAAAAAATGGGCTTTTATATATCAGAAATGGAAACAAAAGTGTGAATATAAGCTGAGCTACAAGTAATAACCTAGAATAGGTGGAATCTCAGATACTGGCAGACTGTCCATTGATATCAAGAGAAATGTGACACACTAGTAAGGATCCAATAGCTGAAAAGAAATAAGTCAATAGCTGGTTACAGGAAAATGATCAGTAATTATTGCAGCATTTTATTGTGCAATGTACTTTACAGTCTTGTAATTACTTACTAGTTCATACTTACTATCTGTAGAACAAGCAACAATTTATTCAAAGGATTTTCCAAGTTAGTTTCAAATATTATAAAGCCAGAATCAAAACCCACTGAATGGAGTGCTTTATCCAAGCTGTAAGATATTGAAAGAAGAAAAATAACAGATTAACCACTAAGTCCATCCTAAACAGTTGAAAATCCTCTTTTGCTTTTCTGGAAAAACAATTCAAAGCATGAGTGTGATCACACAACATGACATCTAGGGGAATTTAATGAGTCAGCAAAACAGGATTTAATAGAAAGGCAGCAAGAATAACCCAAAATTTATGAGATATTTTACAGTAAATACACACAGTCCCTTTCCATGTCAGGGCAGAGCATGGACAATGGAGGACACATGTAAGAAGTGGGTATGGTTGATCAACAGAAGGACAAAGGGCCAATATCACACAATGAGATTTCAATTAGGGCCTATTCAGACCAAAGGAACAGAAAGCTGACTGAAGAGACACAAACATAGCCTTTTAGGAAAGGTGGGTAGAAATTTAGGAGGCAATGATACACTGTTTTTGAGAGAAGAAATTGAGGTTGGAAATGGGAGAGTGCTTAAGGTTTGGAGAAGTCATAGAAAATTCGAAAGAAGTTTTTGAAATCATGAGGGGAGTCTGGATAGAGTAAATAGGTGAAATAGCTCCCACACATCAAAGAAGCTGGAATGAAAGGTCAGAGATTTAAAGTCATTTGCAAAATGATGCAAATGTGATGCAAGAACAAGCATTTTCAGACAGTGTGCTGTTAGGGTCTGGAATCTAATGCCTGGAAGTGTGGTGAGGCATTATAGCATTCAAGAAGGACATTGGATGCTTATTCGAATAGAAACAATGTGCAGTTTTATAGGGAAAAGGCAGACCCATTCCCCTATCCCCGCATTTTTCCATGTCTAACCCACCTAACCTAAACATCCCTGGGCACTATGGACAATTTAGCATGTCCAATCCACCTAACCTGCACATCTTTGGACTGTGGGAGGAAATCAGAGCACCTAGAGGAAATCCACGCAGACACAGGGAGAATGTTCAAACTTCACACGTCACCTGTGGGTAGAATTGAACCCAGGACCACTGTGCTGTAAGGCATCTGTGCTAATCACTGAGTCACTGTGCCTGACCCACAATGTGCCGTCCAGCTATACGGTTGATGCAAATATGGTGGGCCCAATGGCCTCTTTCTACACCAAAGTAAGTCTATGATTCTGTGAAATCGAGGATGGGGGAGGGAGATGGCAGGGAGGAGAAGTGGGTGAAAGGCAGATGACCAATTAAAATCAAGAGTCAACAGTGCATTCCTACTCTAATCTTTCCCACAATGGGTAGTGATCATCAGTAACCAATTTGTTTTTTGTCTGACATCCCGATGATTCAAAGTTTGAACGAGTAACACCACCGGCAATCACCTTTTCTGTTGTGATACAATGACAGCATCAAAATCCTTTGCTACCTATCTCCCCACTCACTGGAGTTATCCTTCAGAGACTAACCTTGTTATCTCTACGCTACTTTATTTTCCAACATTACAGCAACTCATTGACTCCCTGTGCCTTTCTCAGTCAACTGCAATTCCCACCACCCTGTTGGCTCATTATTCCTTGCTCAGTACTCTCATCCATCTGAAACTCTGGTATGGATTTTCCTCCTTCTGCACTCACTTTCAGACTCTCTTCTTTCTTTCCCCTCTACTCCTTTACCATCCTCCACCTCCAAACTTCTCTTAAAATAGACTTTTGCTCCTTCCTGTTTCACAGATTGTACATACAGTAATAGAGTCCTACAGCATGGAAACAGGCCCTTCGGCCCAAACCCGTCCATGCCGACCAAAATGTCCATACACGCTAACCCCATTTCCCTGCACTTGGCCCATATCCTTCTAAACCTTTCCTATCCATGTATTCATCCAATTACCTTTTAAATATTGTTAACGTACTCGCCTCAAACACATCCGCTGGCAGCTCATTTCATATGCATACCACCCTCTGTGTTAAAAAGTTGCCCTTCAGGTTCCCATGACAGTTTTTCTTCTTACCTTAAACTGATGATCTCTAATCCTCGATTCCCAACTCTGGGAAAAAGTTTGAGTGCATTCACCCTATCCATGCCTCTTATGACCTTATACGCTTCTAGAAGATCCCCCCTCAGTCTACTATGTTCTAAACTAAAACGTCCTAGCTTGTCCAAACTCTCCCTATAACTCAGTCCCTTCAGTCCTGGTAACATCCTTGTAAATTTCTTCTGCACTCTTTCCAGTTTGATAACATCCTTCCTATAGCAAGATAACCAAAACCAAACACAATACTCCAAGTGCAGCCTCACCAACGTCCTGTACACCTGCAACATTAACTTCCCAACTTCTATACTCAATGAAAACTGGAAGAACTGCGGATGCTGTAAATCAAAAACAAAAACATAAGTTGCTGGAAATGCTCAGCAGGTCTGGCAGCATCTGTGAAGAAAGAAACCAGAGTTAATGTTTCGAGTCTGGTGAGGAAGGGTCACTGGACCCAAAACGTTAACTCTGGATTTTTTCTTCACAGATGATGCCAGACCTGCTGAGCATTTCCAGCAACTTCTGTTTTTGTTCTATACTCAATGCCCTGACTGATGAAGGCCAGTGTGCCAAAAGCCTTCTTCACTGCCCTGTCTACCTGTGACTCCACTTTCAGAGAACCGTGCACCTGAACTCCAAGGTCCCTCTGTTCCACTGCACTCAAGGCCCTACCATTCAACTTGAAACTCCTACCTTGATTTGACTTTCCAAAATGCAACATGTCACACTTATCTATATTAAACTCCGTTTGCCATTTCTCGGCCCACTTCCCCAGCTGATCAACATCCTGCTGCAATTTCTGATAACCTTCCTCACTGTCCACAATACCTCCTATTTTAGTGTCATCCACAAACTTACTAATCATGCCTTGTATATTCTCATCCAAATCACTAATATAGATAACAAACAGCAATGGGCCCAGCACCGACCCCTGAGGCACACCACCAGTCACAGGCCTCTAATCTGACAAGCATTCTTCCACTGTTACTCTCTGCTTTCTACTGACAAGCCAATTGTGTATCCAATTTGCCAATTCTCCCTGGATTCCATGCGATCTAATCTTCCATAGTAGCTTACCATGTGGAACCTTACAAAGGCCTTACTGAATTCCATACAGACGTCTACCACCCTGCCCTTATCAACCTTCCTGGTCACTTCATCAAAGAACAAATTTGTGAGACATGATCTCCCATGCATGCTGATGACTCCCAATCAAACCTTGTCTTTCTAAATGCATGTATACCTTATCCCTCAGAATCTTCTCAAGTAACCTACTTACCACTGATGTTAAGCTTACTCGTCTATAATTTCCAGGTCTTTTTTTGCATCCCTTCTTGAATAAAGGCACAACATTCGTTACCCTCCAGTCTTCCGGGACCTCACCTGTGACTAACAATGATGCAAATATATCAGCCAGGGCCCCTGCAATTTCTTCTCTAGCCTCTTATAAGGTTCTTGGATACATCTATCAGGACCAGGAGACTTATCCAACTTTGTACACTCTAATATTTCCAACACCTCCTCAACTGTAATATGGACTGTCCCCAAGATATCGCCACTAACTTCCCAAGTTTCCAAGTCTTCACGTCTTTCTCCATGGTAAACGCAGACGAGAAATATTCAATTGAGGACCTCGCCCATCTCCTGCGGTTCCACATGTACATGTCCACTTTGGTTCTTCAGAGGTCCTACTCTCTCTCTAGTTATTCCTTTCCCTTTAATATATTTAAAGAATCTCTTTGGATTCACCCTAATCTTCTCAGCCAAAGCTATCTTGTGTCCCCTTTTTGCCCTCCTGATTTCCTTCTTCAGTAAACTCCTGTATCCCCTATATACCTCCAGGGATTCCCTTGATCCCAGCTGCCTGTTCCTGAGCCATGTCTCTTTTTTTTCTGGTGAAAGCCTCAATATGGCTTGTCATCCAGGGTACCCTACTCCTGCCAACCTTGCTCTGCACCCCCACCGGAACATATAGACCTTGAACTCTGGCTATCACTCTTTTGAAGGCCTCCTACTTGCCAGAGGCCCCTTTACCTGCAAACAAACTATTCCAATCAACCCCTGCAAGCTCCAGTCTAATTCCATCAAAATTCACCTTGCCCCAATTTCAAACTTGAACCTGTGGACCAGTTTTGTCCTTCTCCATAACTATTTTAAAATTAATAAAACTATGGTCATTGGTCCCAAAGTACTCCCAAACTGTCACCTCAGTGACCTGTCCTTCCCTATTTCCCAAGAGTAGGTTGAGTTTTGCTCGTTCCCGAGTAATATATTATATATATTATACAATATATACTTCCATATACTGCTTGAGGAAACTTTCCGGAACTCATTTAACAAATTACACCCCATCTAAGCCATTAACACCAGGGCAGCTCCAGTCTGTGTTAGGAAAATTAAAATCCCCACTGTGACAACGCTATTTCTCCTGCAAGTGTCCATAATCTCCCTGCATATTTGTTCCTCTCATTCCTATTGAGTATTTGGGGGCCTATAGTACAACCCCAATAACATTGCCATCCCCTTCTTATTTCTTAGCTCCACACACAAAGCCACATGTTCTGTCGCCTCTCTCAAAGAAACTATGTTTGAATCTGAATAAGTAATTTTGACACACTAACATAAGGAAATTGAACATTTTATATATGTTGAATACAAAAACCTAAAGAACTGCAGATGCTGTAAATTGGAAACAAAATCAGAAATCGCTGCGAAAGCTCAGCAAGTCTGGCAGCATCTGTGAAGAGAAATCAGAGTTAATGTTTCGGGTCCGGTGACCCTTCCTCAGATCTGAAGAAGGATCACCAGACCTGAAACATTAACTCTGATTTCTCTTCACAAATGTTGTCAGACCTGCTGAGCTTTTCCAGCAATTTCTGTTTTTGTTATAAATGTTGAATATTTGCCATGCATACAACTCTTACAGTTCTTCATATCAACGTAGCAACATTGCTTCATGAGTTTCTAATTCCACTGTTAAAGAACCATATCTGTCAAACTCAATGCAAAGTAAACAAATCTCAATTCACAAAGTTTTTAAACATCTTTAGCCTGTTGTACATGTAAAATGTAGATAACATGGTAGTTACTTCAGTTATTATTTGTTCCATTTCTTCAAGAAGCTGGTGTGTATAATAATGCTGAGGTAATTACAATAAACTTACTTTGACAGAAAGAGAGCAACGATGAACAGAAGGGCCACCAAGATGAAAAATATCCCTAGAGCAATCTGCAAAATAGAAAACAATCTTAAGTTCACATCCATCATATTTCATTCACAACATAAGCCTATGTCAGCAGCTACAGAAAATCAAAATACAACACAAAGTGTATAAGAGAAAAATCTGCTGCAACAGAATTTCCTCACTGAATGCAATACTGGACTGAGCAGTTGTAGAGTCACAGAGTTATACAACACGGAAATGGGCTCTTTGGTACAACTCGTACTTGCCAATGAGATATCCCAAATTAATCTAGCCCCATTTGCCAGCATTTGGTCCATATCCCTTTACCAGATGTCTTTTAAATGTTGTAATTGTACCTGCCTCCACCACTTCCTCTGGCAGCTCGTTCCATACGAGCATCAACCTCTGTGTGAAAAAGTTGCCTCTCAGGTTCCTTTAAAATCTTTCCCCTCTCACCTTAAACCTTTAGATAATTAGTAACTAATAAATGCACTGAACAATTGTTATATTTGACACTGAGAAGTTATATTTGACAAATTTGAATGATCAAATAAAACGTTTATAATGTAAAACCAAATTCTGGAGAAATTGATGGCACATGATAGATTCTAAACCAAACAGTTTGAAGTGATAGGAAAGTTAAATGCAATTAAGCACAAGATCATTAATGTAAGGTATCTCAAATATTTGGCCAACAGATGAAGCTGGATGCATCACACTGCTACTTTATTGTAACAGAGATAGTAGGAACTGCAGATGCTGGAGAATCTGAGATAACAA